>NC_088862.1:1726208-2047417 GCF_963853765.1 Magallana gigas | reverse complement strand
GTCGAGTGAGAAAAATCACCAAAAGAAACAAATCACATATATGATGGAGGAAACAGGAAACACATCGAATAATAAGAGTTTACTTATCTACAAGTGATACAAGCGATTTTAATGGAGCGTGTGCGGTCAGACTGTTAAAGCAGCAGATCACTCTCGGGTTAACCAAGGACTTCGACGTTATAACTTAACGTCAGACTGGGCTATGCCTACTGTATAGGCAATGTATATACAATGATAAATCCAATACAAAAATGTACATTGCTCTGATTTTTGTACATAAACATTAAAGCATTTTAATACTTTCCTGATAACTGCGCCGTTACTTTGAATAAAATTACACGTGTCAATAAACTTTTTGGACAACCCTCGTATTGTGCAGATAAAATATATGAGTAATCGAGCAAAAACATTGAGCACAAAAATATCGATTTATAAAGTTAAATCAAAGTACTGAGCACTGACGGGAGTTGATATTATTATTCTGATTATTTTCAAAAACTTATTCTTTTCAGATGTGATGGTTATGATTTGTGCTGAGGTCAAAACATTGTTCCACTTCCGTTTTGTCAGAGTTACTGCATAGGAGAGTTAATAATATCAACTCCCAAGAAACCACATTTTAATCATATATAATCTTTTTTATGTCTAGTATAAGTAATGTTGTTCCATGTATGTGCTACTAACAAAAAACGACTAATTATTTTGTACAATATAATACCATGTATCCTGTTATTTTTATCATGCTATAACTTTCGCATTTATCGCCATCGCGATCACATTGCACGATAAACAGAGAATGGTAGCCGGTAACTATTGTTTTAACTCAGAAACGATTATCCCCTTCCCTCTCCAAATATACAAGATATGTGGAATAAAACAAAAGAAATAAATAAAAAAACATATTGAAAGCGCACATGTGAATCACAATATTTTGGAATTAAACTGAGCATTTTCAGCAATTTTAAAACATCTTCGAGAACTTGAAAACAACTCTGAGGATGAGAAGGTATACTTAAGAAATAGTGATTATATTAAAATATTTAATCAATGTTTTCTATCAAATAGTTCATAGTAATGAGAAATGGCAGTAACAAACTGTCAACTATCTCGAAAAAGTAAGAAATATAGCATGCCTTTTAATTACCGTTTGAATTTCTTTGCTTAAATTATGTTCACAAAAGCAAAACTTTAAGAAGTGAATAAATTAGCACTCTCGGATCATAAAAATCTGCAAAAAATGTAAAAAGACCATACCGTTTAACTCGGTAGCGATTCGAAGTGTTGAGTTGAATCTTCCTTTGTCACATATTTTACTGTTTTCATTATATCCCAACTCACACATAATCTCTAGCTCATTGTCTTCGTCCGTTATGTGATAAAAGATCTCCGATTTTTGTACGAATGTACAGCCATCTTTACTCTGGGAAACAATTTGCGTTTGAGGAGTGTCTTGTAAGGATATGACCTCATACTTTCCTGAAACGTACTTGCACCATCTGATGTCCTGAGGGATTAAAAGTTTTTTTATAGGAATATTTAAAAATTTTACAATCATGCGCATAGATTACACCTGATATACAATAAAGTAAATTACATCCTACAGTTTAATGGTGATCAAACAATTTAAACTCAAAACATGGTATGTTGCGTTTAAACTGACACTCTGTCCCAAGATATTTATTCAGCACATTTTCTGAAATAACTTGATATCTAGAAATGTTTTAAGGTTCAAACAACGTTCATTGAATAGCATTTAAAAATCTATCAAAAAAATTTCCTTTGAAACATTCCCTCTATCTTGCCAGATTTCTGTAGTCGACTAAGAACAAAAACGTACAAGGATTTTGCATTGCAAACGATATCAAAGTATCCGAAATGATTTCAAATTGCACGAGCTGTCCCGAGTAATTCCAAATGGAGAAAGAAGGTCAGCATTTCCCATCATAAATCTCCGTAAGAAATCTGTTTTCATTCCTGTTAGTCTCCCTGGGTTTAAATAGATGACGTGTCAAAGAAGAAATCTTGATTTTTTTCCTTTGATCGAATTTAAGTGTGCCTAATTGGCAGGTATGTATGTCAATATTCATTGTAAATCGTCTAAAATGACGACGATAATAACTTCAGACTATTCAGACTATTAAAATTTTTCAGAGAGATCGAGACAAAAGTCTTAGTGTCAACATGGAGCTATGTTAAAGATGGAAAGATAGCCCGAATGAATATATCGTAGTGCAAAACGGGTAAAGTTAAAATTTATATATTAATATTTATCATTAATGAATAAGTTAAAACAATATATTTCTATTGCGTGGAGAAATAATACTGTGATAGTCAAATATACTTCACTTACAAAATAACTTACTTTTGTTTGAATATTGACGTCTTCTTCTCCTGTACATTGCATCTGAAGCACTTCTCCAAGTTTGACAGCTTTTGAAGTCAACGGATAAATAATTGATGGGGAATCAGTATATGATGGTTTACCTTTTTATTATTAAAAAATATAGAATTATATTACAAAATATCTATGCAGAATATTTATTTCCCTTCACAAGAATAATAGAAGATTAAAATTGCTTTTCTAACTTGTGTTTAATCACAAAGGTTTATATCTTAGATTTGTTATACTTTCATGTTAAATACTGAAATCTGATTGGTTTAGACGCTGTTCATAATCCGTTCTATTACCCTCAGCGTTAGCAACGCACTAAGCAACGGGTAACATCAAAATTGTTACATGCGCGAAAATTATGCGCGTATAGTTCGCCGTAGAATTCACGTTATTCCTATGTAAAAGCAGTTAAGTTTTCTTTAAAATTAAGCATTCAGTATAACAAAATAAATGGTGCCTGTTTGGTAGGATAACAGTTGAAATTGACACCCCTCGAAAACCATTGTCAACCTCCACTTCGCGTCGGTTGACAATGTTTTTCTCGGGGTGTCAATTTCAACTGTTACCCTCCCAAACAGGCACTATTTATATAATGAAGTCAACGGATAAATAATTGTTGGGGAATCAGTATATGATGGTTTACCTTTTTATTATCAAACAAATATAGAATTATATTACATAAATGTCTATGCATAATATCTATTTCCCTTCACAAGAATTATTGAAGATTAAGATTGCTTTTCTACCTTGCGTTTAATCACAAAAGTTTTTATCTTAGATATAATGTGAACAGGAGAAGAAAATACTCGTTTTTAGGCATGAAATGCATGCATTTCACATTCTTACTTCATTTGTGAACTGTGGATGTTTTAATGCGTTCACGCATATCAAATACATATATTTAAAATATATTTTAATTAAGGTCTTCCGTTTCCAACGGAAGACCTTGTACTGATTCTGTTGGAAATTCTTCATTATTATTTTAAGGGTCTTCCGTTTCCAACGGAAGACCCTCTTGTTATTCTACGGTTTCTTTTTATTATTAGGGTCTTCCGTTTCCAACGGAAGACCCTCTTGTTATTCTATTGTTTCTTTTCCTTATTAGGGTTTTCCGTTTTTCAACGGAAAACCCTTCTGTTATTCTACTGTTACTTATTATTAGGGTTTTCCGTTTTTCAACGGAAAACCCTTCTGTTATTCTACTGTTTCTTATTATTATTTTTTTTTCCCCGCAAATTTTGTGCACGAGATTTCTCGAACATTTTTTGTATGATTGCTATGAAACTTTCAGGGTATGTAGATGATATTAATATCTCTAGACATTTTTTTCAAATTTTTAAAATTCACTTCCGGTTATGAGTTATTGCCCTTTAATTGAGAATTGGGGGGTCTTTTGTCCAGAGTTGATCTCGGGAACTACAAAAGATAGTTGCATGAAATTTAGCAGAATTTTTGGTAACATTTTATAGTTTTGCTGGCATGAAAATTTTGGCAAAACTTGTTTTAGTTTTTAAGCTATTTGCCGGTAAAGTTTAAGGTTTTGGGGGGTCTGAAATTTTGTTGCTTTTTGTATAATAACCTTAAAACTAAAAATATTTTGTTAATACATATAGAACAAAAGATGTTTAGAATAACGAGAGCTTTTATTTAAAATTAAGAAAAAAGGGCTGGCCCCTATAATTAGGGGTCAGCAGCTCATACACGTATTTTTCTGATAGCAAAAATCGTTATCATTTTATGAAAAAAAATGAATTCAGTTATTATTAATATATTAATTAATGTCATTTGGTATCAATTTTAAAAGTTCTGTGCCCTATTTTTTTCAAATTTCATAACACAAAAATATGTGAGAATCGTACATGAACGAGTTAATATGTCTACATAGACACACAAGCGAACAAATGCCACTTTAAGGCCCAGGCATATACTGCATTACGTTGTTAGATAAATTGTTGTGATTCAATTTCATTTTTTTTCATCTATATCATTTATGAATTCAATGAACACACATTATTTAAACGTTTTATGTGCAACTATTTGTCGGGGCCCCCCTGTTTGTAACCCCCGCGCGCGCGCCGAATGTAAACAGTAACGAACAGCATTGTTATAGACATTGTAGAAAAGAGAGAGCCGTAATGCAGATGAGAAGTTGTGTATTCTTTCGGTGTACACATGCATTTTCAAGTTACTGTGAAACATATGAACATGCACAGGGAACAATACTACATATTTGTATAAGGAGGGATATATTCTCGTGTGAATCGTTTACGAGGAAATTCTGACAACCACACTTCTGTCGACCATGTCGACGGATGTTTATGTTTCCATTGATCAGCCGTTGATAAGCTACGAAAAGATGGACATTAAAGTGTGTGATCTATGTGGATGTTACTGAAGAAGGTGAGGATTTTTATTTCTTTTAAAGTTTCTTGTCTATAGTGGTTAAAATGTCAGCATGTTAACTGGTTAACATTTAGTCTATAGATGTACATGTAAGTAAGTGCACACTGTCACTATGTATGTTATTGTTCTAGTCCAGACAATATAAATCCTTTTAATAGAATTGAATCCCAAATGTTTTACCTTTCACTTGTTTTTTTTTCTTTCCTTTTTACCAGAATTTTGTGTAAATTACAATTCAATTTATTGAGAAAATCCACATGTGGCGAAAGTCATACATACAGTATACAAATATACATGTACAGTCATTGGACAAAAGTATTCGTCGGTGACGTCAAAATGGCGGCGATTTGTTTACATTAACTACTTAATAAAAACTTCTCTCCTGGTTTTAATATTCGTTGTCTTACCTTAATATTTTGTGAGATTGCTCTTCATTTTAATTACTTCTTGTAGACGGGTTCGAATGGTGTCATACAGCTGGCGAATATAATCAACCGATATGTTTTGCCAGAAACGTGTCACTTCCGCGATCAGCTGATCTTTAGAATCGATGGTGTTTCTTGTACACTGCAGGTGTCTTTTAAGTTTTAACCAAATATTTTTAATGATATTAATATCGGGAGACTGGGCTGGCCATTATGTAGTGTTTACATTATTTTCTTCCATATAGGCATTGAGTAATCGCGATCTATGAACGGGGGCATTGTCATCTTGAAACACATAATTTCCATGAGGAAAATGTCGAACAATAACGGGCCACAAATTGTTTTCTAATATTTCAATATATTTTTCAGAGTTAATATTACCGTTTACCAGGTACTGGTCAATGTTCCAACACCTTCGTAACAAATACAACCCCAGATCATAACAGACAGTTTTCTCTTCGATGGCGGGCACACGAGATGGGGGTTGTCAACTTCTTCGGTCTTTCGCCAGATATATACGCGGTTGTTATTGCCTATTTCTACTTGACATTCATCACTAAATATCCAGTCCTTCCAGTGATCATCAACAGTCCAGTTTTTTTTCTTTTCTTTGCACCAAGAAACGCGTTTTTTCCTGTTACATACTCTGACGACCATCTTCTTTTTCTGCCCCCGTCTATTATATCCCATTTTAAATATTTTTTTCCTGACAGTCTTTGAACAAAAAGTAGAATCTTTTGCATTTTTTATTTCACTCGTTATGTCATCCAGTGTCCCTCTCCTGTAACTTTTCATGATTCTTGAAAGTTGGACTTCATCGCGCACGGTGAACTTCGGCTTCCGCCCAGATCGATGCCTGTTTTCCACACTTCCATGAACTTCAAATTTTTTAATAATACTACCAATAGTACTCCTTGATATTCCAAACAACCTCCCAATTTTTGCCTTATTCTTCTCTGTCTTATAAGCTTCTACAACTTTCATTCTCACAGCCACCGGAATTTCCTCTAATTTACGAGGGGGCATTTTCCCGAGAAAATTTATATAAGTTTATAGAAAATTTTGACAGCCGACAAAAATTTTGAACTCTGACGTAATCTAGAAACTATGACGTATATATGAGAAGAAATTCCGAACCCGACGTGCTTTCTATAAATAGCACGATACAAAAATAGCCGCGACGAATTTACTACATCAAAGGCATTTTGACGCCAGCGACGAATACTTTTGTCTAATGACTGTAGTTGGTACTATACATAGATTTTCTTATGTTATGTGCATCACGTATGAATTTACAAATATATCTTGATGATTTAACATCTGCTGGGTTAAGAATTTTATAAGAATTACAGAGTTAGATGTTTTTGTTATGGTGTGGGTGTTTGTTTACTAACGTGTAATTTTTACATTGTTTACTGGATGTTTAGACTTGCTCGAGGTTCATGGGTGACTTGAAAGGATGACCGAATTTATCTATTTAAAAAAAATCAGATTGTGAATTTTCAACTCAAAATTCAAAGCAGGGTCTAATTAGAAACATATGATCATATTCTTGTGCGGAAGACTCCAAATGTAGACATAAATACCCTATAGACATACATGTAACATCAAGTAAATAAAATTGTATATACTTCAGACTTCAGAGTTAAAACATGACTAAAAAGTCTTTAATATTTTTATGATGCAGATCAATGTATCATTAGAGAGGTTTAGCAGACCAACGGGTACCCGGTACATGTACTTGTACATGTAGGTTACAAGTTAGAACTATGCCTACCATTCTACCAGTTCACATAATTTTTCTTGTTTAGCAGTTATGATGTGTACTTAAATTGTCCTTGTTAATGTTTTAAATGTAATTTTTTATTCTCTTTTTTTAATCTGACTACTGGCAGTACTGGCGTGCGAGCAGTTCTCGCCGAGGACCATTTCTCGCTGGTGCACTGTTACATCATATTTTCGTATATAATTTTATGTGTTGATAAAATGACGTAACAATGCACTGATGAAAAATGGTTCTCAATGATAACTGATCGCACGCCAATATTGATTAATTACAGACAAAAACTGAAGGTTGCAAGTGTTATTTTTTATTGAACACCATTGTTAAAAATAACTTTTTATATATGTGACGGTCAGACCGGTTTAAATACCAGTGTTCAGTTGGTAGAGCACCTGACTAGAGATTCAGGGGGCCCAGGTTTAATTCCTGGTTTGGTCCTTCATTATTTCTCCCATCCTGTGACAATATTAAGGCTTGGACGATTCTGTACTTAGCCGATTCGGTACATATCACGATACATGAGATGCGATACGATACATATCACGATACATTGCAACTAAATGAAAACATGAATAAGGGTTAAAAATTTATTCAATCTGTCGATGTATTTCCGCATGTCCAAAGTTATTTTGATATATTTAAAATGAGCGTTGCACAATTTACAAATTACTTAAGTCTCATATACACTACTTTTTCATTAACAAGGAATCCAAAAGTTGTCCACACTCCAGATTTAGCTTCCTAACAGGTTTGACAACTTTACGAGGTTTTCGGCCATCTTTGTACTTTCATATTAGGCGCGCAGACTAATAATAGCCAATATATTTTTGGAAAATAACAAAAAATTCGCATAGGTATCGTAATGTATTAATGGTAAATGTAACGATCCAAATATCGTCAAAATAAATACCGTGGTGCATCGGTGGATCGTTCCATCCCTATACAATATTGATATTGTAACCAACCCCTGGAACTGACAGGTTTACTCCTGCCAGGGGAAGAGCCAGGGGTGATCTTTGAGGGTGAAGATCATTTAAGGGGGGGGGGGGGGGGAATGTGACGGTCAGACTGGTTTGAATACCGGTGCCAGATACATGTAGCTCAGTTGGTAGAGCACTTGACTAGAGATTCAGAGGGCAAGGTTCGAATCCTAGTCTGTTCTGTCATTATTTCTCCCATCTTGTACATATATTAGATATATTACAGATGATTATAAGAGTCATCACATGTTTTGCAAGATGCAATAATTGTATTAAAACCTTTACTTTACAACACAATACATTAAAGTGAATATTATTTGGTGTGGTGTTCTTGACAGCATCGCATTCAAGTCAGTGTCAGCTACATTATGCATAAACAATTTTACCCGCTCCTAAACCACAAACTTTCCTATTAGTGGATTAAGCTTATACCGCTGATTGGCTGCTGTTGCAGCAGACTTATAATATATGCATGCACAAAACACAATGAACTTATCAGACAATGAAAAATTCATCGAGTTACTTTCAACTGTTGGAATTTGGATATTTTTAAAAAATGTATACTTGTGACAAAACATATAATTATGTGGTACATACAGCTGTAGCTTTATGAAGAAAATTTGGGTTAGACATATATATATAGCAACCATGCAAGTAAATGATATTTACTAAAACTTCCAATTTATGACGCACGAAATATACGCTACTTTTATTAAGCATTGAATCCTTATTTTTTGAAAGATATAGTCTCATAACTGCAACGGTGTGAGCATACAAATTGAATAACGCGCGTTAGCGCGTTATGAAAATTTGTTTGCACACACCGTTGCAGTTATGAGACTATATCTTTCAAAAAATAAGGATTTAATGCTTATATTTACATTTTTTTTTACCTTCTTGCCTTGGACGCAAATGCGAATTATACCTCAAATTACTGTATTATCCTATGGGTAAGTTCAAATTAATGGAAGAGCCACAGTAACAGCCACAAGCGTGATCTTTGATTTTCGCTTGTGACGTTGTATTTATCAGCGTTCAACGTTTGTGACGTCACAATTAAAACTCGTGTTTTTACCTTTTAGTACCCTGTCTGTGTTATGGTGCTATATCTGCAGTAGCTTTACATGCAAAATATATGGGGAATGTAAATATTTAAGAAATAAACAACGTTATTTAGTGAACATGGCGTTATGAATAGCAATTGCTCTGTTGGCATATTCCATGATGCGCGCTAGCGCATCATGGAAAATATGCCAGCAGAGCAGTTGCTATTCATAACGCCATGTTCACTAAATAATCGTTGTTTATTACTTATATTTGCATTTTACCACTCGCAAATACCCTGTATTAGCCTAGACCTTGACATTTAGCTATTACATCAAAAGTAAACATTCAGACTGTAATGTATCTTTTTAATTCACATAGATTTGTTAACAGAATCAATGATATGTTATAACAGTAATTCCTTTAAAATGTTATCAAAAACATGTTTTAATATTACATGTAAATACGTCAATTTTAATGGAGTTGGAGAAAAACACATGATGTATCGTATAGTGGTTTAAATCTATAACGTCATGGAAAAGTATATATAACGTTACACCTTTATGACGTCATAGTATACTGACAGAGCAATTGCGATTATAGAGAAATAATTGCAGCTCCTCCGTATGGGCTTACAGTGGGAAAGAACAATGGAAATGCAAATATTAGAGATTGACATACATGTAATGTAACACATTCTGTGAAAAAAAAATCTATTAAAAATTCTTCATTAAGTTTACTCATACATGTTTTATGCTTATTACACATAGTATTGTTTTCAAAACATGTAATTTAAAAGAAAAGAAACCAAAACCCTCGCCAAATTTATTTGCCAAAAAAAAACCCCGGTAGAATTGATAAAACATGCAGGTATACCAGAAGGAAATACATGTACGTTGACGCTGTTCAGATGGGTAATATTCCTTTGTAATTTTCGAATTGAAATTTTTGACTGTTGCACTACAAGAAATAAACTCTAGCTCTCTTTCTCTCTCAAACTCTCTCTCAATCTGATAAGTGTCTATACCTAAGAAATTTTTTTAATATTATATTATGACTTGATATGCAAATTGTTGATCTTGTACTGCCTAAATGTTATGTCATGTATTGGATATGTAATACTTATTACACTGCATGGTCAGTGTATTTTTTCCAGAAATACTATGCATATGTTAATGTAAACACAGCTATTACTAGTACATGTATGTAAACACAGCTAATTATTTTTTTTTTATTTCAGCTAAAAACGGACTCTTGTTCTGACATGGCACCACATGGCTTTTACCTGTTGATTCTTGTGGGTCAGCTCTTGAGATTAACCTGTCACCTCTATCCACATGCATATTCCTTGTGTTCTACAGACTTTTTACCGGTAATTCAAATTAAATCGGATAATGCATGAACAATAATGGAACTTGAAGAAAGCATCATCCCATGTTGTGGTTTGTGTTTGATAAGAAATTATGAAAAACAAAATTAAGGCTTATTTAAAGAAATTCATAATTGTTGTGAAAATTTGTTTTTCAATAAAAGTATGCAATTATGTTTCCTTTATTTTTTATTTTAAAAAGGTATTTAAATGTGTTTACATAATTGAACCCCCCCCCCCATCCAATTGTCTGCATTAAGATTACATGTAGGATATGTAAATGTACATTTGACTTTGAAATAACATCTGCTATGATAATTATTTTTGAAATGAACAAGAAACAACCTATTTCTACCTTTCTAAGGTATATATGCATAAAAAAAGGAGAAAAACATGTCAAATTTTGAACATTTTTCATGGAAATCAACTCTGTCTCCAGCTACCTGGGTGTTTGAATTTGATTTTAATTTAAGGCAGATGTCTAACTTGTAGGTTGTATCTTACTGTTTTAGCATGGATAGAAGGAGACTAGAAATCAAAATAGATTAGATATTCACTAAATATGATTGTTAGCTTACTTTTTTTCATAAAAACAAGAAATCACAAGCAGGACAGCTGTCTATTTGTTAATTAAAATGGTGTAAATCATAAAATAAACAAATAATTAGGATCAAATTTTAGAATCATTGATGATTGTTTTCAAATATGTGTGAGAAATGACTCAAGGAAATTGCCATAAGTTTCATAAAATTAGGTAAAACATTTTTAACCATGACTTTTTATGAAAATCAAAAGATGGGGGGGGGGTATACATGTAAGGATATTTCTAAGTGATGTGAAGCTTTTTTCATGATTATATAATGTAGATGCATGTTGTATTGAATAAGGTTTCTTTTTAAAGGTGGTTGAACAACAATTGACCTCTAAAAGGTCAGGTAAAGATGTTTTACTATGGAGAACCCTGTAAATCTGTGTTTACTAATGGAAATTGGAAATGGGGGTTTCACTGAAATGGCCATATTTTTATTAAACCTCAATGGAATTTGCAATATGTGGTATTCTTTTTCTCAGAATTGCATTAGCTTTCTTATTCTAAGACAAACCGTCTTTTCATAAAATGTTTGTGTACTAAGTTAAAGGTACAAGGAACAGTTTCGGATAAAGAACCGTCAATGTTTTTGTAAAATTGATAGTGACTGTACTTGAAGATTTACCAGTGTTGCGTAGATTCATGAAATGAATTTTGATGTTTATCAATAGTTAATGGGATGTCTCTTGTTGGAATTGGTAAGGCCTAAAAAAAAAAAATAGTGTGTTTAGGGTAACACTGATGAAAAAATTAGGTTAGGTAGGTGGAGATTTTTTTTTTATTTTATCTATTTTTTTTGCCTGAATCCTAAAAATGTTTGTTTGTTTCATATTTAAAAAACGTATTTTTTATTGGAAATAAGATAAAATTCACAGTCGGATAAAATCAGGCATCTAAAAATGGTAGGATCGGGCCATTTTTGTAGGTTAGGTCGGGTTACCCGAAACACACAACTTTATTTTTTAGGCCTAAGCAATATTAAGGCCCCTAATTTTAAGTACATGAGAAGCAGTAATAAATTGTGAAACTTGCGGCTTTAACTGTTGTGTTGACTTTACACAGTGAAATTGAAGGTTACAAACGGGAGGTTATATAACATGAAATGGAGGTGGATGGGATATTATATGCCTATTTAGTATCTACTGGGTATGAGGACAATAGCAAGTTTATTGTCCCCCAAGACAGCAACTATTTCATGAGGCAAAGCCAAGGGAAATAGTTGCTGTGGGGTGGGACAATAAACTTGCTATTGTCCAAATAGTCAGTTAATTGGTATATTATTAATCCGAATAAAACTGTATTTGTCAGCGATGCAGAATTTCTTGATGATAAACAAATTAGAGTTATCAAACTTTGTATTTAATGCGGTGATCTGATTAGGTCAGAGGTGTTCCGAGTTTAAAAAGGAGGGAAATCAAATTCTGCTGATGAATGGTTTTGATGACTATTCACCATGGGCAGATAGCATGGATACTATTTCAAATTAGATAGAAAAGCATTTGTTTGTGTGGGCGCCTTCTAGTGATCAGTTTTCCGTCTGTCCATCCGAGATCGCTTGACCGGAGCATAGCTTCTCTCCCCTTGGCCCAATCTGGCTCATACCTCATCCACAGGGTTCCTTTGGGTTAAGGATGTGCAGTGACCTTGAACCATGTTGTTAGGTATAAGGTTAAGGTCATAGTAGAATTACATATATTAAATCCTTGTCTGGGGCATATCTTCTCTCCCTTTGATCCAATCTGGCTAATACTCACAGACTGTCTTTATCGTTAATCGATGAGCAGTGACCTTGCATGAAATGTCTAGGTAAAGGGTGAAATATCATATCGGATCATGCAAAAATCCTTTTTTCAGAGCATATATACTTTCTACTAACCCCTATTTGGCTCAGACTTCACATAAGCAGAGCTTTTGAGTAAAGGGTGTGTAGTGACCTTGAACCTATTTTCAAGGTAAACTGTGAAGGTCATAGCAGAATTATATTTAAAAAATCCTTGTCTGGAGTACATCTTATCTCCCTTTGCTCCAAACAGGCTCATACTTCACCCACATGATGCCTTTGATCAAAGGATATGCAATGACCTCGAATGATATTTGTAGATCAAGTGTCAAGGTCATATCAAATCACTCAAAAATCCATATTTTAAGAGCATATATATACTCTCCTTTTAGCCCCTAATTGGCTAATATTTTGCCTAAACAGAGCTTATTGGCATGTCATTCGATTTTTAAAATCTTTTTTGTACTTAAGTTACTTTTTTCGAACGCTATTTCTCGTGAACTACATGACCGATTTGCATGAAATTTACAGGACACATTGACCATCAATTATACTTGATATTATAAAATTTCTGACTGATGACGTCACTTCCGGTTCGAGATTTTCAGGATTTAGTGAATTTTTAAGGACCATTTTGCCCACGTAACTTTCAGGGATAGTGGATGAAGGTCTGTAGATGATCCTATTTATTTGATATTTTGAAAAATGCGCAAGGCGGCGAAGCTCGCCCGAGCTCAAAAATAGACACCAATTTCTTTCACGAAATTTTCGCACATTTTCGGCCCTAGCTTTTAATGTGTAAATATTTTGTTAAGACATGTAATGCAAAAGTTGTTCAGATTAACTAGGACTTGCGTTTGATTTCAAGAAAAAGGGGCTGGCCCCTCAAATAAGGGGCCAACATGTCTCTTAAGTCTTTTTGCAATAACTCTTTACTGAAAAATAATTTGTTATCAATTATAGAACTAAAAATGTTCATTGTATATCTGTTTATCTATACAGTACCATGCCTAAGTCATATGTTACGTAAATAGGGGTTTCAAGGGGCCAGAAGTTCAAAACTTTGATCTTTAGTATCTAGAAAAGGAGAAATATTTTGATAAGCATTATAGAACAAAAAATGCTAAGAATAATGTTCTTAACAATATGCTACCTTAATAATTTTTGTTGGTGGCCCCAGTAAGGATTTTAAGGGTCGGCCCCTAAAACACAATTGTTCAGATATCTTTAGAACTGTCAACAATTTCTGAACACTTGTTGAGCAAAATGTGTTTATATTTACAAGACCTTTTATTTGATATCAAGGAATTAGGGCTGGCCCCTCAAATAAGGGGCCAAGAGGGCTCGCAAATCTTTTTATAATAACTCTTTACTGAAAAATAATTTGTTATCAATTATAGAACCAAAAATGTTCATTGTACATCTGTTTATCTATACGGTACCATACCTAAGACATATGATACGTAATTAGGGGTTTCAAGGGGCCAGATGTCTAAAAATATGGTCATTAATATCTAGAAAAGGAGAAATATTTTGAAAAGCCTTGTAGAAGAAAAGTTGCTCAAAATAATGTTCTTAACGATATGGGATCTAAAAATATTTTTTTGGTGGCCCTGGTAAGAAGTTTAAAGGTCGGCCCCTAAAACACAGTTGTTCGGATATCTTTAGAACGGTTAACAATTCGTGAATACTTGTGTAACAAAATATGTTTATATTTGATATCAAGAAAAAGGGGCCAGCCCCTGTAATAAGGGGCCAAAAGGGCTACAAAGTCTTTTCATAATAACTTATTTTTAAGCGATAATTAGTTATTAATCATAAAGCAGAAAATAAGGGCTTATTATTCATAATTCAAAACTGAAATCCGTTCTAAAATCGGACGATGCAATACAGAGATATAGGGGTTTAAAAATTGATTTTTCCGGAAATTTTGATTCCACATTCTTGGTTAAGAAAATAGTTTTATGTTCAGAGTTAAATTAACTCGTACCTAAATTTATTCGATAATTGTTAAATCGTACTTTTACAGATTCGGATTTGTATTTGCTAAGTCGTTCGTGAAATTGATAAGGTTGGTTAATTCGTACTTGGTATCATTCGGATTTTGTTAACTCGTACCAAGAATAATTCGATTTTTTTGGTCTTAGTTTCTTATGTTTGTTGGTTAAAGAACCCTGCTTCTTACAGGAACTTCTAGCTTTACTTTTGACATTACCGGAATACCCACTCGTTGCTTTGCAACGAGCTTTGCTCTAGTTATTCTATATTTTCCCTCTGACATTTTTCGAGAGCTATAACTCAAAAACTATTTGATCGATTTTCACCAAATTTACAGGACTGATAGAACATAAAACGTGCTTGCGAATATAAAATTTTGAGCTGATGATGTCACTTCCGGTTTGAGATTTTGAAGATTTTGTGAATTTTTAAGGACTATTTTGTCCACGTAACTCCTCCGAAACTAAATGGTAAAGAAACGTGAAACTTTCAGGGATATGTAGATGGATGTCTGTAGATGATCCTCTGTATTTGACATTGTGGAAAATGCGCACGGCGCCGAAGCTCGCCCGAGGTAAAAAATTAGCACCAAAATTTTTGGCAAAATTTTAACACGTTTTGCAAAATATCTTTTAACCTGTAGATAATTTGTTAAAACATGTAATGCAAAAGTTGTTAAGATTTACACGAGCTTTTGTTTTGTTTTAACAAAAAGGGCCTGGCCCCTTTAATTAGGGGCCAGGAGGGCTCTAAACTCTTTTAATATTAACTCTTTACCGAGCAATAATTTGTCATTAATTATAGAAGCAAAAATATTTATTGTACAGCTGTTTATCTACAAAGTACCTTATTTTAAACATTTGTTACGTAATTAGGGGTTTCAAGGGGCCAGAAGACCAAAACTTTAATCATTAATATCTTGAAAAGCAGATATATTTTGAAAGGCAATGTTGAACAAAAGTTGCTTAAAATATGTTCTTTAGAAAATGGCACCTTAAAATTTATGGTTTGTGGCTCCAGTAAGGAGTTTAAGGGTCGGCCCCTAAAACACTGTTGTTCAGATATCTTCAAATCGGTCAACAATTTTTGAACACTTATTAAACAAAATATGTTTATATTAATAAGATCTTTTATTTAATATGAAGAAAAAGTGGCTGGCCCCTCAAATTAGGGGCCAAGAGCGCTCTAAAGTCTGTATGTAATAACTCTTTACTGAAAAATAATTTGTTATTAATTATAGAAGCAAAAATGTTCATTGTACAGCTGTTCATCTATACTGGACCATACTAAAGTCATATGTTACATAATTAGGAGTTTTAAGGGGCCAGAAGTCCAAAACTTTGATCAATATTATCTTAAAAAGGAGAAATATTTTGAAAAACATTGTATAACAAAAGTTGCTGAAAATAATGTTGTTTACAATGTGATACCTAAAAAATTTTTGTTGGTGGCCCCAGTAAGGAGTTGAAGGGTTGGCCCCTAAAACACAGTTGTTCCGATATCTTTATAACGGTTAACAATTCGTGAACACTTGTTGAACAATATATGTTTATATTTGCAAGACCTTTAATTTGATATAAAAAAAAAGGGGGCTGACCCCTCAAATTAGGGGCCAGAAGGGCTACTAAGTCTTTTCATAATAACTCTTTTCTGACCAATAATTTGATATTAATCATAAAGCAGCAAAGAAGCTTTTATTAAGCTTAATTTAAAACTGAAACCCGTTTTAAATCGGACGATGAATTAAAGAGAAATTGGGGTTTAAAAATTGAGTTTTACGGAAATTTTGATGCCGCGCACTTGGTTTAAAAAATAGTGCAAAATTCACACTGAAAGTAACTTCTACTGAAAACGATTCGTACTGATCATAAAACTTGATAAGAAAGCATAAAAGTATATGCATATGGTAGAGTTTGCAACGCTAAATAGAAAACTGAAATTCGTTTTAAAATCGTATCATGTATTGCAGAGATATCGGGGTTTAAATATTGATTTTTCCGGAAATATTGATTCCGCGTTATTGGTTTAAAAAATAGTGCAAACCTCTCACTGTAAGTAACTCCTGCTGAAAACAATTCGTATATATCATTAAACCGAACTCCTTTTTTTAAAATGTTAATCAGAGTGTTTATCGAAACGATTTCCTTACTTCGATCGATAATTAAGTTGTTAGTTTTTGTTGGTCTTATAAGTTTTAATCGAAATAATTATCGTACGATCCCCCATGTCAACTCGCCATGTTTTGACTGCGATCAACAGCTGATAGCGGTGTGTCTACATTTTTAAAAGAAGCATGGCCTGCAAGACGTCGATAGTGGAAATTTCAGCTCAGCTAACATATGACAGATTATAAAGGTATGTTTCAATATAGGATATGTCGTATTGACTTTTTCTTTTCAAAGTATTTGCACTTTTCAATCTAATCCGAGATGACTCTGACCTCTGCTTTTGACGTGCGGCACAATTTAAAAGCGGGCGTTAGAGTCAGAGGAATCTCGGAATATTATCTGTCCAGTGTATTTTCACGTGTATGTTTTGCACACCACTCTTTAATTTATATTTATTATTATGTATATGCATGTCTTATTTTGTATTGCACAACACTCCACACACTGTAAAACAGTGCAATATAAAAGGGGTGGGGGTCCTAAAGTACAAAAGATTAGAATGCTGTAATTAGAGTGCATGTTTGCATGATGATAACTAAGCCCTAAATATTTGAATATACCAGATCTTTTCCATATCGCCTTCACTTAATTAATGAATTAAAAAACTCAGACAGGCTTGTGCTTAATTAAATAAATATATTTGACATTGTAGATATTCAATCTAATTAAACTTAGACCTTTCGTCTGGCTCTCCGTCATATGTGGTTATCGTCTGTGAAAGAGCATGTAAAACAGAGTGCAAGATGAAAAGAACTTCAAGTTCAGACTTTAGGTTAATGTTACCTGATATTTATAAAATATTCTTCTCAAGATTTTATTATTTCACAGAAGCATTGTATTTTTATGGCTTACGGCCATCTAGTTGCCGGATAATCTTTACGGCAAAGAGTTCAGTTATCTGAACATGCGCGACAAAAAATAGTTCTATTCGAATGTTGCAAAGTTAACTGTTTGTTGTTCATAATAAATATCTTTAAGCAAGATTATATTTTCCATATGTTATTATCACTTATGTTATTGTAACCAATATGAATTGACTTTATTTAAACAAACTCGAAATCTAACGCGAATGAATATCAGCTGCAGTGTTTTCCCTAGGCCGTTTTTGCATAGAGGTATAGGCCCCCGCCATGCATCACACAGTACCGCCATGCTTTCCGCTATGCATACTTACATGTATTATAAGCAAAAAATCTTTTCCAAATTATTTCAGATCCTAACAGTGATAAGTTAATGTAAAGTTGTCGTTATTTCGTTCAATCTTCATAAAAACGTTTGCACCCGCAGACAGCGTCGCTAACTTCGATCGACATCGATCTCAGCAAGGGGGAAAGTGTTTAACTGAACTTGTGATTGAGATATATTGAAACTGGGATTATAAATCGGTAATAAATGCATAAATAGAGGGACAATTACTACTTGTTTTAATATAATGCGCCTTCTTCGACACCTCCGCCATTATCGAATGTTGGGGATTTTCCAAGATCTAAAAATAGCACAATGTTCCCTCGATGGACTTACCTTGGTTGTGCTATGATTTAACTGTTTATTTGTCGTAAAAATATTGGAAACTTGAGACCAAATGTACTCAAATAAGAAAACAATATGCAGTTAAGCTTGATTGCAAGTCATATACGGAAGCGATGTCACATTACTATAGCATAGAGACATCGTATAGTATATGCCTCTGTAAATGACTGTGTACACATGTCATGTGAAGAGAGACTGACTGCAAAGTTAAAGTGCAGTAATTAATTTTAATTAAATTTGGTGTCAAAACAAGTTTGCTGTAATTGCATAGTTCTGCCTGTTTCTTGCCCCCCCCCCCCCAAAGAGTTTATATATCTCTGTACAAAGGGAAAAAAATAAAACAGATCGAAGGTGTTAGAACTGCCTTGTGAATCTATATTTCTTATAAAAGCTTGTGAAGGTCAGCCTCTTAAAAAAGTTGAAAAAAAACCCAGAAAAATATGAATAAATATACATTTATGAAATACAAATAAAATGGAATAATACTTGTTGGTGTAGATTTCATGAGAATTCATTAATTATAGTACATAACATGCAGTACATTTCATCATTTGGTTATATTATTTTTACACGCAGTGATTTCGCGCTGGCTGTGGCGCTGTTACGTCACACCGTGCATCAACTCTCGCGCAAGTTCATAGTGCGTAGGAATACAAGGTATATCCCCTGATATTTGAGAACATGTTGGTTTTAAGTGTTTTTGTGTCCTATATAGTTGAATGAATTTACAGTTAATATACTTCAGTCGTTGGATAAAAGAAAGAAACAAATTGTCTCATATTGGAGTTTGAGTCTGACATCATCATTATTATTTTATGCAGTCTATGATTTTCCTAAAAGTAATGGTGGTTTCAATCAATTGATAAAAGAGGCTTCTAGATTTCAATCCTGTCTGTTTCGGTCACTAAGGTTCAACCAATCAACAAATGGGGCATGTTGATATTGGTCCTGTTAGTTTTTATAGATCTATGAATTACATGTAGCTATTTACTTTCTATAGAGCTATAAATAAACTAAAGTTTCTGTTAGAAATAGAGGGAATCATACTCGATCCATGTAAATATAGTCATATCAAACCCGTAAGCCATTATGGCCCTTCAGGCCTTTGATTTTAAGATTAGTTTACCGGTATCTTTTATATATATTGAATTTCATTGATTCAGTTTAGGTAAACTTTACATGCATAACACATCTAAACAATTTTTACAGTAAAACAAATGTATGTAATAATTTTTACTGCATGTGCCTCAACAAAAACCCAGTAGAATTCATTTAATAAGAAATGCATGGTATAGCAGAAAATTATACTTTGACGATGTTCGGATGAAATACTGTAAGTCGTTTAATTCCTCGGTGTTAAAATTTCACAATTTTCTACTAAAGTACCAATTGTGATGGTTTTAATTTCACGGTGCTTAAAAATTCAATTGATCAGAATATAAGCATTTAAACGTTTTTTAAAACTTATGATATTATTCTTGCTGGGTCCTTTAATTTCGCAAGAAAATATTAAATCGCAAACGTAGTGAAATTTAGACCATCGTGATTATTTGCCAATCTACAATATTCCTTTGTAGTTTACGAATTGAAAAATTGACTGTAAACAGTTGCACTATGAGAAAAAAACTCTCTCTCTCTCTCTCTCTCTCTCTCTCTCTCTCTCTCTCTCTCTCTCCCTCTCTCTCTCTCTCTTTCTCTCTCTTTCTCTCTCAATTTGATATATGTCTATGCCTAAGAAAATTTTTAAATGGTATATCAAGACTTGATATGCAATTTTTTGTTTTTGTAGTGACTAAATGATAATGTCATGTATCGGGATATGTCATACAAATTACACTGCATGGTCAGTGTATTTTTTCAGAAATACTATGAATATGTTAATATAAACACATCTATTATTAGTACATGCATGTTAACACAGCTTATTGATTTTTTTTTATTTCAGCAATTGGTGGCCACATGGATTTTTACCTATTGATTCTTTTCAGCTCTTGATGATAACCTGTCACCTCTACCCACATGCATATTCCTTGTGTTCTACAGACTATTTAATACCGGTAATTCAAATTAAATCGGATAATTCATGAACAGTTACTGTAATGGAACTCTAAGTTAAGCATCATGCCTTGTTGTGGTTTGTGTTTGATAAGAAATTATAACAAACAAAATTAAGGCTGTTTATTAGTGTTTAAAGTAATTTACAATTGTTAGCTGTGAAAATTTGTTTTCAATAAAAGTATGCAATTATGTTTCCTTTATTTTGTTTTTTATAATTTTATAATGATCAATATTTAGATGTGTTTATAATTTAAAAATCACCTCACTCTTTCCGGTCCAATTGTCACCATTAAGATTACATGAAGGATATGTGAATGTAAATTTGACCTTCAAATAACATCTGCCATGATAATTACTTTTGAAATGAATAAGAAACAACAAATTCTTACCTTATAATGTATACATGCATACAAATGTAGGAAAACTTGTAGTAAAATTTGATCATTTTTCATGGAAGTCTCCCTTGTCTCCAGCTACCCAGGTGTGTTTGAATTTAACTTTAATATAAGGCAGATGTTGAACTTGTAGGTCTTACTGTTTTAGCATAGTTGAAAGGAGACCAGAAACCAGAATAGATTAAATATTCACTTAATATGATTGTTAGCTTACTTTTTTTAATGGATAAAAGAATTCACATGCAGGAATACATGTCTATTTGTTAATTATAATGATAATTCAATAAACAAAAAAAAAAAAGATCAAAATTTAGTATCATTGATGATTATTTTCAAATATGTGTGAAAATTGCCACAAGTTTCATAAAATTAGGTAAAAAATTTCAAACAATGACTTTTAATGAAAATCAAAGGATTAGAGTGGGGGGGGGGGGGTATACAGTGTACATGTAAGGGCATTTCTAAGTGATGTGATGCTTTTATCATGATAATATCATGTAGATGTATGTTGTATTGAGAAAGGTTTCTTATTGAAGGAGGTTGATAAACAATTGACCTCTAAAAGGTTAGGCAAAGATGTTTTATAATGGAGAACCCAATAAGGCTGTGTTGAATAGAGGAAAGTTGAAATGGAGGGTTCACTTCAATGGCCATATTTTTCTTAAACTTCAATGGAATTGGGACTTTTTGGTATACTTTTTCTCAGAATTGCATTAGCTTTCTAAGTCTAAGACAAAACATCTTTTCATTAAACGATAATGTACTAAGTTAAAGGGAGCAAGGGACAGTTTCGAATAAAGTGCCTGTTAATAATTTTGTAAAATTGAGATTTGCTGTACTTGAAGGCTTATGAGTGTTGTAATGATTCATAAAATGAATTTTAATGATTATCTTTAGTTAGAGGGGTGTCTCCTGTTAGAATTGGTATGCAATATGAAGGCTCCTAATGTTAAGTGCATGACAAGCAGGAGTAAATTTTGAAACTTGCGGCTATGACTGTTGTGTTGACTGCACAGTGATATTGCAGGTTATATAACTCGGAATGTAGGTGGATTGGACATTATATACCTTTTTACTGGCTATGAGAATGTAGCAAGTTTATTTTCCACCAAGACAGCAACTATATCATGAGGCCAAGCCGAGAGAAATAGTTGCTGTCGAGGGGGATAATAATCTTGCTAGTGTCCAAATAGTAAATATGTATTTTATTATCCAAAAAAAAACTTTATTTGTCGGCAATGCAGAATTTTTTCTATGATAAACAACTCAGATTTATCGGACTAAGAATTTAATGCAGCGATCAGATTACATCAGAGGTGTTCTGAGTTTGAAAATGAGAGAAATTGAATAAATGCTGCTGGTGAACGGTTTTGATGACTATTCACCGATAGCAGATAGCACGAAAACTATTTCATAGTTAGATAGAAAGGCATATTTATCTGCCCGATCTCTGTCAAGATTACTTATCCGGAGCATAGATTCTCTCCCTTTGGCTCAATCTGGTTCATACTCATCCACAGAGTGCCTTTGGGTAAAGGGTTTGCAGTGATCTTGAACCATATTTATAGGCATAAGATTAAGGTAATCGCAGAGTTATGTATTAAATTCTTGTCTTATTATTTTTTATCCAACTCAAATATTTATAAAACGCTTGCATCGATTGCTTTAAAATTTACAGATTTTATGGGTATTAAAAAGATCTCTGATATGAAAAAAATTATTTGATGACGTCATCACATTCGTCACATTTTGACGTTTTTCACGTTTTAAAAAGTGATTTTATCCGGATCTTTTCTCATTTTTTATAAAAGATAAAGCTATGACATTAACAGAGAAGATAGAACTATCGTTTTACTTCGGACACGAAATTAAAATCCGTTTTTAAATCAGAAGTTGCATTAAATAGATATAGGGGTTTAAAATTGATTTTTTTCGGAAATTTTGATTCCGCGTTCTTGGTTTAAAAAATAGCGTAAAATTCAACTCATACCAAAAATAATTTGATTTATGTTAAGTCATACTTTGCCACATTCGGAATTTTTTGTTAAGTCGTTCTTGGAATCGTAAAGGTTTTTGTTAATTCCCACATAGAATCATTCGTATTTTGTTAAGTCGTACCAAGAATTATTCATTTTTTTATCTTTTTGTTTAAGTTGCTCTTGTTATTGATTTAAAAACTCTGCTTCTTGCAGGAACATCAAGCTTTACTCTCGACATTAACGGAAGACCCACTCGTTGCTTTGCAACGAGCTTTGCTCTAGTTCTTCTTCTTTTTCTTCTAGACGTTTCTTTAAACTGTAATATCTCGCTTGTTTGTCATTAGATTTTATTCAAATTTTCAGGGTTTATTGGAAATGACAATAGCACAAAAAATTGTAAAATCGCTACTTCCGGTTTTGAGTTATTCCTCTTTGAATATTGTTTTAGTGGGTCTCGTGTACCTGCAAAGGCTCCGAGTTGATCCGTAGCAAGTAGTTTTAATTTACAAATCTTTAATGTAGACACCTTGAACGTTGTCCTCCTAGTTTTAAATGTTTGATTAACCCACGTATACTCCTTAAAAAATTACATCGAAATTTATGTTTCAAAAAATGTTAAATTTTGCTTATATCTTTGCTCAATAACTTTTTAGTTGTAAATTATTTATACACACATATAGAACAAAAGTTGTGCAGAATATGCAGAGCTTTCATTTGATACCATAAAAAGGGGATAGCCCCAAAAATGAGAGGTCTAGAGCCCTTAAAAGTCTTTGCTTCATAACTCTAAAACGGTAAATTTATCGATATGGGCGTCGCTGCAAAAAATGTTGTTTGTGACTTTATTGATCTCATTAAACTGTTTTTGTGTTCGGGTATTGCATAATGTGAGGGAAAAAGTAATACGTGTTGACCAGTACTCGCGGCAATTTGGCCAGGTTAACGAAACTCGCCCTCACCGCGGCCGAGAAAATCGGTCACCATGGTCGCGGCTGGGTTACCTAGAGGTCAACGGTTATCTAATACACGAGAGTTGCGTCTCTCATATACGAGTTTATTTAGCCGCGAACTCAAGAATTGTTTTAGTTTTGATTACACATAAAGGTTTATGGACTAAACGATTCAGTGTCAATTAAGAAACTGTTCAGCTAATTAATAAAAGCAATGTCATTCTCAATCTAAAGCAATATCAGACATAGATCAATTGTGGGTTTTAAGTTTAAAATAAAGAACTTTTATTTGATAGAATATGGTCATTATACTGCAAACTTTACAAGTCGTCCTGGGTTGCGTGCTGTGCGTGTCTGTGCGTTATACCTTTACGTAATCTATCCTTCGTTCACGGCCGAGGAGATCAGCCACGGCTGCACTACCTAGCGGTAAGCGGTTATCTCATACACAAGAATCGCACACCGCGACGCACACTTAGATGAATATAAACGTGTTTGAGTTTATAAAGTCGTAAATACAAGAACTGTTTTAATTTTATGTTATAAAAATGTTTGTCCATCTTGTATTTATTTAATTAAACATTTGATTGAAAATGAATATAATTAATGAACGATATTACTCCAACTCGGAAACATCGTCAGAAATAAATTAATGGTTGGTTTGTATATCTAAAAAATTTTAAACCCCCCCCCCGAAATATTAAATGATGATCATCCCTCGCACATGACCGAGGAGATATAGCGCAAGTGGACAAGTGATCCGCGGTCGGCTCGTGTTCTTCTACATGTACCTTATCACGCGTTCATGTTTCATATTTTGCACGGACAGAACTATATTTATTATGTTTTAACTATTATTTAGGTTTAAGATGAAAAAATACATTTATTTTACTTGTACAGCTGATTAAGCATTGATTTAATTATACGATAGAGTACAAGGTAGTTTAAAAATCAACTCAAATTATAATCAAAGTTCCATGTAACATGTTTGCAGTAGGTGCTAGCACGATAAAAGAATGTCATGAATTGTCCTGAATTGAGGCATTTGATAATTATTTGAAAGAATATTCAATTGAGTTTTAAACAACTTAAGGATGACATTTACTCAGGATGAAAAAAAAATCCACTGATGATAATGAAAAACCAACTATTGTGTGTTATATACCTTTTATTGTAGTGTTATTTTTCATTTTCAAAAAAGTAGGTCAATGACCTACTTTTTGAGTTAATGGCCATTGTAACTATATTTTTGGAAAATTAAAGAAAAATCACTTAAAATTTTACACAATGATTGAGATTTTCTTAATTGTGAAAAAAATACAAATTGCTCAACACTTTTGAAAATGAAATACAATTTATGAATGGCAGTGACACTAAATACATACAAAGCATTAAGTTTTCCTTCACAATTTTTATAAATATTCCAGTCCGAATTTCCTCTATCACTTTTCAAATTCCTACCCATTTTTGATCCAATTTTACAAAAAAATGAATGATGATAATACAAAAACATTTATAGTATTAAACCACTTATATTGATCTTATTCTGTTGGCATATAATTTATATGAGGTCAATGATCAAAATTTTGAGATATGGTCTTTTCTTGTTTTTAAGCATATTTCAATATTCTTTAAATTCATGCCATACGGTTATTACAATGAATAAATGAAGTAAAACTACCAGAAAATATGCATAATTATATAGACTAAAATATAAAATTTTAACTTTTAATATCAGAGTACTTCCAAAAATGTTTTAGCAGAAAACAAAATCTGCAAAATTTAGTCCGAAATTCCTCTGTTTGGCTTAAAGTCTATTTTTGTTTTGGCATAATTCCATAATTTAGTAGAAATATCGAATGTTATGTCAATAATAATTCATTTCACAGATACTTTTTGTGTTTAGAACAAATTTTACTCATGACATTGAACTTTATAACAATCCGAATTCGAGAACTCAAACCCTGAGTAAACAACACCCTTAAGATTAGATTCTATCGATCACATATTAATCACTCTGTAGTTTTTCTAATACATGGTTGTTCATTTGAGTGTGGAAGCGAACTCATTGCTGCGTCCCCCCCCCCTCCTCCCGCTGACAAGTGCTTGCGCTGGATTTTTTTTTAAATTGGCGAAAAGATATCCAGATACAGTGGAGCCTCACTTATCCGGACACTTTTGTCCCCAGGCCAAATCGTCCGGATAGGTGAAGCGTCCGGATATCTGAATTGTGATATTTACCTTTAATATTTATGGAAACATAACTCATAAATTAATTATACAATTAAATATTTTATTTTGATAGCCATAAGCACTACAAAAAAAGTTTAGTTTTTTTTTAAATTAATAAAACATAATAAAAACATTATTTAAGGTACATGTTTTTTCCACATGAAACCAAGCACTACATTCTTCAAGGCAACACATGTACATGTACATAACAATCACTGTATTAAACCGATACTTTTATTACATTCGCATAACAAAGCGAAGAGAAGAGAGTCGGTGTTCCACTTTACGCTGACAAATCTTTTTCTTCAAGCTAGCGGTGATCGCAACTCTCGCTCTCTTGGCCGGTGGTGTTGACATGTTTGAAGCTGCTCAACACTTGATGATTGAAAATGGGTGAAAATCTGTATATATTCCCTTATTGATAATTGTCCAAGCTATTTTTTCATTGACAGAACTTACCCAAGCTAATTTTACGTATCCATCTTTCTATAGAGTTAATTGCACGAAAGCGATATTTACAAGTAGCGTGAACAATCATCCACGCCATGTTTGGCATAAATTATTATTACACTGTTAATTGAACACACGCTATAAAATTAATGTCGATAAGCTGAACATCCCAAGCTGTCTTAATAACTATCGTAAACAGAACTCAAATTATCAAATATTTCATTTCAATTACGTTTTAAAATGAATAGGCGTACGAACGATCTAATCACACTACGATTAATAGAATTTTAATTCAATCAATAGTTGACTTTTTTAAACACAAATTAAACAATTTTCATGACATTTTAATCAAACAATAACAGTTCATAAGTTAAATGGCGATAATTAAACATGTCGCATCCATGGTTATCGTAATATTCTCGGGCGAGTACATAACGTGACCAGGTGACCCCGATTACCGGACGAAGGCATTGTTTAAAACCAACAACCAGTGTCAGATGTTTTTACACCAATTTGCACTTGCGCATAAAAAACTTTTGTGCCCCCCGAACACTTAAATGTGACCGTCCGGTTAAATGAGGTAAAATTTAAAGGAAAATTGTATTATGTGGTAAAATTTGACCGTCCGGATCCGGAACGCGGAATTCCGGATAAACGAGACAAATTATTGTGTAAAAATTCCGTTCCCAATAAAAATCGACCGGTAAGTGAAGCGTCCGGATATCTGGCGTCCGGATATCTGAGGCTCCACTGTATGTCGAAAATCATTTTTGGCGACTTCTTCTTATGTGTAACATTTTCTCCTCAACGTGTTTCACTTTCACTTTCACTTTCCCACCCGTTTGTTTATTCGGTCAGTCTGTGTTAATTCAATCGCCACGTGCGACCGAAAATCTTGTGTCGCTTTAGCGCACACAACTCAGAACATATGTAATTGAGAAACAGTTGGAATGTGCTTTTATCAACAATAAGACTATTATTCGAAGTCAATCATCTTCACATTAAAGATGTGAAATCCTTACCTAAGAATGTGGCTAATAAATCAACCTGTTGACCACGCTAAACTTCTATAGTTATGAACAGAATAATTCATAATATATTATAATTGAAAGTTGGAAGTCAAACTTTGACACGTTGAGGAGAAAATGTTACAACCTTTTAATTGAAGTTGTGTATTATGAGGTTGTAATGCAACTTAATTTACTAACAAGGTTTGCTACAGCCAGCTAGTGGAATACTAATTTTAGGTGAACAATGAATACCCAATATATTAAAATACAAGATAAATAGTTTCCAGAACTATAATACTATGCATGTGTATATGAAGGTTGCACTCTCATTTGTATAGCTGTAGGTGAGGAGGTAAAGGTGTATCGATATACATACAATGTATGACTGCACATACGGATACCGGACCGTTGCTACAGACGATACACATGATAGTCTTTTAATACATCAATGCGCAGTTTGATCTAGAAACTGACCAGTTTCATAACTTCTTCGAATTTCTCTAACACGGGACTGTCTAATTCCTTCCCAGAATTCCAATTTACGAAAGCGTATTGAAGTTTTTTTCATTTTTATAAATCAACCCACTGACATAATAATAAGGATTTTGCATATTATTACATCGTTGAGAGAGGTAATATTCATTTCTGTAAATATTAGGGTTATTTAATTCACGATACATAGCAATGTCTCTATGAAACAGCACCATCTGGTGTAAAATTTAGATGCTCGCTTTTGCATAAATTCTCCCGCTGATCTTTTTTTTTTTTTAGCTTATTATATATTATTTTGAATATCCAAGTCTACTTGTATCATTAAATAAATCAGACGACACACATTTCCCTGTAGAAAAGTTCAGAGATGCCATCAATTTTGACTAATTACTAAATTTTGTCAGCACGTAACAATTCTAAACTTGCAAATAGTCTTCAAAAATTTAGAAAGATTTAAATAAAGAAGTTATCTCAGAGAAAGGTTACGTGTTTTGTAGGCGTGTTCTGTTTAAAAAAAATACAATTCCTGACATGAATCATGAGTACATACTGTTTATAACAATGTTACCCTGTGAAAAAACTCCCCATTTAACATCTCATTTTTAAAAGAATTTTTGAAACGATTACACAAACTGTATTCGACAAATAGTTTTTCTAAAACATTTTCTTCCTTTCTTTTTCAAAACATGTTTTATATACAGGCTTTCAATCACAACACGTTGTTATAACAAAAGCAGAACTGCAAGTTTAGTCATTACGATCGTTTGACACATATATTTGCAACCCGCAGCAACAACGGAAGACCTACTCGTGGCTTTGCCACGAGCTCTGCTCTAGTTATAATTATTGTTGTATATTCAATATGTATTCGTGCACGCACTTACATGTATGCTAAATACTTATTTGTCTTTATTTTTTATACCATAAAATGTTTACGTGATTCTAAATTTTACATTTGGTATCTTTAATCCTTTTTTAATATTTCCAAGATATAATCTATAAAATATAACTTATCGCGGTTTTTTAAAGGTGTAACCTAATGTTTTTAATTTTGTTGTCCCATATCTGCTCTTTCAGATAAGAAAACCCTTATTTAATTTTAAGTATTTAATTAATTGAAATGTTATAAGAACTAAGTTAGAGTTTGCAATTGTTTCCTCAATTATAATTCATTCATCTTTGTGAACGAGCTATAAATAGAGAGAGAGAGAGAGAGAGAGAGAGAGAGAGAGAGAGAGAGAGAGAGAGAGCAAGCAAAATTTCATCCAATATTTTCTGGCTTTAAACATCAAACATGTACTGTTCATGTACTAAAGAAGTACATAAAATTAATTATTAAAAAAAAATTATTAATCCATTTGAGGGGGGGGGGGGAGTATACATGTAATTATTGCCTCAATAAAATGTTGATCAATATGATTCGCTTCTAGCATTATTTTTTTTGGTATAAGTTTTCTGTCCTTTTTTCCCCTGCCAAAAGTTTGGGTTCAGTGCGTTTCGTTCAAATTTTCTTTTTTTATATTATTGAATATAAAATAAATGTCGCCTTCCAACATAAATTGGGGCCCAGCACTGCCTACCTTATTGCTACATGCCTTAATTATTGTGAGTTTACAGAAACAAAGTGAGATTTTGTTCTACAGAAGTTATCTCTCTTATCAGAGTGATATTCCACCTTACATAAATAGGGTAACTTGCGTTAGGTTTCCTGATATCTAACAAGTTTTGTCTCACTTACTTGAAATTTCCAGTTGAACTTCCTTTGATCTATCACCTTTGAATCTTCCATATATATCAAATAGTTGGCATCGAAAGCTAGGATCAAGATATCCTTTACAGGATTCTAAGTGTATTGATATCTTGGCATATATCCTGAATCCCTTGCAATATCGGTTGTCATCGTAGTCACACGTTCCATTTTTCTCTAGGTTTGTTTCAATGTCTTTACTTATGTTTGTTATGAATGATCCGGAATCATTGAGCAAAACAATTGTCTGCCAGTCATTGGTTTTGTTTTGGCGACATTGAAGATGCAATTCGATTTTCGAGTATTTATCCCTAAAAATGATCTTTCCATAAAGACCACAATTGACGGATATATACGAGGTTCCCACTGATATTTGTGTATTAGTAACATCTATTCCTACATATTGCTCTGAAAAAAAAAATAATTTACGGAACTGAGACATTATCATAGATAAGATAACATGTGATAATTTCACACGATACCATCTTTTTATTGATAAACAAATCCGAGGTTTTTTCTTACCTTTTGAATGATGAAAAAGAAACAGACAGAAAAACACACTCCAGACACAACTTAAAGCAGTCATTTTTTTTCATCTACATAAACAAGCTAAATGTTGATAAAGGAAGTTGTGAACACTGTAACGTTTGTGCATCAAATAGTTCAAGGGTCCGTTAAATAAAAGCGTCTTAGTATTATTTCCTTTCCGATCATAATATTTGACATTTCTTCTCTTCCTTATATCTTTGCTAACCTCAAGCCAATATTAAATTAAATTAATAATATGTATAACATCTTTCGATTGGTTTTCTGAACATCTCTGACTATTTTATTTTTGAAAATACTGCCATCCTTTTTGCTTTTTTTTTAAATCATCTCGTATAGGTATTTGTATTCAGTTGATATGATTAACGTGTATAATTACATATTTGTGAAACATATTATTGAGACCAGAAGTGTATTCAATTGTGATGAACTGAGTTTTTTTCCCGAATTTCCAGTTAAATTTTAGGCAGAATTGGTTAAATATATTTTACATGCATAAGTCTAAGCTCCTTAACAACGTAGAAATGTGAATTGTTTAAGAGCAAATGACAATGTAATTTTGATGCGTCAGTAGAATCTCAAAACCGTATATATGTGTTTGTACATCTAGTCGCTTAATCATAAACGTTTTTTTTTACCACAAACCACATCCTGCTTGAGTTGGTTTTTATTTTGTAATTAGCAGTACTTCATACCTCATTAAGCACATCCCTGACAAATTTTCCGTTCCGTATACAGAGGAGACATTTCAAAATCTTAAAAGCAATAAAAAATGTAATTATAATGGGGTATTACGGAAGATGATTTGTTAATCAAGTTTAAAATAAATTCTTGATGTACTGAGTTTTATTATAATAATCTCCAAAGTACTTCACATTCTTTTTTCTTTATTAATAAAGTTTAAGAACTCGTCATAAAGAGTTTAACTATCAACGTCTTAAACAAAGAATAAAGATTGTGTGAAAAAATAAATAAACGTAAATATGCTTTATTTTATCTTCATAACTATTGAAAAGCAAAAACCCAAGTCAGTCACGTTACATGATATGAAGAGATATTTAAAAGGCAAAAAAAACCAAAAAACAAACAAACGAACAAACAGAAAAACAAGAGGCCCACATCGCCCACCTGAGCAACACTGGCTTTATATGAGCGTTCAAAGGATATTGTGCCATGTGGCCCCTCGGTAGATTAACCAAAAATGAATATCCGAATTTTACACTTATTTTTGCACATACTTGATCTCTGACATATTTACCTTTATGGAATACTATTTTTACCGAAAATAAGATCATATGCAATATAAATAACTTAATTGTCAGTTGGTGTTAACTTCAAGTTCCCTTTATTTTAGCCCCCCCCCCCCCCATAACTTTATAAAACGATTAAAATACATGAGAGCATAAAGGTACAGTTTCTCCTTTCACTACTCACTAGTTATTATATTTTATCTTTAAAAATCCTACATGTGAAAGAAGAAAAGTGTACCTCAATGCACCAGAATGAATGCGCTAAATTCCTCAAATTAAAAACATTGAAAAATTTAATTGGCCTTCTCCATTCAAACGATTGTCGTTTACCAGGCATGAATTCATTTTGTATGACGTTTCATGTCCTTACTCACTTGACTGATGAATAAACTTAACTGAAAAATATTGCATATGTTAAAGAGCTATAATTCAAATCTATATATTGGCATGTCGCTCTATCGTACCAAGACCCATCCATTATTTTCATCTTTATTAAAAAAAAAACAACAACAAATGTCTACAAGCAAAGATGATTTTCCGTTGCAATAATTTTTTAAGAACACCGATAATGCTTTTATTCTCATAATAATTATTTGTCAGGACTATAGAGACTGTTTAAAAGACGTCGTTTTTATTTACTTGTGTTCGAAAAACTATCAAAAAATTTGTGTAGATTTTATGCAATTCATCGTTGAAGAAGGGGCACCAGAAAGTAGTTACAGCATATCATACTTTTAGCAAGACATTTCTATTGATTAACCAATATGTCAGCGTCAAACGTAGAATCATGAGAACGATACATAGCTTGGTTTGAGTCATGTTTTTGTTCACATTAGTTTATTACATTCAACTTTAGATTTTTAAACTTGGTATTTCCTATTCAGCATAGTTGCATTTAAAATATAAACGAACTAAAGCACGACCTCAGCTTTGTGTAAAACATACAGTAGCCCTGTGCGCAAAGCTCTGTATCTTGCTTATAACTCGAAGCTTGACTCTCAGGTTAGTAAGTAGAAATTTGTAAACAATTAAAACAAGAGAAAAATGCACTAAAACAAAGAAAAAACAATTTATTTTTCATCATATATAAAATCATATATTTCTAGCAGCGAGAATAAACTCCGTTTAGATTGAAATTGCTGAGCATCTTAATAAAACATGTTGCATTCATCAACCATTACGTAAAGATTGTACCGAATTACATGTACCAACATAATGAATAGTATTCTATAATATGTTTTTCGTGCATCAGATTTTGCGCAGGGACATATAAGCAATCAGCTGTCTGATTAACCGGTCTACACGTAAAAATTTTATATTCCAAAATAAAGACGACGGTTTATCTCAAGTTAAAATAAAAAGAAACATTCTAAACGATAATCAAAACAGTCTAAAACCACCGTCACAAATGAAAATGTCGACAACTCATTGAAATATCTAACCTCAATTTAATTCACATAAACGGCACAAATATATTTTGAATGTTTCAAATATTCCATTCGCACGTAAACACAACAAGCTAATTCATCTCCTTTCAAGATGGCGGCTTTTTACATAGACTGGTCCTCTAAACTGGTTTTCGATATATGAAATATCTAGCCCGAAGTTAAACTGATTGACCCCCATTCTACCTGTCTTATTATTATTTTCGTAAATCACTCAAATTGAAAACAGAATTAGCCCTTAATTTTTGCAATTTATACTTTCTTTCCATAAGGATGATTTATGCTAAATTACGTTGAATTTGACTCAGTAGTTTTAGAAGATTTTTAAAAATTATCCCCCCTTTTTTTACAGTTTCGAGGGTTTCTCCGCTTTGAATAAAGATCGGTCTTTCATTTCTGCAATTTATACTCGCTTCCATAAGGATGCGTTGTGCAAAATTTAGTTGAAATTGGCCAAGCAGTTTTAGAAAAGAAGTTCCAAATGTAAAAAAGTATTCAGACGGACGACGGACAAAATGTGATCAAAATAGTTCACTTGAGGTTTCAGCTCAGGTGAGCTGAAAAACAAAACAAACTTGCGGTTTGCATGCTTAGAAAAACGTTTGATGTACAAACAGTTTCTTTATAAGACTGTCAGATGAAAACACAAACTGGTTTGGAATAATCATTTGAGTTCCAGTGCCTCATACTTTTCTACTTGAATTCCACTCATATTTAACTCTTCGTACGTTGGACTGAAAATAGCATATCAAAATCAAAGACGAATGGATGAATAAGTATAACACTTTTTTCAATCGTTAATTGAAAACTGTAATACCAACTTATAATGAATAAATTACATAATATTAATTCTGTTATTGTAGTTCTGAACTTTTTCATTTATATATTAACCTTGATGTTCGGCTTCATTCAAGTTACATTGCTGATTTTTTTTTTTATTTTACTGTAGCACAGAGTTGAGAGAATAAAATAAGCTATACCTCTGTCCACTGTGAAGTCAACACTTGTTTTTTACAATTAAATGTGACAAAAAATATTTCAATGGGAGATGAGAATATACAGTAATTAAAGAAAGATTACCCTGCTCTCGAGTTAAATGATATTTCTCTGTCTTGATCTACAAATTTTGATAATGAAAATTATGATTAATAAAATAAAAATAATAATGAGTATACTAATAATCTTTAAATTACATGATATTTTACAGTTCAAATTTGTAGTGTTTTAAATCAAATGATTCCCCGTTTTCCCTTAAATAATATTATTGAATAAATATGTACGTGATACCTGGTTTTATGTTGCCCTCCCCTTTTTTCATGGTGGTTGCTGTTTTACTTAAACAAGCATTTCACAGAATTGCAAGTATCATGAATAAAAATCAAAAAGTGAGCAGTTAAGTCATTCAAAAGACAGAACGATCTGTTATAAAAATGCAAAAAATATGGTTCATAAATATTTATGTATTTCACGAAATTCAGCAGATAGATAAAGTGTATATAAAGATAGATTCCTATGTAGATATTTTAAAAAAAACAAGCACACGAAGTAGGTTTCAAAATAACAATAGCGGTAGTTTGCACGCTACGCACACTCTGCTAGGGAAGTAAGATCTACAGGTCTAGAAAAGAAGGGTGAAGTAAAGCTCTAGAAGAGTATTCTACTTAGTACCATAGATATATCTTGTGCTAACCTGCTTTAATCATATACATAGATTATGACCAGTATCTAGCTTACCTTTCAAATCTTATCAGGATCCCTTGAATACAACAAAATCCAAGAACATATAGATAGATTGAAATATACAAAACCTAGTGAAATTTAAATATAATATATATTTAATATTTTTAAAAAATGTCTTTAATAAAATATTGTAAAAATTGTATACCTTCCGAAAGATTTTAAATGTGAAAGGAGCAAACTTCGTTCTGAGATTTACAAATTTTCCCCAGGAAAAAGAAGATAAATTTCTCTGAAGCAAAACGTCGTAATCATGATACTTATGTTTTTAAATACTTTTGATAGCTAGAAATGTAAACATAATTGTTGATTTATTGAAGCACAACCCAATTCTATACGAATGCAACAAACACTAAATGATTCTCATATCCCATTTCTATGTACACTGTAATCAGAAATCTAAATATAGAACATAACATCATTCTATTCGATATGGTGTGGAAAAAAAATGATTTTTAATCGCAAACACTTGTGTTTACATAAAAGTTACCTTTTCAATGACTGTCTTCAACAATCTTACCTAACAGAACTAGTCCGCCTCTCCTGTGTGCAAGTATAAGAAGAAGCGCCTCAGATAACAAGATGGCGACCAATAGTACAGACACGATCACTGACACTATCGGCCATGTGTCGCTGCTTCCGGATCCGGGAACTAGTATTTTTTTAGAGAGAAAACAAAATTTCCTTAAGAAGTACATTTTTTTTACGGAATAAGAAAAGAATAAGTAAGAGGGATCCCCTAGCTTATCAGAATGGTGCCGCATAGTAAACGTATTCATGTATTTTTTTTTTATTTTACTTAAAGACAAATCTTGATACCGTACCTAATTTCTTAGTCAAAAGCCATAAACTCTGACAATAATGAATGTAAGTAACGTTGTCAATGAAGCCAATTAAAAGTTGTACGGTCGGGTCTTGCCATTTACTTTTAAAGTGATGTTATTTACATTGCGCCTTGCATGTTTATCATAAATCATAACAGATGAAATTGACCAACCCTTTTTTGTTGTACCAATGTATATAAACAAGTGACAAACACATTTTTTGTTTGTGCGTTATATACATTATTATTGTTACAAACAGCGAAAGTTATTCTAATTAACAACATTTAGATTGGTTAATTCAATTTTTGAATTTTTTTGATGGGATGTTGCAAATAAATGACTAGTTAAGATTTTGCTAGGAAGTAAAACAGTCGTGTTCCTGTAATACGTTACAAACCAGTTAACTGACATCAATATCAATTGCCTGCTAAATATATAGACCACAGAACAAAACATTCACCGAATTTAAACGTAAATTAGGTTTATTTAACATCCTTAATGATTTTAAACGGTATTTGAAATGCGCATTTAATGTAACGAGTTTACATTTCATGCAATACAAATTGATTACACAGAAGGACAGTATGTACATATCAAGCACAGTAAATCAGTTCTTTATTACATGCACAAATTTCGAAAAGTTCGTGAAAAATATCTTACGCCTCAATGAAGTCCTTAAATTTCTCTTTTTTTATTTTTATGATAATTTTAATCTTTGTTGTGAATATATGTCACCGCAAACCCGTTTATTTTTAGTAAATCATTTCTATTTTGTAAGTTTTGATCGTGAGTTTGAAGATGTTTATTAGAAAACAGTTAGGAATGATGTAGTGTCAAAGGCCATGAACATGTGCTTACATAGATGGTTTATAGAGGTACTTAAGCCAGCGGTCTGGTACTCGGACAAAGTTTGAGTTATCCTCAAAACATGCAATGTTCAACATCGTCAGGTAATGACGCTTTTCACTGTGTCAAACAAGCACCTGTTTATATGTACCTTGAGTTTCGATGGGAAGTGTTGAATTAAATCTACCGTATCCACATATCTTATCGCTTTTATTATATCCCAGCTCGCACATGATTTCAAGGTCATTGTCTTCCTTCGTTATGTGATAAAATATCTCCGATATTTTAACAATGGTACAGCCATCGTCACTTTGGGATACATTGTGAGTTTGATGATTCTCTTGTAAGGATATGACCTCATACTGCCCTGATACAGACTTGCACCATCTGATAGTCTACATTAATACAAATTTTTCCTTTAATATTTTAATTATATTTATCTTAATGCTAATAAAGCCTAATATGTGTTGCACAATCTTGGCTATGCTTTAGCCCGAAAAGATCACATCTGACAATAGAAGATCAACAATTGATCTTCTGTATATCACAAGAGAAAAACGTACATTTTTTGTGTGGAGATAAAAAAAAAGAGAGAGATAGACATCATGTCAATAGAAGGAATTGCAATTGGTCGTTTCTTTGGACAATTGTATGAGAAATAAAAATTGTAGAAAACAGACATTTGTAGACTAGCATACATCTAATAACATACCTCACTTTCAGCTCTGTAATCCTCTTTGCCTGTACACTGCAGCTGTAATACATCACCAACTGTGAAGACCTTTGGATTCAGAGGATGAACAATAGACGGGGGTTCAATGTACGTTCGTTGACCTACATTGTTTGAAAAGATAAGATGTTTTTTTCAATATCTTAATTTTATAAAATGTATTGGTAAGCGTATTTTCCTTTTATTAACATTGCGTTTTCATTTTGCTGTTTTATTCTTCATCCGCAATTATGGCTTTTATAAAAAAAAAAAAAACCAAACAAAAAAACTATCCTTCTAGATAGGCGATCACCTATTATCTTCTTAGTAGTAATTCGCAAATTTAATCCTGTTGTTTTATTTACCTGTTATTTGCAATTCTATTTCCTCCGAATAATTTGCATTTTCATATTCATTAGACGCTTGGCAGCGAAAACTTGGCAAACCATTACGTTCATCTGGACATTTTTTCAAATTCAAGTATACACGGGCATCAAACGTACATCCTTGCGTGTTGAAGTCACAGACGTTTTCTGCCAGTCGGTATGCTTTTGATTTATTCGCTTCAAGATTGTGAATTTGGAACATACCAGACTTGTTGACTTTCACAATCGGCACCCACCCTTTCATTTTGTTCGGTTGGAATTCAAGAACCACTTTATTCGACATTTCAGAGCTCTCTAGACTCGCATTGCAAGATACAAGGATAGATGAGGTATTCAACTGGATCTGTCTTTCAGAAACATGAATGAGCACACGCTCTGTAAATAAAATTCAAAGGATTCGATAGTTGTGGTCATTTTTAGACTGTATTGACCTCCATAGAAGTTGAGCCCTATGTTAAATATAGCAAAAAACCCAAACTTAAATTAAAAAGTAAAATATATGGATTTTTTTTACTAAGTATTTGTTTATAGCTAAACAAATCATTATCTTAAAATCATAGGAGGATGTAATAGTGACTTTGTTGAGCATCCTTTCCCATTAACTAATAAAACCACACAAACAGTTAACAGTTACTAAAGAAATCGATCCATCAGAATTTCAGATTATTAAATTTGGTCGATTTCTTTATTATTTACCTTTTGAATGCTGCAAAAGAAGTCCAACACATATCATATTTAAAGCCCAACCGTACAGAGTCATATCTGTTTGAAAAAAGACGATCAAGGAAGATGTATTTCATTCTAGTTAACTTTTATCTAATTACATCCATCAGTACAGTGTGATTTGCTGGTCGTTTTTTGTAGAGCGTACGATGAAGAAATGTTCCGTGTATTGCGGATCATTCAAGAAGGAAAATTAGTTATTGTAACATTCAATACTTTTTTTTCTTTTACTTTGGTAAAACCAATTTTTGATACAACTCTGTTATTATAAAATCCAGTACTTTCATGTCGCACTTCAACCTCTGATTCACTCTTCATAAAACACCTATTTCGGAAGAAAATTTCTACACAAGATGTGTAAATTTCAAAGAGTTTTTCATTGTTCAACGATTTGTCATGATTTCCTTAGTGCTATAAATCTTCAGCTAACCCCCTGCATAAAGATGACAATCCGAACCATGTGCATTTATCAGTCTTGCACACACTAAACCTGTACCTGTGTCTCTAATATCTCCCATCCAACTTCTTTCTAAGAATTACACCCCTGGTCTGAAACTTGCAATTTTACTACGTAGTAACCCTATGGTGAAAGCCGTATGTTTTACATTATACTTCAGTCTCTCAAGCTATTAAGAGCCTACATGTTGCATTCCAATTACAACAGAAGCCACCTCTTTAGCTTATGATTATTATCAATTTAATTCACGAATTTTGGCAACACACATGCCTTCAAAACAACAGACAATACAAGGATATGGGGTTACAGGCACGTCCAACCTGGTACTGTACGTTTTGTAATACAAAGCAATGATTTAGAAGACAAAAATAAAACGTAAAAGAACAAATACCTTATTTTTATCAATGGATCCTATTAAACAGTATGTATGATACTGAACCTTTACATTTGATTCAGAGCTCTACAGGATTCATCAACAAGACGATGTGCGAAGGAAATCACCCTTTGTCTTTAGTTAGAGTTCTTTGACTGTTGACCAAATCTACTCCTAAAATCAGTATTTCTAATATAATTATAAGTGTATCAATGTACCAAAGCTGATGTCTCTGTGCTTTTTTTGGACAATTAGTCCTATGTCCAGATTACGTTGACCCCTTTACCTCAAGTCTCTGAAATGCATAAGGTTCATTAACTGTATCAAGATCGCCAGTATGTACCAAATTTAATGCCTGACGAATGGTTTTTAAGAATATTGATCGACACTTTCACTGTGAAGATCTAGTAAATGATTTCAGAGTGTCTATTAGGTGCTAGAACCATTATGACGTCATAATTAATTGATAAATATGTTCCCGTATTTTACGACTTTAAAGGAATTATGTGGAAAATAAAACAATATTCAAACATTCTATATTTAATCACGGGAAAAGTAATCCCGGTACCCATATTCAATTTGATATCATTGTAAAGAGGAGGTCATGAGGTTGTTTAATGCCGTTTTTAGAGAGACTGTTGGCATTCTAGATATATTTCATTAGTCAAAAATAGACAACACTCCAAGATTTGTTACTTTTATCCTTCATATTTCATAGGAAATGGTTGTTTGAAACATTGTGTTTACCAAAAACTAAAGCCCCGGTACACAATATGAAACAAAGATATTGTTATGAAGCATCATTAACAGGATTTATATCTTGAATTTCATAAACTTGTAGGCATCTTTCATTTACTACATGTAGATCTTGACCATAAGAAGGATTGAGTCATGAATAGTTTGTTCATTGGCCCTTGACCTCAAATTTAATTCAACAGGACACATCTACATTTTGGAGGAAAATGTAGTAGTAAGCCAAATTTATGTCCATGTATTGGTCACAAAATGATCATTCGATTTACTTATCAATGCCTAAATCTAGATGCCTAGAAAATAATTACGAATTGAAACTGAAATATTGTGCATATTGATTGTTTATTCACGAATCATACAAGCAATATTAATGCAAGAACTACTACATCAATAGAAAAAAGGTATACATCATAAAACATTTAATATTTACAGAAAATAAATAATTGGATCAAGTCACAGAAATCTATACAATCATGTCAACCTTTTTAATTTAAAATCAATGAAGAGAAAAAAAATTAAAACAATTTTATTATGGTCTTAGAACATATTGAGCGAAAGATCACAGTCTGCTGTAAATAAGCCTTTACTTAAGAAAAAATGTGGACATAACATTGTTTCGCTGCAATTCAAACTCAACATTCTTTAATTCTTTGCAATGAAAAATATAAAAGCCCACTTTGTTCAATGGTAAACTCCAGCTTGTAGTTGCCTTTGATGCTGTGAAAAAGTATTCAAATTAATTCTCAATCAATACAACGAACATTTAATCTTAAATAATTGGCATAACTTTGACATGTATACCTTGATAACAAATATGTTTAACCATGCAGAACTTGTCCTTTGTTTTACGATTGTTAATGGAAGGTTGTGATAAATATATGAACTTGACACCTTTCAAAAATTTACTTAAATATCTTATAGAGGTTATACGAATAACTTGACATTTTTTTAAATAACCTCTTCAGTGAGTTAACCCAGTTTTGGTCCCATCCATGCAATGGCCAAACAAATATGCTAATTCTCCAATAACTACTGTGAACAATGCTATTTTCGCTCAATGTAATTTTCACGCGCCTGTACTTAATAAACAGCTTCGCCCTGTCTTAATTTCGCCTATACACAGTTGCGTTTAAAGATTTATAATTTGAGTGATTAAAATTCGCTCAGTCTTATATTCACTCGCTAACAAGGAGGGCAAATTGGGCAAAAATAAAACCTGGGCGAATTTTTCCCTGTGTACAGTATTCCATATAATCAAACTGAGGCTATGTTTCTGTGTGATCAACAGAATGAAAACTTTGTTCCAAACAGAGCAGTATCTTGCATTTGTAAAGACATGTTACCTGTCCAATTAATAACGATGGTACTTGAATTATTGGTGAATGTACTACTATTCCAACATGCAGTATTAACGATTTGGTTCATAATATCAGTACATACTATACAACTCCATGATAAATCGCTGAACAGAGAACGGTTGAAAGAGTGTATCAACTCTTACTTTAAAATTTGATTAATAAATACTGGAGAATGTTTATAAATGCATACCCCAACCCCACAAAATAATGGATATATATGGGAAAAAAAATAGTTCAAGGATTCATTGCCTTTGGTTTTCTACTGAGCTGCCCTCCCTCTGTTGGCGAATTAAGGAACGAATAACATCGTGTACATACCTTTCAGAACATCACATTGCTTTACATAGAAACAGGGCAGTGAAATCTATGTTTGTTATGAAGATTACACAGAAATACATTGTATTTTTAACCTAGTGGGGACTTTATACAAAAATATAAAGGTATTCACTCACTAAAATTGCACATGCTCACTTCATATACATACAAATATTCTCAAACTTTTTTTGTGAATCAATGAACAAAATCTAAAAAACACAACAATTGGAGTGAATGCCGTTTTTTTCAAATAATATCTTTAGGATTGCATGCAATTAGATATTGTATAAGGCCCCATTGTCACCAACTTTCCTCATGTGAATACTAAGCCTCAAGTTTTACCTCAAATTTCTGCACTTTTCCTTTAAAGATTTGAGTTGAGATTTGAAAATGTAGGTGACATTGGGTACCATTTTCTAACTAGACTCTGATTTTTTTGTTTATATACATACATTTGGTCAAAACAAATAAAAGCTACAGGACTTTGTGATAGGTAACTATTTGACAGACAGAGGCGGGTCTTTGTCGCCTTGAGCATGTATCAAGTAATAATGACACTAGTTTATTTCTGTCTTGCATTGACAAGGATACCTGTTATCATATTAACCCTGACTGGAGCCCTACATAAAAGGATTTTAGTCTCTTTCCTATCTTTTTACTTCCTATACATTCTTTTCAATCATCTTTTTACATTTGACTTTATTGTTTTTATTGGTTGATGTTAAAACAGAATTTTGAACCCATGCACAGAAACACTTCTGTTGACAAAGAAAATATTACTTTGTTTGAATGTTCAGCAAAGCACAAAAAATAAACAAAGCCTGTTGAATTAAACAGAAGAATTTGCTGCAAAAACATCTGATATATTCTACATGTACGGTATTAACTAAATCTCATCTGGATCCCTTATCATCAGGGAAGTTATCAAAAGCAGTTTCTCTTCTACCAACAGCACATTTTCAACTCTTTTATTGTGCCCTACCTAATGATCAATGCTAAAAAAAACCTTCAAGATTAATGAATGGAATTGGTTAGTAATGATAAAATACTCCACATCTAATGTATGACAACAATATGAGAATGAAACATGGTGGTCAGGAAGCTATACATATCAAATAATGAACAATCACAATGCATCCTATTCTGACAGCTTCCCTGATGATGTCATTTGGTTAAAAATAACATAGAGTTCTAAGTTCACTTGGAGTTATTGACGTGATTGAGGTGTTTCCTGTCTCCGGAACCGTTACGCGAGGAGTCCTCTTCACTGACCTCTTCTTCATCTGAACTACGGATGTCTGTAACTTCCTGAAGTGAAACAAAGAGGACCAATCAGAAGAGACTAAACAATGGTCTGTGATTAGTGCGACAATGAACCAATCAGAGACTAGAAAATCTGTGACTAGTGTGACTATGAATAATCAGTGACTAAACAATAGTCTGTGACTAACAAATAGTCACAAACTATGAACTAGTCAGAGACTAAACAATAGTATATGACTAACAAATAGGTCAAAGACATACCAAAAGTCTATGTCTAACAAATAGTCCAAAACTACAAGCTAGTCATAGACTGGCAATAGTTTGTGACTAACAAATAGTCACAAACTATGAACTAGTCAGAAACTAAACAATAGTCTGTGACTAACAAATAGTCCAAAACTATGAACTAGTCAGAGACTAAACAATAGTCCAAGACTAACAAATAGTAAAAAACTATGAACTAGTCAGTGACTAAACAATAGTCCAAACTAACAAATAGTCCCAAACATAAAACAGGACTAAAGATTTATTGGTAATGTCCATAAAGTCCAAAATTACTAACTAGTAAGCAAACAAACAATAGTCTGTGATCATCAAATAGTCTGAAACTATACAATAGTCAGATACATGATAATTTAGATATGACCTTTGGGTCTGGCCTGTACTTTCTTCTAAAAAAGAGCTCATTATTGTTACATTTCATAAAACTTCAATCTTATCAATCAAATAATTTTTTTTTTTTTTTACAATTTATTGATAATTTATATACATTTATAAATTTACACATTAATACAATTGCAAAACATAGTACATATTGAATAATCCTGTTTAGATACAGTGACATATATTTCATAATGTGTATAATATCAGTATCTTCTATCCAATGCTACATTGTACTTTTATTGCATGAAGGAAAAATGTGCAACAATTGTGGTCTTGAGAGGATTTCAACTTAAATGGCTATAACTATCAATCAATCAAAACCAAAGAAAAAGATGATTAAACCTAAACAGACAATACATCAACACCAGTGTTAAAATAAATATTAATTCCACTGAAAAGGAGAGAACGTTAATGCACACCAGCTTAAGACCATGACTGTTTAATATTGTTAACAGTAATATATCATAGTTCAAATTCTCACTGAGTGCAAAATTATGTAGCTAGTAAAGAAGTAGGAAACGGTACATTTACCATCAGACCAAGCTCTGTGCAGGAACACTGCCAATTTCCTGACATTATATTCACACCACTCGCTATATGAGTTAACACATACACGCCTCAAATGTCCCGAATCGTGCATGTATAGATAGATCGGGTGTGGTTCAGGCTCAGGGAGGAGAGAGGGGAGCATAAAAACTGAATATTAACTTCTTATTTGTGTTGAGAAAAACTATTTATTATCATTTATTTATCATTAGAATTCAAGGTGGCTCAATTTTCGTGGTTTTCGTGGGTAGCCCTCCCCCACAAATTTACGTCCTCCACGAAAACAAGTTTTGAAAGAGTAACTTTTCTTACTAAAACTAAAAACCAACAAATCAGTGAATTTATATCCCAAAGAATAAGCAAAAAACCAACAATCCATGAAAATTGGCCCCCATGAATATAAATGATTCCACAGTAGATCCTAGAAGTAAATCTACAGTATGCTGTACAAATTTTAGTGTTTTGATTTCTTTCTTGCTAAATTAAGAAGATTAAAAGAAATGACTAGTTTTGTTTAAAATTTACAATTAACGTCAAATATTCTCTAAAGTAAATTTGCAGACATCAGTTAAGGAAAGTGTCAAGCTCTGTAGAGACCCAGACTGTCTGATCAGAGAGCGGTCAGAGAGAGCGGTGAGAGTAATACAGGACGTGGTACACTGTCTCCACAGTGACTATACATACCTGATTGCATGGAGGCACCTACATTGCAACACAGGATCTCCAAACATTGCTTTATATAGCTAGTCATGTTATACATGTATCTTCTATATACAGATTTATATCTATATAGTTTGTTATATTTTCCTAAGATGACTGGCCCTATACAGTTATGGACTGGATGTGAGGGAACTACTTGAAATGTTGTGACCCTTAGACTAACATGCTGCCTTCAGAACATTATGTGTCAGAGAGTCTTGCAGTTTTGTCCTCATTATTACCACCAACTGTTCTGGTACACTATTAACTCAAGAAAAGTCTTGCTTACAAATAGAAACATCACTGTTTCAAACTATTACTTAATTTAGCTAAATATAGAAATTCCAATGAGTTCTTTAAACAAATGAAAGAATTTACTCATATGTATAGAAACTTTTGAAAAAATTTAAAATGTTCAAGGCTATTTCCCAAATTTATTTTTACCTTCAGTTTATTTGTTTGAAAAAAAATCATCTGATTTAATATACAATAAAATTTAGAAAAGAGAAAAAAGAAGGAACTCTTTAATCAGATATTTTCTTTTTTTTGGAAAACGTTTATGATTAATCTCTGAATGGACGTAATAATATTTAGATGTCCAAAGAAAATCCTAGTGTTTTGTATGAGGTCTCCTTAATGTTTATGCAGACAACATGAACATGTAAATAGCATACAAGAATTCTCTTATTCTTGCATAAAATATCTTGAAAGCAATCAAGGTGAGAATTAATGATCCCAAACTTAATAGCTAATGAAAACTGATACATGTAAATTCACATGATAAACTTTCCTTAACCATAAATAGGACTATAAGCTTAAGGATTACTTTTATAAAAAAATTTACATTTTGAAGTTGAAATTGGAAATGACTGAATATTGTTTCATATATTGCATATATAAAAAACTATTCATATTAGTAGTGTATATATACTACATGTATATGCATAAACACTTTTTGATTATTATTCTAAAACACACATAATAACATTTTTTTCAATCTCATAAAGATATATAACAAAATTTAGTAACTTATTTATAACTTAAATGTGCAATTATACAAATACAAGTATCATCTTTATTGCACTGAATTATTTTTTACTTTTTTTAATCTTTTAGCTGGAGATGATCTGTTTAAATTAATACCAACTGAAAATTGCACATTAAATTTCAAAAACACAAAATTTGTCACAAGTGCCTTTCAAATAATAATTCAAAGAAGTACTCATCACCATGCTACATTATTTATCTAGAAAAAAGGGATAGACGATAAAAGTCTATCTTTGTTGGCACACTTAGCGTTAGTTAGATGAAGTAGAATTTTAGAAAGTCGATAAGGTATAGATTTGAAATGGTTTGTTTCTGCTGAGTAAATATGTATGCAATAGCTATCAGACTGAACAGAAAATAGTTATACTCCAGCTATCATAGAAAGAACAGAAAATAGCTATACTCCAGCTGTCATAGAGACAGCAGAAAATAGCTATACTCCAGCTGTCATAGAGACAGCAGAAAATAGCTATACTCCAGCTATCATAGAGACAGCAGAAAATAGCTATACTCCAGCTATCATAGAGACAACAGAAAATAGCTATACTCCAGCTATCATAGAGACAGCAGAAAATAGCTATACTCCAGCTATCATAGAAAGAACAGAAAATAGCTATACTCCAGCTGTCATAGAGACAGCAGAAAATAGCTATACTCCAGCTGTCATAATGACAGCACAGTCACTGAATTAGGAGGGCTGGATGGTGGTGGCCATTTTTAGACAAAATAAATCTCCTTAAGAAGAAGAACTCTGTATAAAAATAGAGAAAAAGATTTAAAGGACTATATATGATTTGAGCCTAAAATGTCCCCCTAAAATGAACATTGTCATTTCACTGTAATTCTTTGTTTTATTTGTACCAATATACATTTGAAGTGTTTTCATAATATTCATTTTGATTTTAGTGCCCACAATTTAAAAATATGACATCATTAATTTACCTTTTCCCGCCATTTTCTCATTTTTAGCATAAAATGGCGGGTTTTGAAGCAGTTTTTCTTTAAGGAAACATTGAGCGACTGTCTGAACAAACAAAATATTTTCACCAAAGATGTATCTCTCCAATACTTATAAGTGACAAAAAGTTCGTTCTTGTTCAAAGAGTCGCTCTTTATTTCCCATTTGAAAATAGATAAGAAAAATGTCAATTTTTTATTGATTTTGATTGAATTATAAAATACTGCCAGTAAGTGCATATAAATCAAATAAATGAGTGAAAAACACATTTCATGTCAACTCTTTTATAAAATAATTCAACAAATTAATGTACCTGAATCATTTTAAAAATAGCGAATTTTGGGGGCCAAATTTGACTAAAATCATATATAGTTCTTTATGGATTTTTCTTTAATAATTTATAGTTTATATAGCTCAACAAATCATTGTAAGCAATTTAATGTACATCTGATAGTTAATTTTGTTGATCGCCCAGCCTCCTTACATACTGTGGAATCATTTAGTTTTGTGGGGGCCAATTTTCGTAGATTTTGGGGGTTTTGCTGAATCAAGAGGATGTATATTCATGGATGAATCTGTTTTCAGTTTCAGTAAGAAAACTTAATCTTCTATAATTAGTTTTAGTTGAGGATGTAAATTCATGGGTGAGAGGTACCGACGAATACCACGAAAATTGAGCCACCACTAAGTCTTATGATTCCACAGTAACCTCCCCCACCCAATAAAAAGTTACATTTGAAAATATCACTCTCTCTGAAATTCCTCTTTGATTATATCTAGGAATCATATTTTTGAGATGCCTCTTTGATAGAAGAGAATGAACATGAAAACTATACATGAGAAATCTTGAGGAACATTGAGGAAAATAATTCCTTAATATTCTCTTAGCAATATGTGAATTCCTAAATGGAATATGTGACCATGATGTTTGCATTAACATAGAATTTAAAATGGAGGAAATGAATGGGAAATGATGGGCTATGAGAGTTGATTGAGAGTGTGAGGCAGTGCAGTTATAGTACATTATTACAGCGAGAGTCACGAGGACCGAGGTAATAGTACACACCAAATTCTCAGTCATGATGTACACAGTGCTGGTTCACGGATAAAACATCGGCCTATCAACCTCACCATGGTATCAAACTTTTACCCCCAAGTACACTTGCTGAACACTGCTCACAAACTGTCTATCAATTCATCACTTTTAAATCATTTTCTTTTAGGGGGGATATAATGTTTTAATGTTGACAATTATTTTTAAAAATACAAAATTAATTCTAAAAATATGGAAATCAAAATTAGTTATGAAATAAAATAAAGTAAACCCATAAACAAAATTCAAATTAATTAAAACTAAAGGCTGAAATATGAGTGCCAGTTGCTCTATTTCTACCACAAAGATTACACCATGAAAGAGAAAGCGGTAGAATTAAGTCAAACTCGGCAGTATTAGCCTCTACATACCTGCCCCTTCAACATAAAATATAAAAAAAGGATGAAAGCAGGTAAACAGACAACTCCACATACACAGAAGTTAAAACATGTAATCAGGTTTCACATATGAACTAGTAAATAGCTTAATATAATTGTGTATAGTCTAGGTCACTCTGGATAATAATGATCAATAGTGATATAATATTGTTTCAATATTGTCAATAGAAACATTTCACATACATCTAGATATAGTGAGTTTAAGTTGTTTCAACCAAATCACTTTCATTTTAAAATAAAGGTAAATTGAGAAATATATAAATAAAACTGAGTTAAATCTTAAATACAATAAATTACTATTGTCTGGTGCAATAAAGTTTCTCAATAATGGTCTTTTACATTAAAAAAAATTGAATTCTTTTTTTGTTTTTAAAAACAAGCATGTTAATAATATATTGCTATTAAGCTTCAGTATCAAAACAATGTAGGTGTAGCATATTGCATTATCTTACAGCCTGTAGGATCAATGATAAATAGGAGGCATTCACAACATTAAAAGGCCCTGGCTTAGGGCCATAAAACAAATAGGAACCCACTTTGGATCTCAATCTAACTTTTCAACAAAACAAAAAAATAGCAGAACTAAGAGAAAGCGATGAAAGCTGAGCTGGAATAAGTTTTATGAAGGTATATGACTGTATATTTATTTCTTTGATGTGTTCTTAAAGTCCTAAATATTAATGTTAAGTTGCTTAGGATTTGAAATTTTTTATCTAGTAAACTAACTTAAAGATAATATAGGGATGCGTAGAAATATGAAGATTTGAAAAAAAACCAACAGCAATGAAAAAGCCATGTCAAAGCAAAATGTTGTTGGGTATAAGGAGAGCGCGGGGGCAAAGTTTCTTTCCAATGCAGGTCACTTTTGTCAAACAAATAAATTTAGCCATGATTTCATATTTTAGCATAATAATATTTAACCTCTCAATTAAATAATGAATAGCAATGTATTCTTGTTTCATAACAACACTAGAAAAGTATTGTCAAAGCAAAATTTTGATGGGTGTTTGAAGAGGAGGGAACAATTTCCTTTCAAATTAATGCCTTTGTAATAGACAAATATATTCTAAAGAATTAATCATATCATATGATACAATATTAAATTTTGAAGAAAAAAAAAGGCTAAAGCAATGTATTACGGAATATTTTTTTTAAAATTTGTATTTATTCATTTCATAACATACAAAAAAAAAATTGAGACAAAGCCTCCGCAGAGGCCCTCTACTATTCCTCACTTGGGGTGCCAGGGGCCCCCTGGATTGGAAATTTGATATATGAACATTATTGATTACAGAATATGGTGGTTTGTATACCTAAAAGAAAAGCACATACACACAGTTTCACACAACGGAATAACTAAAGCACATCTATAAAAAAGTTTCTGTTGTACTTACCTCCCCTTGCTTTGACAGCACCGTGTAGGCGACTGTGACGATTAGTGAGAACCAATAGGCATGCAGGATCAAAAGAACCACAAGTACGCAATTTAAGAAGTAGCAACTGGGAAACGGCCCCACGATCTGCTTGCATTCAAAATAGGTAGACCACATGACCCTAGAAGAAAGCGTGCGGACAGATGGCATGGTTAATAGTAGCCGCAACTGAACAGAGGGTTGGTAACGGGTGATGAATGTTTGTAGTGTTATCTGTCAGGTGTCGGTGTGTGTCTGGATACATATAGGATGTTTATAGGTGTCTGACTACATAAAGGATGTTTGTGGGGATGTGTATGGATACATGAAGGATGTTTGTAGGGATGTGTATGGATACATGAAGGATGTTTGTAGGGATGTGTATGGATACATGAAGGATGTTTGTGTGGATGTGTATGGATACATGAAGGATGTTTGTGTGGATGTGTATGGATACATGAAGGATTTTTTTGGGTGTATGGATCCACGAAAGATGTTTGTGTGGATGTGTATGGATACATGAAGGATGTTTGTGTGGATGTGTATGGATACAAGAAGGATGTTTGTGTGGATGTGTATGGATACAAGAAGGATGTTTGTGGGGATGTGTATGGATACAAGATGGACGTTTGTGGGTATCTGGATACATCTGAATACCTGAAGGGTGTTTATAGATGTGTCTGGATACAATGAAGTATGTTTGTTTGTGTCGGGATACCTAAAGGATGTATGTAGTGTGTGATAAATGAAGGATGTTTGTGTGTGTTTGATGCATGAAAAATAATTGTATGTGTGTAATTTGTGAAGGATGTCTGTAATAATAATGTGTGATATGTGAAAAATGTTTGTGGAGGTGTTTGGTACATGAAGGATGTTTGTGTGTCTTGATACATGAAGGATGTATGTGTGTCTGGATACATGAAGGATGTATGTAGGTGTGTCTGGATACATGAAGGATGTTTGTGTGTCTGGATACATGTAGGATGTATGTAGGTGTGTCTGGATACATGAAGGATGTATGTAGGTGTGTCTGGATACATGAAGAATGTGTGTGTGTGTCTGGATACATGTAGGATGTATGCAAGTGTGTCTGGATACATGAAGGATGTATGTATGTCTGGATACATGAAGGATGTTTTTGGGTATCTGGATACATGAAGGATGTATGTAGGTGTGTCTGGATATATGAAGGATGTATGTAGTTGTGTAAAACATGAAGGATGTTTTAGGTGTGTAGTACATAATGGATGTTTGTGTGTGTTGTGTTGATACATGAAGGATGTGTGTAGGTGTGTCTGGATACACGAAAGGATGTATGTAGGTGTGTCTGGATACATGAAGGATGTTTGTGTGTCTGGATACATGTAGGATGCATGAGTGTCTGGATACATGTAGGATGTATGTAGGTGTGTCTGGATACATGAAGGATGTTTGTGTGTCTGGATACATGTAGGATGTATGTAGGTGTGTCTGGATACATGAAGGATGTATGTGTGTCTGGATACATGAAGGATGTTTGTGGGTATCTGGATACATGTAGGATGTATGTAGGTGTGTCTGGATATATGAAGGATGTTTGTAGGTGTGTAAAACATGAAGGATGTTTTAGGTGTGTAGTACATAATGGATGTTTGTGTGTGTTGATACATGAAGGATGTGTGTAGGTGTGTCTGGATACACGAAAGGATGTATGTAGGTGTGTCTGGATACATGAAGGATGCTTGTGTCTGGATACATGATACATGTATGTAGTTGTGTAAAACAAGATGTTTTAAGGTGTGTAATACATAAAAAATGTTTGTGTGTCTGGATACATGAAGGATGTATGTAGGTATGTGAAACACTTAGGGTGTTTTTAGGTGTGTGATACATAAAAGATGCTTATGTCTGGATACATGAAGGATGTATGTAGGTGTGTCTGGATACATGAAGGATGTTTGTATGTCTGGATACATGAAGGATGTATGTAGGTGTGTCTGGATACATGAAGGACAATTGTGTGTCTTGATACATAGAGGATGTTTTTTAAGTCGGGAAACATGATGATTGTGGATGGTGCATGAAGACAGTGTTACGGGCTTGCCTCTAACGTTTCTTCTTTTTAAAACAAATTTGAATGAAAACCTTATCTTCATTATGAATTTTTTGTATTTTTTGACTGCCATACATTTTATCTGTCCATGAGGACATTAAGATAACATCCCATGATTGTCTCTGCAAAGACACTGTTGTTGTGTTTAATTCAAAGATGGAAAATACTTCTTTTTTCTCGATGATGATGATGATGATGAAATAGTGACAATGATATCAACTACTTTATTTCTGTTTCTTTATAAAATGTTCCTAGATGACCATTTTGAAGACAAGTATAAGTTTTCCTTGATTTTTGGTCATAATAATTTTTTTCTTAAGAAATAGAAATTTGAAGGTCTGGCACAATGTCGCTTTAAACAATAAGTTAAAAACACACAACACATATAACAGAGCATATTACTTTGGAAATCACACAGATACACCAAATTTTAACCAGACATTAATACATATCTATATTTTTACTATAGATATGAGGTGTTAACCCCTCACTCCCCTCAAAAATAGTTTTACATGTCAAATTTTTTCAGCAACTAAAAACTGTCAATCTTTATTGTAGCAAACTCTGATGAAGAGGATATAAAGCTTTAAGATGTTCAAGGATTCAAGATATAATGGTTTAAATACAAAATGAAAAGTAGGTGGGACTTCCAATTTACTTCAACATACTCATGGTATTCAAGGTATTAAAGATATCAAAGTTTGACACACTGAAAGTTGGAGATATCAAAGTTTGAGTGTAATTTGATGATAAGGAAAATCAGTTTTTACTATCTGAGGTGACAAACTGTGAAGTACACATATTTTATAGTGATAGACACACAGCAAAAATATCTCCAATAAACAGACTCACAGTAAAAAAATACTCATTTATCTCATAGCAACACTAATTCTTATTCAAGTGCTGAACGCAGAAAAAATATATCACATATTTCATAGCTACACCCATTCTTATTCATTAGAAAAATATTTCACAGCTGCACTAATTCTTACTCAAGTGCTGCCTTGAGTAAACTCTGAGCAAAAAATTAATTTGCAATCCAGAGTGTGACATCATGAACAAAAACATCATGAAAAAAACTAATACATCTATAATACAAAACCTTCGCTGAAAGAAACTTTCAGTTATGTCAATTACTACTCCATTGTCACATCAGTTTATTTTTCAAGAACACTGAATCTGAAAACCACAAAAGATAAATCATAATAATTGATGGCAGAAACCCGAACTTCCTCTAGCTCCTTTTTCCCTGATACCAGAACTGTCAACCAATCTCTAATTAACTAGTACAGTCTCTTAAGTCAAGTCTATCCCTGGACTGTACACACCATGCCATTAATGTCATGCCTATACCACTACTGGTAGTCACCCTTAACCACGCAAGCAAATCATGCAGCATACATATACACATATATCTGTAAATATCCAGCTATTCTCATTCTATAAATATCATATACGGGAGTGCTTTCTTGTTATGTGAAGAAAAAAAAAATGTCTGCTCTAAACTCAATATTGATTTAAGTAAAAGAAAATCTAATATTTAAACATATATGTCTTTTAAACTGCAATATTTGGCGATACTTAATCATTCTAAGCTATGTGAACTGCGAATATGTTTCTAGCGTGTTTTTTCTTCAGGAGCTTGTTATGCTTGATGTGCAAGGCATGTCTGCTATAATCAAGGGTTCTCTAATTAGACAACTGTACACTATGTCTTTTGATTGCATATATACTGGGACTTCACTGTTTAAATTTATGATTTGCAGATGTGTTGGAAAGATTGATATAATACGAGTATGTAGAAAGCAAGTGGCAATAAAAAATGGAGGGAAAAAAATCGTCCACATTGCTGCCCCAATTACAATGATACAAACCCAATATACCATATACACAGGCAGCAAGCCCAAGATTTGAAACAAACACAGGATAAAAACTAACCCCTGTAACTCTTGACAAACAGCTATTCAGACCACCTTTTATATCAATATATTACAAATGCCAAAACTTTGGATATTACAGTCAATCATATTGCTTGCTAGGGTTGAAATTTTCAATTCATAGTGCCCCCTGTGCTTGTCTTAAATCTAGGACTGAAGACGTTAGTGGCAGCCTTTATCGAGGTCGGCATGCGGATAACTTAGGTGAGTTTTACCTTCGAACTGATTTGGAGCCACACGATACGGCCAATCATGTATGTCCAAATTAGATGCAAAATTTGTAGACTTATCAGTAGACCGTTATAGACAAAGTAGGCGGGGCCCCATCCCACGATTGGGTGGGCATAGAAAAGTGTGCTAACTACAATTCTGAAAAGAGGATACAAAACGCTCAAATTAGATCTGGATAGATAGGGTCCCATTCCAAAGCTATGTGAAAATAACACATCTTGGGTAAGCATCTATAACTTAAACAGGATCAAGACATGTAGTCCACTTGTCTCATATTAAATAGATGCAGTCTCCTCTGTTCGGTCACACATCTTACACAAGTTCTCATTTTCAAACATTCTACTTTCTCCTTTTCATTCAACTCATCATATTCTCTACTCCTGAGCAAGATCAAATAATCTAAAGATTAGAAATTGTTTCTTTTTGTGAAAGGAATCAGCTTTCATGTATGTAGTAATCAGGTAATTAATTATACATGACAGAATCAAGAGTTTCCAAATCAAGAATTTACAATTACTTAAGTATACATCTCTTACTCACAATGGACTGCCTTTCTCACGTAAGAAGAACAAATGAAGCATTTTAATACTGCAGTGTAAGAATGGCTATATAAAATCAGGAATTCACAAAATCTTAAATAGAGGGTATATTTTTCTTAAGCCCATCTCATTTTCTACAGCAAAGTGAAAAGATAAAGAACTTCAGTCTACTAGCTGATACATGCACTGGTTACCCAGCCAACAGTAAAAGCTGATCATTGGAATAAGCTCCTAGGTAGCTAGTGACAACGAGACCTGATCTGATACAGTTAAAGCAACATTCAGATGACAAAATGATAGGTAATAAAAAAAAAAACCTAGTAACAATAACAAAGCCAAAAACAAGGCACACTGTCATGCTGAACGACAAAAAGCTACAATCTTGGCCCACCTTATATACTGTAAATTCCTTATTTTATGGAAGTACTTAATTTTACAATTCCTCTGATTTGTATCAAATGGCAAGGATTAAAAATTGCAGACATCTATTTTTTTAATGATAATTTCATATAGTTCAAAACTGTCAGAAAAAAAACAAGATTTTAAAATTTGTGAGGGTTGTTTCTTGCGATTTCGTGCGGACATTAATTCTTTTCGCTTAAATAGGAATCTACAGTTGTGTACTACAGCCCTCCCTACACCTTTATAATACAACCCCTTCCCTATAGCAAACACCACACTACCACAGTTTACCTAGACAAAGCTATCTACAGGACTATATCTAATAAACAGCCTTATAATAGTGCTGGTTTCTGCAATGAACCCAACGGCTAGCAGTCCACCTAAAGATTGAACTCACGGTGACAGGTGATTGAGCTAAGCTGTATTGCGGATTTTTCTCTATATTCACAATAATGTAGGCTTAACCATGTTAACTTCACAATAAATCTTTAAGCTTACATTACACTATGGTTCTATACAGACAATCATTTACAAAGTAATCACAAATCATAATGAAGATAGTATTCAATGGCGAGTTTCAATAGGCTTCTCTAGTGGGCACTTTACATGCAATATTCAGATTATAAAAGCACATTCTATTGTTCATGTTGTGTGCTTAGTGCTTTGTCTAACATTCTATAATTTCCTGGGAATAGCAAATGAAGGCATATTATCTCTATTCAGTTTGGAATATAATCCCTCTTCCTATCTGCTAATTAAACTCTATCAAAGTTAGTGAACACTTCACTACTCAATCAGACACTGTCCATAAATATTACACAGCATGTTGATAGACTCTCAGATTCCTGCTGGGAAGGATACAGAAGATCATGGAGGAGGGATTCATTAACTCAACTATGAATGAAGACACTACTTGGGTTCTTTAGAAGGGGTACAGTCAATTGTGTAACATAGACCTACTGTATATGACATCATTTGTTCTATCCTATGTCCACCATACAGGTTATTAATTAGTGTGTCTGTAATTAGTGAAGGTTTTTTTTTAATAATTGATATCAACATTTTAATTCTTCAAATAACATAGACAACTAATACCATTCTCCCTTTCCCTTGATCCTCTGCTACAAAATATATCTCATTCTCACATACACAGTCTCTCTCTTCTCTCTGTCTCTCTTTCTCAAAGACAGGTTTTAGGTGCCAGATTTCAACAACTTACTACTGTAACAGAAATGTTGTGCTAATTCTTATACTATAGGGATCTATATAAAATCGCAACTTCTAAAAAACACACACAATTTCAGCTAACAATTTTCTACTTTTGTGGACTGCTCATATAAATGAATAATTATAGCTGGGTATTTTTCTGTACAATAAATAATAACTAAAGGTTAACATATAAAAGTAGAGACAATGAAGAGTACTAGCAATGTACTCCAAAACACAAATTAATTTTTGCTGCCTTTATACTCAATTTTCTTTCAGTAAGACATTTACTGGTATCTAGATAAAGTTGAAAATATGCTCATATCTAATAAAGGCCAAACAAAGAAATTGTGTGTGGTTCTGTAAAATATACTTTCTTAAAGACTGGTTGATATTAATGGTTCCAGTGTATGAGATTTAAGCAATATTATGTGCCAAAAAAGTTAATATTCAGTTTCTCAGGCAAAAAAAAACCGGAAGAAGGGCTTTTATTTTCATCATAAATTTGTTCTTCCTGGTTTTCCTCAATCAATTTTAAAAAGAAAATTATTCCCTTTACAATGAGTCAGTTATTGTATTTTGTGAGGTTTGGCTTTGAAGGTACCCACTGCCTGAGAAAATAAATAAATTTGGCTTTAGTGGATAATCTAAAACAACTGTTAATGTTACTTATTAGGCCTGTTTACCATCCTGAAACTTTTTGATTTAAGCCAATTCATCTTTAAAATATCGATCAAACACAAAATTAAAGAATCCATTGATGGTATAGGATCGAAGAGGAATTTAAAACTGATTTTTAACTCAGTATATTCATAGGAAATACAAACAGTACAGCATCTATTTGGAAGAGAAGTAAGGCAATTCAGCTTTCAAATGTCAAACACAAAATTATAGAATCTTCAGGGATAGACATTGAGGGCTATTTCATCAAAGAGAAAATTACTACTGATTCTAAACTTATTGCATGCGCGGATCTAGAGGGGGGGTCGGGGGGGTCCCGACCCCCCCTGGAAAATGAAAATTTATTAAATTTACATAGTAAAATTATCGCGAAAATATGCCTCGGACCCCCCCTGGCAAACACAATTATCCTTCGGACCCCCCCTGGAAAATTTTTCTGGATCCGCGCATGTTATTGTATTCATCAATGAAATTCAATACAAAATGTACAGTATCTCTTAGGAGGAATACTTTTACTTCTAAAGGTAAACCAAAGAGTCCGATTGAACATGAAAATCCAAATAAAGAAATGTAATAAACAAGTCAACAGGCCTGTGTTTTAATTGCCTGCAATTTTTTATTATCCTAAATATTTGAACACTTTGCTATGATATTAGATTTCATAGTCAGTGAGATGAGTCATAATGTCTTGTTTTAAAACAGATCTTCAACAGTTTGCCACCACCATATATTAAAAACTCAAAATAATCAAAATCTATTGATACAAGGGATATTACAATGCAGGTAGGCCACACTTCAGCTCTGAGTTCATACAACAAGAAATGCCTGAACTAGACTGAGTGACATTTAATGGATTGTTTGGCAAATAATGTTAATATGTACTCTCTATGGATACAATTGAACAAATACTGAGCAATCATGAAGAAAAGTATAACAATACGAAGAACCCCTTTCATTGATGAATTTTTCACAAGTATTTAATGTTCATGGATTTGCAGACTTCAATGCCTAACTCGAGAACATCTATAAAAATTAACTTCAGAATTTCTAGGATCACTTGTACAGTAGGAGGGGTCAATGTGCTTCAATCAATTACACCTACTGCCAATCTACCAAAGGCAGTTTCCTACCTATATCCCTACCCCGAATACAATGGTCTAAATGAGTCAAAAATTTGATAGGGCTGTATGTGGCCTACCCTGACAATTGATCCACAAAAACAAATAAATAAACATAGAACACAGCGACAGGGGAGCGACAGTGTGCCTTAGAGGAATTTTTGAATACTCTTCCTTTCCAAGTGCCAAAGTAAAATATAAGCTTTAAAGTATGAAATATATTATGGAAAAAAAAACTTCCTCAGACCAATTTTTTTTATAATTTGAAAGATTCAGATGAGATATCACAGGTGCGAGATGGCCGAGATAACAGAGATGTGAGATGCATTCATAATGTATTGGCCGGTGCATGGAATATGTAATTATCTAATCGTCTAGATCATGAACGTATGTATCGCTGCATATATATCATATGATCAGAAATGATGAAAATTCAATCATATCAAAAATGAACATTTATCATAAATTCTCTAATACCAGTTATATTTTAAACTTTATCTTTTAAACATAAAGCATTTTTTTTAAAAACATAATCATGATAATGCTTTCAAATATTGAAACAAGAAATACAGAAGACCGTAACGGGTACATACTTTGTGGGGTAGAGAACTAATCTAGTGATGAACCAAACAATTCCAAATATAGCAAACAGCACATCACACAGGCGCTGGGCTTTGATATACTTGGCCATCTTGGCAGCCTGGGGGAAGAAATCAAACAAACAAAAAGTTAGTACTGGAAACAACATTATTAATTATCAGGCTTATCATATATAAAATATTAATGCCCTTTTCTGAGGTTTTAACAAATACAATACAAACGCTTGGCCTCCATGTAGATAACTAACAACAAGGCACACTTGTAACCTTTTGAATGTTACTGTATGGTGGTTAGATTTTCATTTGTAAAAACTTTAAATGCAAATATAATGTGATGGAATCAAATCGAATATGGATTTGCACTGATCTGAGTAATGACAAGATTGACCTCCAAATACAACAGAATCTGTATTTCTACTAAAAAAATCACATCCCTGATAAAACAAAGATTTTCATTCATGGCACTATGAACTACAATAAGAATAGTCAATAATGTTGTTTGATGAGAACCATTGTTTATTGATGGAGTGATTACCTGATAATGGCAAAATGTAAGCATTGCTCCATCTAAACTTACAAAACAGCAGAATAAGCAAGGATGATATGTTAATTGATATTTGGAGCATTTTTAGGTGAGTTAACTTGAGTGACCATTTCTCTTACCTCTAACCAATAATCTACAGCATCATGTATACACAGTACTAAGGTCCCCACCCTCACAAAGTTGCCGCACCAAGAAAAGGTCAGCAGACATATCGTCGCGCAGTGGTGAGTGAACATCTCCCAGAAATCCTGAAAATTAAACCACCACACCATCACAGAATCAGCAGTCATCAAAATACACAGTGTATAACCATTACAAAAATCTTGTAATATATCAAATACTTTTAAAAAATTCAATAAATGAAAGAAATTTAAGCTAGAAACCAAATATTGAATAAGAAAAACTTGTTATTCTCCTATGCTAATCCAAACCTTGTTGATTAAAATTTAATATGTAACAAGAGCTTAATTTTTCCCTGTAAAGACCTGACAAGATTGCCCTCCCTTGATTGGAGTCTGACCTTTCTTTTGACGTCCATGAACTGTGAGAACATTAGTGACCAGTAGAAGGAGATCTCTATCATGTAATACCAGAATACTCCAGGTGATAAATCCTGTAATATATAACACATTAGTAAGAGATCTCTATCATGTTATACCAGAGTACTCCAGGTGATAAATCCTGTAAGTCATTACTTTTAAAATGCATGTAAAACTCCTGTAAATATCTTTTAAGTAAATTAAGTCAATAAATCAACACAATTAAACTTATATACTGTGGTTTCATCAATATTCGTTGAATACCAATATTCATGGAATTCATTGTTAAGTTGATCCACGAAATTTAATGTTCATTGAAGTGCAATATCTATTAACATTTTGTATTGATAGGGTCATTGGCCACGAATTTACATATCCTTGAAACTGTGATTTTCACTTTATCCACGAAAATTGATACCCTTGAATATTAATGAAACCACAGTATATTAAGCCAAAATATCATAAATCAATATCAGTGAGAATATATATATAACACACTAATCTGGAAACTAATGAATGAAAAAACTAGTGTGAAAAAAAAAATATGGACTGAGAGGGAAAATGGTAGCAAAACAGCTCCACTTACATGTTGTGGGTATCCTACCCAACACTGGATGGACTCTGCAAACCAAGGCTTCTGTAATAGAGAGGGCATAAAGATCTAGTGCTGTATAACACAATCATTTCTGTAAAAGATAGGGCATGAAGATCTATAGCGATGAATAAATGAAAGAACTTTATTTATTTTACAACAATTGATAAACAAGTTCCACAACTTATATTAATATCTTTTGTTGGCACAGATGTAAGTGCTAGGGGGTCATTGATGTAGGACCACCATTTCACAATAAAACAGGGTAAAATTTTATACAGTCAAACTTCATATTCTCAATCATCAATATTGTAAAAACCTGAGCATATCCATGTGAAATGATAGACCACTCTTTATCTAACATATTTTAACCTTGATGCATCTCTCTGACAACCTTCTTTTTTTTTTTTTGATTTTGATATATTTTTCAATTGTTGATTTATGCATAAAAAATATTGTTTACTTACATCCCATAAAACAGCTACACCATACACAAATATATTAAAATAGAAGAAAAAACGCCATCTGAAAAAATAAAAGATATAATGTCTTAATTTATGTTAATATAAACACAGCAAAGCATCTATATTATCTTTTGTAAATTAAAATTTGATGATTTTTAATACTTTTATTCTAAATCACAAAAGTCTGTTTTGTATCTTCAACATTGGTTCAAAACATATATGTATATAAGTATATGTGTATATGTATGCAAATACACATTTATTCAAGTTACATTCTTGGTAGCTTTTTTTTATTAACTTCAAATGATTCACACAAAATTGTTCACACATGCACAAATTCATTGATCACTTGTTTCTATATTCCTCATTCACTCCACTACAAGAGTATAAAACAACACACCTTTTTTCCCTAAACTGACCTTATGTGAACCTAGATATCAACCCAAGGTGAATAGGTGTTGGTCAAAGGCCATAGATACTTGTGTTTATGGTTGATAAAGTAGGATTAATATATCATATTTTGTACTGTATCTGTACACCTACAGGAAAAGAAGCCAAAGCAGTATTGTGACTCCTTCGCTTCAAATCCTGACCCCCATAGTACAGGTAGCTACTCCTCACCACAATTCTATTGTCTAGCCTTACACACAAAAGCCTCTGCCTCTATGAGCATGAGTCCCCCCCCCCTCCACCCCCCAAAGTTTTACAAATACAATGTAGCTAAGGCAACACTAATGAGCCCTTTATGAGCCCCCATCCTTATGGTACAGGTTGATGTAGCTAAGGCCCCTGACTTACATAGCCTCTGTGCCCCCCCCCCCCCCCCAAACCAATGTTATAGGTTGATGTAGTTAAAGCCCCACACTTTAAAGGCTTCTGTGAGTCCCCCTTCCCATGTTATAGGTATAATGTAGCTAAAGCCCATAACTTCCAAGGCTTCTGCAAGTACCCCTCCCCAATGCTACATGTATAATGTTTAGGGCCACAGACTTACGAGGCCTCTGTGAAGCGCTTCATCTGGCTGGGTCGCTCCTGGTTCCTCCGCATCCTGAACCATCGCTGTATTTCCCGCTCTGTCATGTCTGTCTGTTTCTCTAACCCCTACAGGAGAGCAGGCAACTCATGAGTCAATCAAGTAATGAAGAAGGCAACTCATGAGTCAATCAAGTAATAAAGAAGGCAACTCATGAGTCAATCAAGTAATGAAGAAGGCAACTCATGAGTCAGTCAAGTAATGAAGAAGGCAACTCATGAGTCAATCAAGAAATATAGATGGCAACTAACACACAATGAAATGCAATGTAAAAGTGCATGAAATATAACAAACCAGATATAATTTTTTACAAAGTACGTGATCCCATAAAAAAAATCATCACTAAAATAAATGGATAAAGGGTATATCCAGCTGTTACCCTGACCTTTATAATTACAGATGCCTGTTCACCCTGTATGTATATATACACACCTTAACTTTGTCCTCCGAGGGGAACTTCTTGACTCTTTATGAATTCTCCATTTTTTATTATGTTTGTGTACGTACCTTAACTGTGTCCTCTGAAGGGAACTTCTTGATTCTGTATGAATTCTCCAAGGCACTGATGGGTTGTACCGTCTTCGGTCTCCCATCTTTTATACCAAAATATAATCCTATTGGTTTAGCAATAAAGCTGCAATAAAGAAAAAACAATATATTAACGTATAAATCATTACAAGTTAGGTAACAACAACAATTAAACTTCAACTGTTTCTCAGATCTAGCACCACTGCATCAGGTGTCGCATTGATTAAACTATATGAAAATAGAGGCTGAGCTATCCCCCGTGCAAATCTTGTAAAACTAAAAACAAGTACCTGTATGTTGTATCATATTTTGATTTTATGGCCTGGGAAACTCCTGTTTGATCATATATTTAAAATATCAAATAAAATAGACAGATACATATTATGATCATTGTTAGAGATATTATATTGTTTGAAAAGTGACACTGAGTTTCACCGCTACACCCCAGCAGAGCTATTGGTGAATTCTTGACATTTTATCAATGTTTATTAGCCAAAAAGTTTATCCAAAATATTGACTGCAATGCAATATTCACACATATTTTATTTCATTATAGGAATCTCAGTACAATGTACGAATCAAATCTGGAGCACTTTCACACTTGTCTATTTGATGTTGTATGTGTCTTCCAGTCCTCAACTCTTTGGCTCTATTATAAACTAAACATGACCTTCAGATTTGATTAGAGCCATCTGTATATATGTTGTGTATTTTATGTTGTGCACAAATTCTTTGGATTAGCTTGTAAAACTAACTTCTCCACAAAATCTCAGAGTTAGGCATGTCTCTCCTATTTTGCAATGTTCAATGCTGGCATAAATCAATGGTCAAATTAAGTAGCCATTTCTGTTCAAGTTCATCAATTCGATGATCAGTTAATTTAATATCCTATATTATTGCCTGTGAGAAAATGCTGAGATTTCTGTTCAATTTCTATGATTATTTTGTGTTCATTCATGGTCGGTTAATTTCATATTCTATTTATAATGTATATTGTTACATTTCTGTGAAACCGGTCTAAGAAGCCGTCTAAGAACTACAAAAACAAATTCTCCAGAACAACCCACTCAAACAACTAAGCAGAATCACTGAACCACAGAGTACAAGTGGTTCATATCTACAGATTTCATCAATCCTCTCTATTTAACATGTTTATTAAGGTGCTAGAACAGCTATTAAATTTCCCAAAATGATAATTGTAATAATTTCTTCTTTCATTAAATATCTATAATTTATTTATTCATAAGATTGCTGAGTCATCTTCACATATGATTCCTCCACAAACCCTTCGTTGTTGTGGTGTAGGAGTTACACTGGGCAGTGCCCTGGATTACCGGGCCATTGCATGATTGCTGTACATTGTACATTTACCGGTATATAGGACAGTCACAGTGCAAGGTCTGTGTGATGACCTAATGGACTAATACTAAAGACAAAAAGGCTTTTGTTGGAATAAACAAACCCATTCGGTAGATGACTCTCTATTAAGACTACTGAGGAGCATTAACAACAAGTCTAGACCATTACTTCAAAAGCAGATTAATATTCAAAAGTTGTCTTGTTAAATGTTCCTTGATAATCATGATTGCCGAGCATTAATTCACACAACTACCGTAATATCTAAAGTACTCCAGGTACCACTGTTCATGTCTCAGAAATTTGGATTTTGTTTATCAATTTCCTTCCAAGCCTTTAATCTGTCTATTGCACTATAAGGAGTAAGGGTATACAGGGGTCATGGCAATGGCTGTTAAAAGTACGATTGAAGTTCCACTCTTTACAATCGCCTGTGACTTTAATAGGTAACTATCTTATAGGATTAATTTCAGTTTATTACATTTTACCTGGGTTTTGAAGGCCACTTCATGGGGATTAAAAGCTTAAATCTACTTCCTACAGGTCCCACAAGGAGAAATAACTGTGTGAATTAACATGTAGAGAACACCTGAATCTGCTGTCGCATAAATGTAAAATCTTTTTTCTTCTTCAATAATATTACCATTATGATCAAAACATTGTACAACTTCTGCTCTAGAATTCATTGGTCTAAAAACTCTGATTTCTTTATCTTACACATCGTCATAATTTTACCAGCAGCATATACAAGTGTCTCAACTTTTATTTGCATGAATACAAACATACATGTTTAAGTATTGTAGTATTATGATGATTTGGAATGAATAAAACGAAGTATTCTCGACCATCTCCAAAGAAAACTACATTCCAAGCCAGGATGCAGGTACCAGATATATTTACTGTAACATTGTATCACTTTGAGATCTGATCAACGTGTCAGCCAAACTTTCTACGTGGTACAATTTGTGATAACGCCTCTACCTCACTTAAACTTTGGAGGACCTTGTCGGGATATCAGGCACAAGATGTGTAGGTAGTTGACAAACAGATGAATGAGAGTGATAAGTTACTTATCAAGTTATCATTTACTTTATCGTTCATGACATTAAAGGTAGAACAGCCACTTATACAATGGGTGTGACATACCGTAAAAAATAAAATGCTGAAATCGACTTTTAATGTGTAACAAAAATCCCATCTAGTATTAACACTTATTCAATCAACACTTTAACATTTACTCCAATGTGCACTAATGAAATGTTTTAAAAAAGAAAACTTTTTAATATATGTTCGAATGCATGTAAAATTGATATTGCAATAAATATGAATGTAGCATTCTATTCTATGTTGATGCCCTGTCAGTGATACATATGGAGGTACATATTTATAATAAAAGCTTCTGTAACAGTTGTCTTTGCTGCCAGCTTCTTCACAGCTACTCCTATATATTCCTATAACTCTAAGGATTTTTTTTGGTCTCCCACTTTATCCAACCACCCCTATCCAACCCTCATCAGATGAAGGTCCTGACTTGTATCTTGATCTACATCATACATGTCCATTATATACATAATACTGATAGGATGCGGTATTCAGATAACACACTATTAGGTATTTAAGCCAGATAAAATACCCCGGTCCATTCAAGGATACTGACAATAGATAAAACAGGGAGCTCCATCCTGATCCAAGGTCATGGTACACTGACAGAAGAGGACAGGGAGCTAGGTCTCATAAATCAGTGGGGACAGGATCCTATAATGATACAACACAAGTACCCTGGTATATAACTCTACATACCCCTGTACTTCAGTGGGGGACAGGATCCTATAACTATACACCACACGTATATAACTCTACATACCCCTGTACTATCAGTGGGTACAGGATCCTATAACTATACACCACACGTATATAACTCTACATACCCCTGTACTATCAGTGGGGGACAGGATCCTATAACTATACACCACACGTATATAACTCTACATACCCCTGTACTATCAGTGGGTACAGGATCCTATAACTATACACCACACGTATATAACTCTACATACCCCTGTACTATCAGTGGGGGACAGGATCCTATAACCATAGACAACACAAGTATATAACTCTACATACCCCTGTACATGTATTATAACCATGATGGACAACATACACATAACTACACCACAGGTACATAATTCTAAACTAAATGTATATGTATTATAAGCATGGCGGACAATATACATAGCTACATCACACAAGTACATAACTTTACACCATACCCTGACTGTAGAAGTCTTTAAAGTATACTACAACAATAGCTGACAGAATGTAGAGCTACATCTAATAAAGTTAGCTGGGTCTCAACCTTCTCAGAAACATTAAGCCCAGGGACTCAAGTTTAAAAAAAGCCTAGTGCGAACCCTGTAGCAAAGAATTTTGGTAATAGCATCAGCATGTAGGTCGTATTGAGGTCGAGTTATGTCTAGACTTTAATTACAATAAATTTACTTTACATTTAAATTTTTAAAAAAGAACTTTTTCACAAATTTCTTTTGATCAAATATTTTAAATTTTGATTATTTTCAAAAGTTAAATATACATGTAAGCATAATGTATTTATCTGTAAATATATATCACAAAGTGTCTCCATGTCACCTTAAAGACATAAGTAAACAACTTCTCACAAGTTTGTTTGAGATTAGGTAAATCAATATTTTCATTCCCAAGGCTCCTATGTAAATATATGTAAAAGCGCACTGTATTACTCTACCTATATGAAAACACTTAGTAGAGGTTCTTCATTTGAGAAGACTGCACCCAGGTGAAAACAGCTGCATCCTGGGAAAGAGCAATCTGAGAAGCCATTCCTGACACAAGAGCAACAACCATTCAATAAATCATTCATTTACTGATATCCTAGGCCATCATCAAAAAAATGTTTCTTTGGAGATGCCACCTGGGGGTTTCTACTTCTAGACTCAGGAAGGAAGAAGGGATTTTTTTTCAAACTTGTAGTTTAACTTATTAAAAATGGGTAAAAACAAATTTAAAATCTCCTTATAAAAAAAAAGTTCTTTCTTTTCTGTTAATAAATTTTTGGGTGTATTTAAATGAGGTAGGAGGCAATTCTAAACAAACAATAATTTCATTTTGGCCCTACATGTACCATATGTCCTGTGTAATGACTTTGGATTACTTTAGATACGGATCCTATTTTAAAAATTTTAATTCATGGATAACTTGAGGCATCATGTTTCCATAGTTAATTTATGCTTTTTTCTTTTATAAATTAATGGCATTCTAAATCAATTTAAAACCATTCTAGGGATTTAGAGGCCGTTTTAAGCACAAAGTTGAAACTGACACCCCCCCCCCCTTCCAAACCCCAAATCCTTAGCTTTCCTTCCCTTTTGGGCTTGTCTGTAAAATCTCTAATAAGAGCCAGCAAGTAACAACAAGATTAGGGCACTGCAGGGTATATGACCAAGGATCCAAAGCAAGGTGTCAATAGCAAAGTGTAATCCAATATTGATCTCTGTTATGACTGAGATAATTCCAAAACTTACTTTAAAGGCCTCCTTGCAAAAGTTTTAAATCCCAATTGAACAAGGTTGTTTTTTAAACAATGAATGAACTGTCCCAGTAGCTGGACACATTATTATGATCCCCAGGCCATCCTCCACACCCCCTACACTTTATCATACAAGGGAGGTATTTGGGTTGCAAAAAGATCATATTACATGTAAATATTCCAGAGTCATTTTATGCCTTAGATCATTATAGAACTTCAATTACATATGCTAGTACTTTGAATCATTTTTTTTCTTTCATATCTGGTAAAAATATCTGAAGCTTTTTGTCAGGATATAGTTAGTAAATTGTAAAGGAATTCTAATAAAACTAAATACTGGTATATGTCCATTTTTTTTCACCAGCTAGCTAGCGTTTAAAGTTTCAAGTAATCTATGGGGAGGTAAGGGTTTCACCTCTCATTCCGTACTGATCAATTACCAATATAAAGCAATAATTTTCCCAGGTATTTACAGGTAATTCAAATTGACAATCCTGAAGTGAACATTAAACTAAAACACATCAAACAAGGAAGAAATCTACAGGTATTAAATGTAGTACGTACAAATAAATATATATATTTACAATGCATTTAGGTGGTGTAGATTCAAGTATGTTCAAATCAGTGTTACAATGCACTCCAAACATGCAATGTACAGACATCATACCTATATACACAGTAAACTGTATGCAGTATACATATCACTGCTAAATGAATCTAGAGAAATGAGGGTGCTGAAAACGGTGGCAAAGGATTGGGGCTGATGTTGATTTGATGTAACCTTAAAGGAACTGTCTGGGTGATTAGGAAAGGTGGGTGAAGGGGAGGGGGGCTGATGCCATGGGTGCATCTTGATGTGGAAGGACCTTCCCCAGGAATCTTCAACATGTTCTAATAAATCCATAATTTACAGTTCAAGTAGCATTTTGAGTATGAATACAAATGTCAACAACTGATCTATGCTGCTACACAATGATATTTTTACATGTAACATGTTTAATGTAACAGTCAATTCCGTTTTCCTCTGCAGAAATTAACCATTTCTGCTCATTAAACTTACTTTTTCCCATTCCAAAGCCCACACACACATGAAACCTTTAATCTATTTTGCAAAAAAGTTTCCAATCATAATTTTAAAGGTTTCCAAAGAAGGAAGTGTAACCTTTCAACACAAAAGAGAGAATAAATCAAAAGAAAATGTTTCTATACCTCATCGCTCATTCTATTTATCTACTAGCTTTATGTAAAGGTACAGGTTTTCGCAATTCAACAAAACTGTCAATAATTTTTTTTTTTCCCGAAATATAAAACCACAGGGCTGAGACCCAATATAATGAAAAAAAATTTAAGTCTTTCATTGAAATCATCAACAGTACTATACTATCTCTGTATTACCCTTCGTTTGGTCACAATTAATCTATTAACAAACCCAGAACCTTCTTAACAAGGCACGCTTCAGTCTGACAGCCAATGAGGAGAGTTAAAGGTCTCCTATGTTGATATTTATAGCTGTGACAGCATTATCATGGCTTTAAATATATTGAGATGCAGTATCTATCTATAGGGCAATGCTTAGAACTCTGTAGTAGGACACATAGTAGACGCTCCACTTCAGACTGACAGCGGAGAGAAGGAGTAAACTTTATATGCTCTAGCTACTACTGATGTTTAAACATTGTTCTATACTTTAATCCCCCTTGACATAATATTAAGAGCCCCAAAATCTTCTTCATGACAGCCATAAAATAATGCAGTATGTATCTTAACATTGATATTAAAACCCTTGAAATCTTCATGACAGTAATAAAAAAGAATGCAGCCAGTACATCAAGTATAAACATGTGATGTCCAAGTGAGACCTATGGACTGTATTAATAGTAACTAGCTAGTAGGCACTTTACATGAAAAGAGCTTCATGCCTCTCAGATGACATAATTCTTAATAGAATTTGACTTTTTCATACTGGTAAATAGAAAAAATCAACATGAGAGATTTTTTTAAAAAATAGTTATGAAGCTGATATAAACTTCTTAATCTAGGTAAGAAAAAAAATCTAAATACACGCAGCTATTAAAAAAATTATAGAAGTTGTTTTATTACCTTCTTACTTTTACTCATTTTAAAAATGTTTCAAATACAATTAATTGGCAAGGATATTAAACACTTTTAACAAGTTTAAAAAATGGTTTTGTACTGTCAACTCAAATATTGTAAAACAATCATTAAAAATACCTATATGTGCCAATCTAAGAGATTTCTTACAGGGGTCTGAATTTGACAAACGATTGGGAGAGGCCAATCAAGCATTTTTTCAAAGATCGCTCTAGTCCAAGTTAAATGTGATCAAAGTATGATGATTCTAAAGCTCAAAATTAAAGAGAAAGAGAACAAAAAGTTTTCCTTGGTCATTGCTTACAACTTTGGATATATATTAGTAATAAACAAATATTTATGTTTGCAAATATGTTTCCTTAATAAACGTACTGAATAGCAAACACATTCAATTCTGTGTGAACTTTTTCATGACATCACGAATTACACAATGATCACTGCACGCGCTTATCGTTTGATGCTAGGGTTATTGCAAACATTAAAGCATGGTAATTTTAATAATTCTGTAAGGTTTGCTTCTTTCAAACATAAATATAAGTAGTGAGCAGCCATGTTAAAAAGTTAACCAGGATATGAACTTGGTTGGTCATTGTTTGGAACTTGGGATATTAGTTATAACCAATTAAAAGTCCAAGTTAATGTTTGTATCATGGAGATTATGAACTTGTCCCTTCATGCAATGTTTGTACACAGTAATCACCTCATTGTTTTTATCAATAGGGATTTTAACAATGAGCAATGCTGTGCATTGTTGTTTATCAATGCTATCATTTTATCTCTTCAACTGTCTAACCAAAAAAATCTATCACTATAAATATTTTAAAACAATCTTTCAGTTTTAATGCTAGTTTATAGTAAGTTTTATAAAAGTTAGGGGCACATATAATCACCAAATGAATTATGAAAATCAATTTGATATAATATTACATCCCACATAAACTATAAATTTACAGTACGTGTAATAAATGAAAAAAAAACAGGAGTATTCTTGTGTTACAAACATTGTAATTCACATTAAATTAAACACCTCTTAGCGAGCAAACTTTTCTGTGAAATTTAAGTTAATAAAATTGACCCACAAGAAATTTTAGAGCACTGGGGGGGTCAGTCAGGGTTTACAGAAAAAAATGTATGCTGAAAGTTGCTACTTTTTAAGAGTATTCTACGGATTTACAGTACATGGAATGCATGCAAAGACATGGATGATTAAGCTTCTGACATATTTCTGAAAGATTCAGCCCTGAAATCACCCAAACCTGCTAAATTACTATAAACCTCTTAACTGTAACGTTACAAAGCTAGGAAATAGTGTAGGATGAAATTTTTTTTATAATTAAACTGTTAAATATCAAAGGTATGATTCGTGGCATTCAAATCATCAAATGCATCCGATCGTATCGTATGATACAATTTGAGAAAACACAGAGTTCATTCGGGCTGGCCGGATTCCATGTTGGAAGCTCATAAATCAAGTATTGCGTTACTTGTAATCAGGACATGATTTTTTGCTTTTTGTGAAGACTTTCTTAAATCTTTCAGACATCTGAAATCTGCTTAGTGCAATTAAAACACGAAGAACAACTATTTGGATTCTGTTTAAAAAAATATCGTACGATACATTCCGTTCGAGTTCCCTCGGGACACACCCTCCGAATCACATGCTTTGACTCACCTTTCGAAACATTTACGGATAGCAAATATTATAAATGCAAGGACGAGTGGAATATATAGATCTTTTGTCTGTGGATAATATAAACCATCATCTTTGTTTTCTAAGTCTTTCCAAGTCACATTTGCCGGCAACCAAAACCATTCACTCCAAAAAGTCTCGTACACACTCCTCAACGCCATATTTTCTGTCGATTTAAATTTTACCTCTAAAACCAACAACGACGCCGGAGATAGATCCGGAAAAATACAAACCGGTCCCAATGACGCTATGTTAATATTTATGTATATATAAATTCGACACTTTTGTAGATTTATTTTCAAATGAATTAAAAAAAATAACTTGTAAACGTATTCTAAATAATGAAAAAAGAACAAGAGATATATCGAGAGAATATTAGGCCTACCGTGCAAAAATCATAACTTCAGGTAGGGAGGGTGCGGCCCCTAACAATTCAAACTAAATAATTAAACTTATACATGGAATGTAAATTAAAGAAAAAAGTCAAGAAAACTCTATATAAATGTACAAGTCTCAATCAGAATGCATAGATTTTTTTTTAAAATGCATGCTTTCTCTGAGTTAGTAACTTCACACTTTTGAAAAAATAAACAACAGAAATCATACCAAACTGCATTATTAAATTATTTGTTGTCGTTGACGGGATTTTATCATTCTACCAAAATAAAATCAATTTAATTGAAAATGATAAAATAAAATTCAATAAAAGGACACAGCTACAATATTCAATGTAGCTTCTAATTTCACATTTCAATACCCCCAACCCCTTTTAGTAAAATGTAACCAAATGATGTACACTTATTCTGACCGATATCCCTGAGATTATATTGCCCTTTACTAATTCTTAATCAAAATCTAAGATAAAACATTTCATGAAAAATTAACGAACAATTTTAAACTTAAGATTGAAAATTGGTAAAGGAAAATATAGTGTAACCACGTCATATCTGATTTTGTATTTAATTTATCGCAGTGGCAGATCTAGGGGGGGGGGGGCGGATCCGGAGATACAGTGGGTTAAATTGAAAATGCAGAGAGAGAGAGAGAGAGAGAGAGAGAGAGAGAGAGAGAGAGAGAGAGAGAGAGAGAGAGAGAGAGAGATGTCACTCTTTGGAGCTTATTTTATGGAATTTATTCCATTCATTATTATCATCTTTCAAAAGCTAGCTCACTTCATTTAGTTTTACCTACTGAAGCAGTACTTTTTTATCAAACAAGAGGACTACATGCATTGACGGCTATCTGATTATGAGTACCATAGCCATTAAATTGTCAGAGGGTCTCATTTTTGCCATTTTTTAAAGTTTCACATTGGAGTCTAAACCCTATCCGAAACCCCTCTGACGGTAACACTTACCACTTATTATTTGATGTTTGAAAAAGTTTTTATTCATAAGGGTAGGGGGGGGGGCAGATTCAGTTAAATCTCGGATTATCTATACCCTAGCTCCATGAACCAAACATTGTAAACTTTTGGTTAAAAGTGCACGCCTTTAATGGTCAGTCTTTTAAAAATAAGATTGGTCATTTTATCCATAATGCACATAAAGTTTACGGTTTATCTCTATACAAGCATACAACACACAGGAAATAAAAGGAGATGTCCTAAAACAGAACACGTTTTATTTATATAATATGACCAAGTCACAATTTACCTTCTGGTTTTCAAGATGAATGTAAAATTGTTGACGGGCGACAAGTTACCCGAGTGAATCAATTGACCTTAAAAAATACTGTACGGCTTTATACCCCCCCCCCCCCTCAACGCCCTTACCAAATAAACCCCTCAAGCCATGTCCTACGGGCAGCAAATTTTACAAGTTAAGAACAGGACCTTATGTATACATTTAACAATGCGCGATGACTCGTGAGATGAGATGAGATGAGAAGTAGATTTTCTAAAATTTTCACTATATGCCCAAATTAGCACTCCCAAGGGTATGAACCCCTTCCTCGGGATTCATGAATTTCAAAATTAGGTAGAGGTTAATATACACATATAATTATGTGAGTAGAGAAGTAGATCTTCTAAGATTTAAATCAAATATACTTTCACTATATTGATATATTGGTCTCACCCTAGGACCTCAACTCCTGATCGACTCAGGGACCACGAATTTCACAATTATGGTAAAGAATTGCTTGTACATTATAACCACGCATTTAGCTTTTCCAACATGTCTCGGATTAGAGAAATAAATCGTATGATTAAAAACATTTTTGCTATATGGCCATATTGACCCCGCCCTAAGGATTGAGCCCATAACCCAGCTGTGGTCATGAAATTCACAATTTTGGTAGATGGCTTCATGGAAATCATAACCATGCATTTAGTTTCCTGTCCGACATGTGTAGGAGTAGAGAAGAAGATTTTTGAAAGAAATTTGACCTTTATTGCCCATATGGCCCTCACCCATGACGCCCTGGAAGTGATAGGTCATACATTTTACTTTTTATATTCCTCTTATTCTCCCGAGAGATTCTACAAATCACAAATTGTAAAAATTGGCCTTAAAGTTTTCAAGAAGAAGTTAAAAATGTAAAATTGCTAATGAACGACACCCAATGCATGACGACGGACGACGACGAATGTCAACTGACTCAGGTGACCTAAAATGTACCAATCCTCATGCTGTAATGTTTAAATTTTTACGTTGGTAAGAAATTGAAGATTGAATTAGAACCATTTTAACAAGAGCTTGGACTTTGGATAGTTGTGTCAAACAGCGATGTGACGTAGGCCTGTCTATTTCATTGGAGGCCACTCAACCATAGCTATTTGAATCAGCAAGATTTTTCTAGCTTTTGAGTTAAAACTACACACTCTGTGTATACATGTAATTCATTGAAAATAACCAGCGTCATTTTCAACTTGTTTGGTGAACGAAATAGATAGTTATACCTCCTACCGAAAGTCGAAGGTCTTGTTAAATTGATTCTACGAGGAATAAATTCAACTTTGATAGATGATTGTCATAATACCACATATTCGAATAAGTGATATCAATTTGAAAACGGGATTCCATAACAGACTGGTTATGCTCAATGCCTTACGGTTATGCTCTAATTATATACTTTGGTGAATATTTTCTTTTACCAATCAATTTCCATGCATTTGCTGCGGGTATGAATCTATAAGGTCATGCATAATTATACAATATTTAAGTACGCATAAAGACAATCGCTGGAAATAAAAAATAAAGCAAACTTGACTAAAATTTATTTAAAAGTTCAATCAACTACATGGAATTAAAGATACAAAGTCTAAAACACAAACATAATATATCATATATGCCGATATAACTTGTAAAAAAAAATGCACAGCTATCTTCTGACGTTCAATACTTGAAGTAGAATAATAAAATATGCATCAGAATTCATAAACAGAAACAATTAATCGTCAAGAACAATTTACAAATGACAGAGGTGTGGATTTCACTATCTACTGTGAGACTAACTATAAACAGAGTGAGGGTATGGACAATGATGTTCATACACTTCTCTGGGGATGCGCCTTACATCACCTTCATTACAGGTGCACATGTTGGGGCGGGAGGAGGGGGTTGAAAGATTGTACAGGGATTCTAGGCTGGTGTCTAAAAGCGTTGTTCGGTCTATAAGGATATGGAATATTTTTTGTCGGAGGACGATTTCTGTTTGGAAGCCAAGGAACGGGGTTATAAGGCGAAGAAATTCGTGGAAATAGTGTGTTCACACCAGGCCCTGGCATCTGTGTCCTAGATTGCATTACTATACGAGGTGGGAGAGTAATTTGATTTTTTGATACTTGTTGAAAATTAAACGATGGTCGAGACCTAGGGGTCAAGAATGGTGCTCTAAAATATGGCGGTCGCATTGGCTGAGGAGGAGGCATGTTCCTGAGTGCAGGATGGGGCACTCCAGCGGGAGGGAAAAATGGTTGTCGAGGTCTGAAATATAATGGATTTTGAGGGACTTGACCATGAAATTGTCTTTGGAAATTGTGAAGAGGCTGTGGCGCAATGTTACGATTTGGCAAAGGAAAGAATGGCATTGGACGATTCGCTGGGAAAACTTTCCTTCCGTAAAAAGTAGATTCTTTTCTCATTGGCTGTGGGAATTGTCCATATGAACGACCCATTTGCATTGTTTGGAAATTGCGATTAAAGCCCTGGAACCCTGGTCGATTCGGACCAACAGCTGTACCCAAGTGAGACCCAAACAGAACACGTAATTCTGGAAGATTCAATGGAATAAATCTATTATCAGTTTGAGGAATATATCTATTTGGAGTCGGAGCAAAGACAGGTAGTCGCATAAACTGATGTGATGATGAATATAGAGGTAATGGTCTCGGAAGGAAAGGTAACATTTCCATTCTCTGTGCTGGTGGCATTGGGCGTACTGGGAAGACAGCCGGTATTCTCCCGCTTTGCAATAGTGACAATAGAGTGTTGAAAACAAAAGACAGTGGTATGAAAGGCCGCAGTGGAGAATAGTTTAGAGGTAACGGTGTACGCCTTAGATGCGCGTTCGGCGAATATCCCTGGAAAACCATGTTTCCCATTTGGTGCATAGGTAAGTTTGGTGGGAATGGCAAAGGAGGCGACATTACTGGAGGGCGATATCGAGGGAGACTCATCGGTAGGAAAGGTAGTTGACTGACTGGTTTAAAGGAATTTCTTGAAGCAAGATGTGGAAAGGCACTGGGACGATCCAAAGGTGGACCTGCGTATCTATCACCGAGAGTTTCTTTTCCATATCCAGCTGAGTTCTCGAACATGTTGTGAGGTCTAGGCATATCGTCGACTTCTTCGGATCGTGTCTTGAATCTTCTGTCCATATAAATGTCTGGGCGATTTTCCCGTCGTGGATGTGACATTGAATCCTGGTATCTCGCTTTCTTGAACTCACGTAAAGCTTGCAGACCTTGAAGAGGATGGAAGAGACCGTCTTTTCTGGAAGGTTTTGGAAATTGGAAATCTATATCTGAAGCTAAATCTTCCTGATACGGATCACCATCCACGTTGTAATCTTCCTCTTCTTCCTTGGCAGAGAGTTTGTCGTTGTCATCTTCGAGGTCTTTCTCAAAGTTATCCACTTCGAAAGGCAATGAATTGTCTGAAGCTTCTGCTTTATCCTGGAATTGAGGAAGCGATGGATTCGGTCGAGGTAGAACGTTGTTGTGTATTCGAGGAAAGGGTGGGATGGATGCACTCCAAGGGTTTACATGTACTTGTTGGTACACAGCTTGTACCAGTTCTATCTGACAGAGTTGCTGTATGGTCCAAAGAAGGATAAGCTTATTTCCTGTCAACATCCTTCCTTATTTGCCTATAACGAAAATAAAAAAAAGATATAGGATTATATGTTTTATGTACATGTATGACTAAAATGGTTAAGAGTTGATATAAAGTATCTCTGCTTACTATACCATTAAATGTTAAGAACATCTGTTGCAATGCACTTTGAAAAAAATACGTGCTTCGAAAAAGCCCTCAAACGGTTTGGAATAAGTATTTAGTTTTCGGACTTATGGTATAAATAATTTGCATTTACACCCATCCAGGTGATTCAAAACATAGATTTAACAACTGCATTGTTTATAGTAAATTATTACTATCAGAAAACAATCAAATAAAAATTCAAGTCTCTTTTAAACAAATGATACGATAATTCCAAGTGTCATTTAAACAGATTTGAGCATTACGTAACAAAGTATTCGTCTCTTAAGCCAGATCTACAATACTAAATTGTAATATGAACATTATAGCATTTTGAGAGCTTTGTAAAAATATTCATGTTCATTATAGCATTTTGAGAGCTTTGTAAAAAAAATCATTACGATTGGTATAACAATTTGAGATCTATTTTATTACCATAGAGATTGCCATATTTAACATATTGTGACTTCTTTATCATCCATTTAAAATTTTAAAGTTTAGCAAGCTCGAAAAACAACTTTACATTTGCAATTTGAAACAGAACCACAATGAAGACGTTTTGGAGATATATAGTTAATTAAAATACAGAAAGAAGAAATCATTTTAACTCTAAAAAATTGTAACTATTTTCTTTTTTGATATCAAGACAGGTTTACATATAACAGATAATGCTTACCTGTTTGAAGATATAAATCGGCTTGTAATCTAATTCTCAGTCTCTCATTGCAAATCTGCACGACTTAGAAATTTATGAAATTATTTTCTCGAAGGCTTCTTTATATACGTTTGTTATGTTTTGTTTTAAGTTTGCATAATGCCTATTCATATTGCTGCATCGTTAATTAGAATGCTAATGAGCTGGAGAGACCGACAGATCAGGTTTTGTGTCAAGGTGACAGGCTGTCAAGATGTCTGATGTAGCACTCTTACACGATGTAATTTTGTTTTAGACATGCTAATCTGCATATCTAATCCATTGATTTACTGTTTTGATAGATAGCTTTGAATTCTTTAACAGTTCCCAGAGATAGTTCAATTGCAGTATTGTGATAAGCGTTGCTTTTGTGAGAGGTTCAGTTTTAATGTATTCATCCGCTAGGTCAGAAGGATGTTTACTTGAGGATAAATCTTGTCTCTTTGAATCATCAAATTGAAATTAATGTAAAATTTCTTGTCTGGACTCCCCCCACCCCCCTTTCCACAAAAAAAATAACGATGTTTACGACACATTTAATATTTATTAAACAACAAAAAGTTCATAAAGGACTGAATACATTACCAATTCAGTGGAGAGAGAGAGAGAGAGAGAGAGAGAGAGAGAGAGAGAGAGAGAGAGGAATAATCGCACTCAGATTACGGAAAGTGTAGGTCATTCCAAAAATGCATGAATAAGGATGAGAATGAAGCGAAAATCAATACCTGTATTACTTTCACACGGGATTATTCGCACTGAAGTTGTTTGTGATATTTTTCTAGTTAAGTCAGTACTACATTTGACCTGTACGTTGTACTGAACATAATCTGATAGTCAACAATAAATGCATGTATATGAATGAGAATGATAAGAAACAGTATTACTTTTACACATAATTTTTCGCATTAATTCAAGTTGTTTCTAACAACATTTTAATAACATTGTAATAACATTTTATTGCAAAATACATATATCTTATAGCACTTACAATGGGGAACAATACAAACAAAGATATAGGAAAAAATATACGGTCAGTCCTTATACATGTACAAATCTTGGCACTTGCGTACAAACTCATATTTTAAAATATTGCATCAACACAAGCTTGTGACTCCGTCGTTGAATTGAAATAATCTTCAATGTCTTAACTGCCATTGTTTCAGTGGGCGTTGACATAACACAGCGATATGCATCAATGTGCACAATATATATGTGTTTTTAATTGCAGCAAAAGAAATTATCATTATTATACATCAGTAAATCTTATTTATCGCAGCGCTGCTCGCTCGGTGACAATGTCATTATATTTCACCGGTCACATGCCGCACGGAATGGACGGAGGGAAATATCGCTGCATGTTTTGACATTTATGATGCTTGATTTGTTTTTTAAACAGGTTCCCGTTGAAAATGTTGAGGTCAGAAGAGAAGACCATCAAATGCAAGCAGGTCGTTAGTTATAAGATCGCTGACTTTTATCATAATGATATTCAAACGCCTTTTTGTAAACATACTCCGTCACCTTTCTTCTCTTCACAAACTAGATTTCACTCGCTTTTGTTTCCAAATACAATTAATTCCTATTCAACATACATGAATGTAAACATTTTATATTTTTATATCTATTATACAATGCTATAGATAAGAATAAGATGATGCATATGGATGTTTTGGTGGCCTAAAGGTTTCTCTGATCTATGTTTCGGTGTATGAATAACTTTGAAAACGTTGAGGGCATTAAACAAGCAGTTCAGAAATTAAAAAATCGCTGCCTTTTTAAAATTAAAATGAGATTCATATACCGGTATCTTTTTTTTATATGTAACATTCTCCGTCATTTTCTGTTCTGAAATGCAAATGGATCCACACGTTTTTTAATTTGTGCGTGTTATCAATCCCTTTTAAAACAAAAAATAATGTAATAATGTATCTATATATACAGTGATGGATATCCCGATCGTTTTATAGTTCCTACTGTGTATCTTTAGACTCAAATTGAAGATTAAGTAGGTTAAAAAAACCATACACTGCCTGCTTGGATAACATGGACAATAGATGTAATTGTACCGTGTCTGATTAATTGCCCATAAGTTTTTGTTTTTTTTTGTTTTTTTTGTTTTTAAATCATATGCAAGTTCTTGATTGATGGATTTTATTCACCCTACATATCGTCACCCTACATTTGGCGGGAACCTTCTCCCTGGAATTATAACGAAGATAACGTAGAAATCCGAGGTGTTCTTTGTTACATGGACAATGACTGTATATGCTCTGATATAACAAAAAAAATAACCGAATTTATGTATATGGCATAAATAGGGCATTGTTTCTAAAATGCAATGGGGATTAACGTTTGATAACACAAACTGAATTTGCAGTTTTTATTCATATCACTAAATCGTCACCACAGGATCCAATCTATGACTGTTGTGATTTTCAAAAGTGTAAATAAAGTGAGTTTTATTAGTGGTATAATTAAAAGGTTTTCTTTGTTCAAGCGTTTTAATGTGTTTCAATATTAAGAACACTAAATTCAAATTCGGATGTTGTTATTCTTAATCACACAAAGATGTCAACATAAGTCCATTTTAGTTTATTGCAAATTCAACGTATTACGTAACAGATAATCAGGATATACACATAAAAGGAATGAAATTTCCCGGATATGAAGGCGCTGATTTCCGGATTATGGTCTAATGAAGACAAATTGTGTAGTAAAGTATCCCTGTACTAAGGATGACATGTGTCTTAGACTTTACATATAGTTATAAGTCGTATTGCCCGTTAAAGAATAGACTACGGCCTTTTTAATGATTTATAAAAATAACTCTTTTTCGTTTATAATGAAAACAATTTCGGAATGATAATTTTAAGAGAGAAAATTGTGAGAAAATGATTATACATGCAATAATCATTTAAACCCGCGCTCTAAAACACATTTTTAAAATAAATAAAAGAAATTTTTATCCACTGAAAGGTTTTGTTTCGATTCTTAGAAATTGCATAATTTGCCAACTAAATATAGCAGCGTTAGGAGGCTCTAGTCAGAAACATCGATCTTTTATTCATTAAAATTAGAAATATTCAACGGTAGCAATTTTTGTCAAAATTCTAAAGTGACTTTAAAGATTAAGATTAAGCCGTTAGTCGCATCACGCGCGTCAAATATAAATTAAGAGCTATATTAGGAAATGTGCGTGACAGAAAAAAAGATGACATATGCTCTTATAAAACTGTATACAGACGGTGTTTGATTTTATACCGCCCAGGTAATGTTTAGAAGTAGCCTTCTGTTTCTTGTTTAGTTGTCAATTTCATATACTGAGACACAGATCATGTCTCCTGGGTGAGGGGTGGGTATCTTTTTTCACTCCGCGGGATCCGCTCGTCCGTGCGTCCGTCCGTTTGTCACGTTTTACTTTCTCAAACTGCTCTTACATCTTTCAAATTAGCAACATAAACTCTTGGAGTTTGATTAGGGGTGTCATGCTGTTTTGTAGAAAGGTCTAAAAAATTCTCTGGTAGTCCTTGGGGTCAAATAATTGGTAATAAAAAATGACGTTTTTTCTCTTGGAATATGTTTTGGGGTGCCCTGTAGATGCACATGAGATTAGATTATAAGATATTAGGCAATATATGACTGACATTGTCTTTTCTTAAGGAATGAAAAGTCAATGACCTTGGCAAGAGTTATCGCTCTTATAGAGGGCATTAGGTAAAATGTATAAAAATCAAAGTACTGAAAGTACTGATAGGCGGAAGCATGATTGCAAGTTGTCAATCAGAATTAGTTTGATAACAGAAAACACTATTTTAATATGTCAATTAAGGTATATACATGTAGTAAATGTGGAAATACTCTGTTACTGCACCAGATTAGTCTGGGCCATGCCTTAAATAAAGATTAAATGAGAAGAGCAATTTAAACATCAAAACATTTATTTTGTGAAGTACATTCGTATAACAGTTGATACTTATATGCAAGCTGAAATTACAGGAATACATTTTCATTTATTATGCCATTTTTATTAAAAATGTTCATTTTGACATCAAAATGATGAAAGAATATTATAGTATTAGAATTTAGTAAACTGAACTTCTGAAACTGTAGTATTTTATTCTTTACAATAATGTTTCACAAAAAATGCAGAAATGACATTTGTACATCACTTGATTACAGTATTTTACAGAATCAAGTAGTATGTGTGTCACTTTGCTTACCTGAGAAGCAATAGCCATTAAGAAATCAGCTTCATAGAATAATACACAAAATATCCGGACAATGTGTTGTAAAAAAGGTATTCGATAAAGAGATTTTGATGTTTTCTTAATATATTCTCAAGTTTAACAGTAACAGGATGATTTCAAAGTCATTTTATATGTGGAGAATTGCAGACCTCTTATTGATCCTCAGATTGCAGTTCATATATTTTGTTGACAAATGTTTAAAACTTAGAAAGAATGTATTTTCTTACTGTACTGTATACCAAACATATTTTACAAAGATCAAATATGCAAATGTTGAGAATTACAATACAATGTAAAAGCCCAGTAATTTATGGATAACTATATATTGATATTCAATAATGTACAAATTATGTGTCCTTTACAATTGCTCCATGTTGTACTGTCAAATCACAGGTCTCTAGTATTGAAGACATTTGAACTTTTACCTTTTAAGTTTTTATTTTAATACTAATGGAATCTTCAAGAGAACTTCCACCATTACAGAACATAGACTTTCAAAGAATTCCTTTATGGTTGCATGCCGTAATGGTTTTTTTGGAAAGCGTGTAATCCTGGAGTGTGTCATTTGTAGTAACAACAATTTCAATTCACTAGTGTTGTCTTGCATCCATTATACCAATGACCACTGTCTTGATAATCTAAAATGTGTTGATGAAAAATGAATAATGGATATGTTATCAAGCAATATTTCATTACAATATACTTGACCTCCAATAAAGAAAACATGGATTTAAAAAAAAATTAATCTATAAAATATTTTGAATTTATATGTGTTTTACATTACATAATTTATTTTCAAAAGTATACATGTATCTTGCAAATAAAGGATGAGATATACAAGAATATCACACGATATGAATTATCAATAATTGTAAGGTTATTTTGGTATATTACATACAATAATGGAAAATATAGTGATTGAACTGTAAATGAAAGTTTAATTTTTTTCTCCAAAATTCTTCAGTTTTGAATTGCATTTAGTACAAGAATATTTACTATATTATTAAAGATATGACAACAAGATATCTGTGAGTCAATGCTCACTAGTGATACCCCTGTATACAAAAAAGCATAGTTAACATTACATGTAATGGGAAGTTGACATCAAATATTTTGAAAAATCAATCCTACTGAATGGCATGCCTTAACAAAGACTGAGTTAAAATTTCAAGCATCTGCGATTAATGCTGAGATAATTTTGACAAAATTTGTGTTATAGACAAACAGACACACAAGGGTAAAACAATATACCCCCTCTCCTTCCGAGCATGGGTATAATTAGTTCATACTTAAACAAGAAAACCACGGGGAATATCGTATTTAAATTCAGTTGTATTTACTAACCTTGAAAATGGCGTTAAGGCCATTAAGATGAGGATTCCAGCATATTTCAGATGCCCTGCTTCCATTTAGAAGTTGCAAATGTGCAATGTTTGTCCCTCTTTAAAAGTGCTGAACTGGGAAGCCAACACCACATTTTTATAGCATCTGTCTTTTTCTTTGTTTTGCTTGAATTTAGTTGTGCACCCAAATTTAGCAACTCTCCCCTTCACCAGATATGAAGAATAATGTTGAGCTCTCATTGTCTCCTCTTGTCAGTTAATGTTAATCAGTTTCTTGACATTCATCTGAAAGAACATATACATATAGAACAAATAGATTTATGTTAGGCTATTATCTATAATCATTGTCAGGTATATAAATGAGTCTTTTTGGAATTGCAATTAATCATGAACATGGTAGATCAAAGATATACCGGTATATAGTCCAAGTTCTCATGAATTGAAAATTAAAAATCTAAAAACAAAAAATGCAGTCATAAAAATTATCATATAAATTAAGATGTAGAGAAATTTCCATAGGAAATTTTACTAGTCACTTTCATTATAGAATCATGATAAGGTAATTCTGAGATACAAGTAAATACAGTAGGTAAAAGGATAAATCATATTAATTTTTTTTAAATGTTCAATTTAATATCTTTGCAATAGCCTATCTGGAATATTTGTTATATCAACCTTTATGATACTTAAAAGCTATATTTGAGATATTTTTTTGAGAAAATTCATTTGCATTATTCATGAGTCATTTTTAAACCAAGCTGAATATTGTAATTTTTTGTAAGCAAAATGAATGAACCCTATATCATACAGTGCAGTTCGTAACATATTATAAAATCACCATGTGAACATATAGATCTGCAAAGATGTCACAAAATATTAAAGGTTTGTCTAAGCCGCACGTCACAATATACAAGCGGGGATTAGAGTCAGAGGAATTTCGGATTAAGAATGTACCAGCTCCTCGATCAAGATTATTGTAACATGAAAATCTAAAATGATGAGGCAAACGTTTATACAATGAGAAATAACACATTAATTACCAAACTTACCTTACGTATGTCGAAGATGGACAGTCACCAGTTGTTCTCAACGTGGGTTTGTTGACAAAAATTTTACACTGCATAACGTTATGCAGTATTGTCTGAGATTACTACGCGAAACGTTGGTATGTTTACAAATAATTTATAGGCATTGTATCATTCTAATAATCTTTTTTAAAGAGATTTATACACACCCTTGTTTTTTTTTTTTAAAGCATTCATTACCTGTTACCCTATCAATTTTTTCTTCTGTACTCATAAACACGCAATTTCAAATTGAACTATTTTTTCCCTCGGAATTTCATCTACAGGCATCAGACTCCGTGCTTATCCCTTGTTTATGTCGCATACCATCGCAAGAGTTATCGTTCGTTCCTGTACTATCAAAAAACGTTAATCTACCACTTGCTATCTTTGCTATAGGCATTTTCAATGGATAATTAAAAACGATGAAGTAAAAATTTAGAGACATACCTCAGTTCTATTATCAGAAACGATGCATGTTTAAACGGGGGTCGAACAGTGGGGGGGGGGGGGTGTTATAGAGTTGTGTGCCCTTAGTTTAAATAACTTCCGATAGTTTACCATGAAAAAGGGCAAGAATTTGACCTATGACGTAGAAGGTCATGAAAGCAATTGCAATAGGCGCTTCCGCCTAAAAATGAGAATAATGCGAAGAAGAAAAATGCTATTAGTTACTATCATAATGATAGTTTCGGAAGCAGCCATCTCAAAAGTCCATATAGTTAAATTAAAATTAAAATCAGAGCAACGTGGACCTCTTAAAAGATAGAGGTACATGTGTAGGAATAAGCACCCCCTGATGACCGGTCGGACCCGCCGTGTGCTTATTGTCATGACCATCAAAACCAAAAGATACGTATTCAGTCCGGTGTATAAGTAATGGTCTAACAAGTCTCAATGAGACATTATACTTGCTTACGAGGTCATTGTATCGACTATAGAACTTGCGTAAAGATGATTTTAATCAAGGTTCTTAGTATACATTTGATTCAACAACTTGGTTTTTAATAGTTTGTATCGTTTATGAAATTATTGTTTGTATGCAAAGCATGCTCTTGCAGGACGAACAAGCGGAAAGACATAAGACCCCATAAGCAGGTGATGATGGTATATTGCTACATAAGTTGGTGACGATGGAAAAAATTAAAATCATCCCGTTTATTATATATTTTTATTGTTGGGTTACCATTTACCTCAGTGTTCTAGTATAACATCCAACTATGTAACAGATGTTTAAGAATCTGTGGTATCCTTTATTTCAATCTCACTGGGATATACTGAGTTAACATAAGAGTGGAAGTAACTGTTGTTAATGGAAAAAAACTAGGGATGTCAACGAGTACCCGGTTAACCGGGTACTCGATCGAACGTCCGAGTATCGAATACTAAAATTGGTACTCGGTTACTCGGATGTATATTTTTAAATATTTCTAAGTTTATTTAATAATGCAATAAAACATCGGTTTTAAAACTTAAAATGTCCATTGCACTTGTACATACAGTAATTAGGATTTCTTACGCCTCTAAATATGCTAAATGACCGTTATCGCCCGTGGCAGTGTTTATATATAGTAATTATCGTGACCAAACACCTGGTACCTAACTTTTCTCGCTTTGGCTGTCTTCTACACTTAATTTTGGCTTACTTTAATGATTTGTTTTCACTGAACATCTTCGTTTAGTCTATTATATAAATTAGATACCACACAGTAGAGAAATTGAACAGACCTAAAATGCTGCCACCCACTTCAAAGGTCTGGAAATACGAAGTGCACATAATTCTTACAACATAAACACACTTACGGGGAAACCTCCCATTTCATCATGTGGTTTTATTTCTAAAAAAGTGACCATGGTTTTACAGTTATCAATGTACTTGTTCATATTTATTTACACTTTTACCGAATAACCGGGTACTCGATCGGAAAAACGTCCGAGTAACCGAGTACTAAAAATTGACCGATTTGACATTCCTAGAAAAAACATTACCAATGTACCTAAATGTCCAATTGAAGATCACAGCAAGTGTTTTATTTTTTCTTGCACAATTAGCTTTGAGTTGCTTCATATGAATATGAAAATAAGTCAGCCAAGAGAGGAGCACTATTTGTGCCCTGGGGAATTCCGATAGATTGTTAGAAGATATGGTCTAAAAAACTACAAAGATGTTGTCTATCATAAATTCAAGCACCTTTTTGATATCAACTTCAGAGTACTTTGTGTGCAATCCAATCAAAATGGTTTTTAGCAAATTAATTTTGTGATATCTAATTGCAAGGTATAAGAAAATTTACGAGTAACATTTCTATTGAAAAAACAACTGTCAATGATATAAAAAAGCCTAGATTTTGATTTGTTACAGGGATTCGTTGTTTAGAGCGTTCAGGAATCGTATGGTTTGATGTTATTGATTTTGGTAAGATTTTGTGACTTCAAAATTTCTAATAATTCTTTAAAGTTTTAAAATATCAACATCTGATTCACCCCACTTCTGGAGTATATTGTTGTACAGTACTCTTTAAGTTTCTTCTTCAATACTGTGAGAGTGTTAATAAAGAGTAAAGAGAGATATTTGCTAGAACATTTACCGGAACCTGCTATATCTATTTGTTTGTAACGATTTTTGTGAATCGTTTGTGAATCTTTGGAATCCTGTATATAAATACGGTGAATCACATTCATTTTTAATTGAGGATATTAAAGATATCCAAAACCGTTTTATGATGTTTAAGTATTTCCTGCTTGGAGTGTTATTAAGATTACCACATGAAGTATTGAAACCAAGTTGTTTTGCAATGTAATTAATATACTGTGACTTACAGATGTTTGGTTTTGAGGCCTTGTATAGTTTGTTTGTAACTGAAGAGTTTGGAAGCAATGATTGAAGTATAATTGTAGGATATACAATGCGTTGACATTAGCTTGAAAAAGGGCGGAATGCAAGACTGAACTTTTTTCGTGATAAAGAATATATCTTATACTAACTGCATCGATTCCCTTGTTTGAATTCTGCAGGTTACAAAAAAGGGTGCAGTATTTTCTGTTTCTGAAGGTTTAAAAAAGCCCATGATAAGCATTGTATATCCATAATTATATATCCGAGTCTATATTCCGGTGTGGAAAAAAATTAAAAATGCGGACTTTCCTTGATTTCTTACAGAAATTTATTTAACTAATATTAATCAGATTGAGATATACCTCATAAAAACCCTGAAAGTGAACCGATAAATTGTAACCGACAGATAGGTGCAAAAACTGCGCTTGTAAATAAGATTTTGTATTTTCGTTTTATTTACATTAATTTTATAAAAGATCAGTTAGTATGTGTATGAATATACTTAACATGCAACCATGATTCCAGTCAAATTCAAGCATACCATGATGACTACAGTTGCTGGCCTTAATTAAAAATCAGATAAGGAGTATAAAATGCATACATGCATGCATCTTTTTTATGCTAAAGCAAATGAAACGCGCTTGTAGTTTTATACGTGAAGATATACTTACAACTGGATGAATTCATAAAAAATATCTAAAAATTAAATACTATTCAAGCACACCAAAGAATGTATTTGTACAACGTACTCAGTGTTAAATAGAAAATACTACAATTAAATAAAATTAGGGCTTTATAATGCCCGTTGTTGGCATGATTGATCATATATATTGTGTGAAATCGATTTATTTATGACTCAAGATAATGGAGGATTTATACATGTAAAATTGTTCTTGTAAAGCAAACGTATATGAAAAGTGCCATTGAGATAAATTAAGTACATGTAGATGTTACATATTATAATTGACGTTTTTTTAAATATAATTATATTATAGCAATCAGTGCAGTATTAATGGAAATTTCATGCATATTTTCTACAGCCTTTCTTTAATAGGATAACTGTTTCTGTCATGAGAAAGCCATTTTAGGGCAATCAGAAGTGTATAGAAATAGAACTGTGATATTTTCATTCCAAAGTAGGTCATACATAAAAAAAAAAAAGCATTCAGGTCATTGCTCCAATCTGTGTAATATGCTGATTTGATAATTCTCCACCGTTAAAACGCGCCCATAGATCATAATTATATTTAATGGGCGGGGGAAGGTTGAGTATAGAACACCTTATTGGAAATTGCCATTGCAAACTTATTATAGATAACATGAAAGTTCACGAGGATAACTATTTTAAAAGTAATTCTAGTAAATGGTATATTCTTTGAAAATATAATAACGTTGCGGGGTTATTTTTTTATCTTGATTTTTTTTCCATGTTAAATACTTAAAAGGGAATTTGAATACCATTCGGAATTTTTCACATAATTCTAAAATCAACTATTATATATATTTGTAAGGGTGTATCCTTCATATATTATCCTTACATAGTTACACAAAGTTAACTATCCAGTCTATGAGATGTATACTCAGAGTTATGTTAAACTGTTTCTCGTGGAGCTGTTTATGTGTGCGTCTATTTTGAAGAAACATTACAAAACGTAACATATATAGATATATGTGTATATGTATATTCATAAATCGTTAAGTATCAATGAGACCCATTCTTAGAATGATTTACTGAATAAGAAGACCATTTATTAGACGTTGTAAAATGCTAAATTAAAGCATCAAAAAGACATAAAGATGAATTCTCTGTTAATATCGAAATTCTGTGGCCTCGCATAGTCATTGATTTTCTTCATATTTCGTAATTTGATACCCTTTGGTGAAAAAAGATGAAGGACCACCTTAAAGGGTTGCTATGGGGACTGGTTGCTAGAAGATGGTTGCCAACAAAAGCAAAAGCAAAATGGCCATTTTAAGCTCTTTTGAACAGCTTACCGAATAAAATAATTGCATACTAAATATTGAGATTTTTTTTTTTAGATTTTTAATCAAAATTTAATGGGCAATACACATGTATATAAATAATTAATAATTTTATAATGCTACCATGGTAACTAAACAGCACTTCAAAAATAATATTTTTGTTGTTTTATTCGAACATTCTTACAGTTTGTTAATAGTTTCAAATGAAAAAAAAACCTGTTGTTTTACTTTGGCGACAAAGATTATTTAACTGAAAATTGAAAACTAAAAATCACAAAAATCTGCATATTTTGAGGGTCTTTTGAAGACATTTTACTCATACCTGGATCATGATTTTTTTTTAGATAAATTCATTGAAAAGGCTGCATATGTCCTTAACTTTAATGCAATATCAGTTGAAGGAATGGCCGTTGCTATGACGTTTTGTACAACTAGGAATTTCTACAGATTTTCTTTGGTCCAACCGGCGGTTTTAATATGCTGAAAAATGCTTCAATACATATGATATAAATATTTGGCATATGCATGTTTCCTCGAATAGCAAGAAAATGTGGTTCTTAATTGTATTTTAAGCAAGCATTTTTGCCTGACAGAATCATTATGGTCTTCTCATTTTTAAACCTTGTTGCCATAGCAAGGCAACAACTGTTTGTTTCAATGAAAAACTTTAATGATATTTTAAAAATATGAAAAATAAATAAATTTTGTTTTCCATGGTAATATTCTAAAGGTTTTGAACCTCTATATGCAATTTAGATTTTTTATATAGAATTGATCTTATGTACTATAAGTATCAGCAACACTTAAGGATGACGTTTACTCAGATTATAAAAAAATTCCACTGATGATGATGAAAAACCAACTATTGTGTGTTATAGACCTTACATGGTAGTGTTATTCTTCATTTTCAAAAAAGTAGGTCAATGACCTACTTTTTCAGTTAATGGCCATTGAATATTTTTTGAAAATTTAAGAAAAATGCATAAAAATTTTACACTATGAGTAAGATTTTCTTAATTGTGAAAATAATACAAATTGCTTAACTCTTTAGCAAATGAAATACAGTTTATGAATGGTAGTGACATTAAATGGATTCAAAGCAATACGTTTTCATTCACACTTTTTATAGTCCGAATTTCCTCTATCAGTTTTCAAATTACTACCCATTTTTGATTCAATATATCAAAAAACTGAATGATTATAATGCTAAAACATTTATAGTATTAAACTAAGTATATTGACTTCTCTCTGCTGGCATAAAATTTATATGAAGTCAATGATCAAAATTTTGAGATATGGTGTCTTTCATCATTTTTAAGCATTTTTCAATATTTTTGTTGTGTGAGCCATGCGCGGATCTAGAGGGGGGGTCGGGGGGGGGGGGTCCCGACCCCCCTGGAAAATGAAAATTTATTAAATTTACATAGTAAAATTATCGCGAAAATATGCCTCGGACCCCCCCTGGCAAACACAATTATCCTTCGGACCCCCCCTGGAAAAATTTTCTGGATCCGCGCATGGTGTGAGCTATACGGGTATCTATATGAAAAAGCTAGATAAAACCAACAGAAAATATGCAAAATTATGTTGACTAACAAATAAAATCTTAACTTTAAATATTATAGTACTACCAAAAAAAATTCAGTGGAAAACGAAATCTGAAAAATTTAGTCCGAATTTCCTCCGTTTTGCTAAAAGTCAAACTGTGTCAGAGCCTAATTCCATAATTTAGTAGAAATATCGATTGTTATGTCAATAATAATTCATTTCATAAATACTTTTTGTATTTAAAACAAATTATACTCATGAACTTGAACTTTTTAACAATCCGGATTTGAGAACTCAAACCCTGAGTAAACAACGTCTTTAAAGTGTCGTTGTAAATAAACGTAAATTCTCCCTGTTATGATAAATTCTCATTTCGGATATGTTACTTCTGTTTTTGTTATACTGTATTTATTTTGTCCCCCATTCCTACATACAACAGATGATTTATCACAATGTACTTTAATTGTTTTGGAATTTAATACAAGAGGAAAAAACAACGGAAGTTGCCTGTTAATCTTTTTGAACTTTGATAAAAACACATAACTCAAACCCTGTACTTAATGAAAAATCAAAGCCGCGGCAAAAACATGATTAAAATAAACATCATATAATCATGATGTTATAGGAAATTAATTTGCACTTTAAGTAATAATTCTGTCAGCTATTTGAAAACGTTTTATTCACAACACAACATCATGTCATGTCAAGTATTTCATAAACATGTAATTTATGGGAATGAAAATCCAATGAAATTCTTTGCTACAGATGGTTTTGAATTCTTTGAATGACACAAATAAAATGTAACAATTAGAAAGCTTGTTTGATGAGTTCAGACCGTTTGGATAAAACTAGGTTCATTATCTTCATAACGATTTCGAAGACTCACTTTTTGAACACCTGCGCTTAATATATTTTGAAAATATAAAAAAAAGATGGGTGATTAAGGCGTATAAAATGCCTATAAATTCTATGAGAATAGATACATGTAAAATACTGTAAAATTTAACAAATTAGATATATTCTTTTTGAAAAATTCATTCAAACAATGTACATTTATACTCAATATAAGATCGATTTTTTACCCTTATAAACGTTAAATACTTTGAGTATGTTGATTGAAGTTGGAGTACGCGTATCAACACAGTTGATACAACGACAAAAATGTTATATGTAGCGTATTTTCTATGCAAATAATTCTGTCACTTGTATATATGAGGAAGCAGTGAAGCTTTGATGCCTAGTCTGCAAATTTCTTTCACATGGTTTTAATATTCTGCATACTTAAATTACTTATCAGTAATTACGCCAGTTTTTGTGCATAAGATATCCCCGATCTTAAATGATTTTGGCCATTTTTAGACTACACATGTACATCTAGCCGCCATAATACTGTCTAGACTCTTTTACTAAATTAAATCAACTAGACAGCCATGTTGCCCCAAATTTAACCCCCGAGTTTAATTCTACTGAAAATTATTGCATTTTAGATAAATGCATTTCATGTTTTCGTGCATGGTTGTTTATTTTTTTCTGTTCATATACGTGATCTATATATTTGTGCAACATTATGGACTAGGCATACACGTTTTGTTAGAATTTGATTTGATTTTTGGGTTAACGTATTGACAGTTATAGCAATTAATTATGAATAATTTAATTACGATGAGAACCTAGTAAGTTGCAATGACTTGTGTTCAAACCCACTATATATTATATATTTGCAGTTTATGTGTTACTTTGAACAATTTTGAAGTATGATAAGTGTATAATATTTTTCATATTTAACCTCTTTGCACTTAGCGATTTACATGTATTTTATATTTTTCTTTTGCATATTTTTTATGTTCACCATTTTTTCAATGGTACTTGTTTTTGATACGGTCATTGTATATCTTGTCTGTTTTTTCTTTGTTTTGGTACCGCTGGTGCTGTATGGGGGCGGTAACAAGCCGGTATGGGTGGTTTTGTCTTTTTACACTGATGCCATCATGCTCCCTTGTTACGGTGGCAGATAACGCCCCATATTGTCATTTTTGGTTGTAACTGTACATAAGTTTACATCTACAATATGTTTTTTGGATTATACAATTTTACAACCCAGACTCGGGGACATTTGTTAGTTGAATGTACTTTGTTTACTCTGGTGCTTCTTTTGTAAAATGTATGTTTTCTAGTCTAAGGTTGGCACCAACCTTGTGTTTTCATTGCATAATATTTCTGTTTCCAGTCTTTTTATTGATTGTATATATTTTCATTGTCTGTCATTTATTCTGATATGTCTTGAATAAATGACCATTCCTATTCCTGTTACCCACGAGTTACTGTTATGATTTTAAAGGAGGGCAAACACACATAAATTATATGTACAATAAAATGAGTTCAAACTAAACCAAATAACTTCTCTTTGGACACAGATTTGTGTGGCTAATTTAGTGCACTTTATTCAAAATTTACGTTTTCAAGATATAAAAAAAACATCGAGAACAAAATTGCTATTGATGCATCATGTATAATCCTTGCCTTTTATCAACGATTATACTGTTTCTGTCATGACAAAGCCATTTCAAGGCGAACAAAAGACGTATAGATACAACAGTTATTACCTTTTTATTCAAAAGTGGGTCGCACATGAAAAATATATAAAGAAGTTATATCAAGTCATTGATCTAATCTGTGAATTATGGTGGATTAATAATAAGAAACTCTTATAGAGGTCACATAGATGATCAAAGGGCGGAGAAGGCTCGATATAGAACACATTGTTGGTTATTCATGCAATTGTCAATAGGACAATGCGCCAAGGTGCAGTATCAAAAAATTAAAACAAGAAAGAGTCCATATTTTCGAAGATTTTGCATTAACACTTAAATTTGTTAGATGGGTGGAGAATGTACATTTAACTTTGAATATGTCAAAGAAAAATAATAATCCCTCCGAGAAAAAATAAAGATTTATATACTGTAGAATTTCCTTTGGGAAATAAGACATTTTTCAACATCTTTTTGCTTTCTGTAAGTTGCTTTTCTATGGATATTTGAATACCTTACAGAAATTATCTCCCAATTCCCGTAGAAATAAATCCTTTTCACTGAAATTAATCTTCAGAAATACATGTATCCTTATTGCAAACTTTCAAAACTATCCAACTTAGCTTCCATTTGAGTTTTCCATTCTAACTGTTCTTTTTAGATATATCTGGATAATCATATTCTTTTTACAAGAAATGATACATGTAAAAATATCTAATAGGGATTTTAATATTTGAGAGACAGTTATAAGAGCAATGTGTACATTCATGTTGACATGATAGGATTAGAGTAAAATGTCCCACAAAAATATATGAACAAAAGTAAGTTATGTCCAACGGAAAGGGTAGCTAAAAGCCCGGACTTTGTCATGTCCGGACTTAAATGTCGCACTGTTCTATATTGTTTTGTGAGATTACGTCATGCTCTGTTTTATGTGAGCCCTGCAGTTTGTTAAACAGGACTTCCGAGTGTTTCAATAAAACAAACGTGTTGATGAACTTATCGTTTTTATATATATTTTCCAACGCCCGAAATAGTAAAATACATATCTGGGACATAGTTAGTTAGACATTATGAGTGTCATGTGATCACGATTCAATCTGAGAAAGATTTACACAATAATTAAACTGTTCATTAGATGCCGTTTGTAACAATGCCCCTTTAATACATTAAGCAAACACTAGAAAACAAAGTTTTTAATGAAAATACGAGCTCGAAAAGGCTTCAGTTTACAGGGTTTACATCTACTGTAATAATGAATTACCAAGTTAGAACATCATTCGGTAAAAGACTATTTTCTGCGTTCATTACATTTTTTGCTTTGTTTATTTATTCATACAGACATTAGATTGGTTGCTTTGAAATGATTATTAAAAGTACATAAAACCATTCGTAAACACTCATTAAAAATAACGGACGATTAATTTCTTTCAAAATTGTTGGAATTTAATACAAAGGAAAACGGAAGTCGCCTGTTGATCGTTATCTAAACTTTATTGGAAACGTATAACTCAAAAACTGACCTTACTAGGAAGTCAAAACCGCAGAATAGAGAGTGATAATTATAATAAACATCATTTTGATATGATTTTTGACAAATAATTTGCACATTAGGAAATGACATATTTTGCCAAACACTTCTTTTTACTCAATATCACATAAAACTGTCTTTTGAATATTTTCTGCAACTTATTAATTTTGCATGATTTTATAAATAAATACGCTGATAAAAAATACTACTGCATTGTATATACATTTAAAATTAATCAACAAAAAATTTAGTTTAATATTTAATTTTTAATTTAGTATATATCTTACATCTAAAGAAAGGTACTGGCTGATTATAATGTATATCTTCTTACTCTGTAGTAAAACTTGTACTCTTTTAAACAATCATAAATATCTTTCTCAAAGATTGTAATATATTTTTGTGCACTGCATATAACAATTATGTCGTGTGGTAAAAATGCATTATATTTAGTTTGCACGAACATCTAAAACAATAAATTACCGGTATTTATAATATAATTTTTTTTTCTAGAAACGAGCTCTTTCGAGACATCTGTTTTTGCTGTGTGGTAGGTGCATATCTATCTTTGATCTGGGTTCTTAATAATTAGCTCTTTCTGTAATGAGGGCGGAATACACATCAATCACGCAATAGTTAGACGGGGGAAAATAGATTACCGGGATCAATCAATGTTACATGTTTTAGGGAGACAGTGAATTTGCTTATTAATTAAAAAGAAATAATTCATGATTTGTTGCAAATTATGACACTTTTCTGATCACTTGTACTGGTATATATAGCAGCACAAGGGACCAGGCAGTCAAGCTCAGGAACTTCAACAGAAACATGTAAGTGCTTAGAAAGAAAATTATTGAAATCATTTAGTTATATATTGTAAAAAATATATGTTTTAAAAATATTTCAAAAGACATGATTTTAAATTCAGATTTTTCCCCAAATGTTTATCGTTCATAATACCCTGTATGTGTATAACTTAGTTTATGTTCATGCGTAATATATACATTTACAGAAAACATCCGAATTCGACTTTTATAACATAAAATCTACTAATGCTTTGCATCGAGCATTCTAAAGACGCTTTAATAGTGTCCTTTTATTTTTCAGATCTACACTGGCAGACAGCATGGTGTCCACATGTACAGTATTTCTGACTTCCCTGCTGGCTTCCCATGCTTTCTCCTATTACAGCGAATTTGACCTTGGACCCAATCTCGCCATCAACGACCTTGACCATGGACCCAATCTCGCCATCAGCGACCTTGACCTTGGACCCAATCTCTCCATCACCGATCTTGACCATGGACCCAATCACGCCATCAACGACCTTGACCATGGACCCAATCTCGCCATCAACGACCTTGACCTTGGACCAAATCTCTCCATCAACGACTTTGACCTTGGACCCAATCTCGCCATCAACAGAGAGGCTCTTTGGTCATTCCCGTCTTACTTCGGCCAGACGGACCGTAGTCCTCGGCAAAACACAGAGGTCGGACAAAATTGGAGAGACACTGAAATCTACAAAAAGGTGTTTCAAAAACCAGAGACAAGCAGGATAAATGTCTTTACACCATTGCGAGAATTTTTGGACTCTTTGCAGTACTCTCGGACACAAAATTAAGGAATAGTGATCTATTCTCAGGGACTTTGTACTCGTGGAATGTCAAACATGTGGTAGTTTCGATAAGGTATATAATACCTTTCTGTGTCGATTTATTATTATTGGTTTTAAAACATGTTTTTATATTATTGACGTTGTTGAACAAATCATTGTTGAATATATTAAATCGTTATAAAAATTAACCAGGTTATTTTCTATGTTGCTCAGTATTAAAAACATCATAATCTTTACTTTAAACTGAAATTCGACTTGATTTATTTAAGTATCTAAGTTATCAAACGTCATCTTAATTAATTTGAAATAAGATATAAATAATGCTATGATTTATCATAACAAGTCTCTCTGTTTATGTTTAGCGATAAAACAAGAAAATTTAAAGCAATTTGAGCTGCAATTTTCATGATGAAATTTGTTTAAACGATAATGTTATTTGTATTAAAATACAAAAATATCATGGTTTTTAAATGTCTTTTCGCCAAATTTTTTGTGAAAAGGGCCGTTAGGGAGCCTTAGTTGGAGCGAAATTGAATTATTGTCGTCCTGTTCTAAAATTGATTTGCTACATGTTCCTTAGAAGAGATATCTTTCCTCTGAAAAAATTAATGATTTTTTCCAACCTTATTTATCATAAAAGGTTTAAGTTACATGCAGACTTAGCATACTAGTAGGTTTTTGCAGCAAAATGAAATTCTAAAAAATACAGCTCATATTGCTTTAAGCGATAAAACAAGAAAATTTAATAGATTTAAGGAATTTTTTAAACAGAAATTGTATATATATGACGCATGCAATAGACACGCAAAGCTAAGCGTTGGTTTTAGTTTTTACCAAGTTTTACGGAAAGTAAGTGAAAAAGAAGGTGTTCATTTTTTTCACAAAGCGATGGTATCGGGTTTCTATGTAGTACTTGTTAATATGCGATACGACAAATTTCTGCAGAAATTTTCTGATGAGGAAAACCTCGATTGTGCAATGGAGTCCCACGCGTAAAAAGCATTTTTTTCTGCTAATTACTGGGTGGTCTGACTATCGTGATTCATTTCAAGAAATAAACATTTGTTTACGGTCGAAAATGGTTATTTCTGGGATTATCATTCCAACGTCAATTATTTAACGCGTTGGTCGAATAAAGGTTTAACCAGACTCTTTCATTAACTCTTAAGAGGAATATATTTTCATGTTTTAAATTTCAGGTAAAATTAAAATATGAAAAATTCCCTTTTCTCATGAACTTCATCTAAAAACTACACAAAAGCTTGCTCTTGTAAAATTTACGCGAATACACAAATATAGAGCTGATGCAACAGTTGAGAAAAATACTCTTAAAAGGAAAATATAAAAATAAGACATGCAAGCGTTTGAGTGGTCTTTGGTATTGTTTTATTATCGATGGAACAAACTATATACAATATTGAGAACAAAAAGAACGGGGAAACATTGTATGTACATAACCATACATGTATAAGCAAAAATAAAGAAATATAAACATGCAGATTATAACAGCCATGTACACGTACATATAAGCAAAATTGTGATTGTAGGTTCAAAAATAAAATCGCCTCCAGAACTATGTCAACAAACTGTATATACATACACCCGTTAAAACAATGACAAACACACAATGCATGAATATGAACTATACTGTAAAAAATTTGTTTAATTGTTTGGCTGACTAAAAAAAATTATATTGAAGTGATGGTTTTTACCACATTATGTTGGGTATACCATATTGTTTGGTATACTATAAATACGGTTGCATGAAGAAAACAAGGTAAGGAAACTTCCAGTTCAGTATCACACTAAGACAATAGCAGTTACCACATCATTAACAGGTAGGATTTGTATGTAAAGTGATAAATAAACTTTGTCAATGAGCATTAACCAGATTCCGGTACCCTCACAATGAGCATTCACCAGATTCCGGTCCCCTCACAGACACATCACACACCTCAAGAACTAAAAAAAGAAAGGCAAGGTTTGTATATGATCTCTGTAGTCAACACATTGCTTAAAACATTTAACAGATTCATTTGATCCAGGTCAATGTTGAAGTTCAATTATATAATAAACGACGTTTAACAGAATAATTTTTTCAAACAATTACTTAAATAATGCGTAATTTAATCGGTAGATGCACTAATGTATGGTAGAACCCTTCAAGTTACGTCATTAACGTCCAATAAATTGGATTTTTAATTCATAACTATACTTACGTCATCGTACTGGAACGTGCAGTTTCCCGTCTCCTGTCCATGCAACATGGCGTCTCTTTTCCTAAAGGCGTCTGGCAAAAAAAAAGGCATTTTGAAAACTTTACCTCGGACATCAAAATTGAATATGCGAGTTTTTTTGTGAATATTGCAATATAACCTTTGAGGTAGAGAACTGCTGTTTAATCGAGGAGTAATCCAAGGGTTTTGTATTTTCAGCAATTGTTCTAGAATACAAGAACAATATACTGTACCTGTGTAGGCCCTGAGTCTCACGCTGACTGACACGAAATCATCGAAGGCGCACAGACACGCCTCCCCACCCCCTCGAGGCAGCACGCGGGAGTAGCGCTTCAGGATCGTCTCCGTGGCCTGGGGGGTGAGCCGGTAACCTGATAAAAATTTTAAGAGAGAATATACCAAATTGAGTAGGATGATACGCATAGCAAAATCTCACATTTTAGAATAGAGCTCTGTTTAATACATTTTCTAGAAAATAATGGGTATATACATGTTCATCCATTAACATCTGAACTAAAAGAAATGACAAAAGGCTTGTGGGTCTATCATTTTGCTGTTTCGAAAAACAATTGCCGGATACACCCTTGGTACACGCGCACTCACCGTACAGGTTGGTGATGACGTTGACCAGTTCGTTGGCCTCTATGAACCCTGACCTATCGCTGTCGTATTGCTGAAACACACGGAACCACGCCACCAGGCACTGCTGCAGCTCCATGAACTCGTTCCACTGCATGAACCCGTCTCCAGATCGCTGAGCACCGGGTCAAGGTCAAATCAGGTTCAAAAGTCATGAGTTTGACCTTTGTCTCGATATATATATGAACACCCATCCCCCTCTCAAGAAGGTTAACGTTACAGTAGAATTAATGATATAATTCGTGTTTTGATTTTTGTTTTTGGTTAAAAGATATTTTTAAACAAGCGTTAAAACATGAAATCAAATACTTAGACTCCAGCTTTATCTACTCTCAGTACGTGTTGAGGGAACGATTGTTAGTTCTATCAGGTTATTGCATTGATGCAAAGAAATGTAAAGCAAACGGTATACATGCATGGTATAAGTATAGCACAAACAAAACTGCAAACATTGATATTGAAATTGGTACTTAATTTGAAAGGAAGGTATAGGGGTTTTTTCAAGCTTACAAGCAAGGAAGAACACATGAGTTGGGTTACAAAACAAAAAATGTTGTTCCAGCAGCATTATATTGATAAGAAAAATTAACACTAAAAGAAATGTGTAATTTACGTCCAGAGTGGTACACAGTGCATTGTGAAATTCAAGCGTTTATAAAACTAGCTGGATGTGAGTGCATTGCTTTGATGCTGACGTGACAATATGTGCAAGAGATTTTCTTGGGGCGTGAAACTCGAGTATCCACAAAAAAGGCTTAAAATGAATGTTTACAGAGAGGATACATCCAGCATAGCAATCATAATACTGAAACAAAATCATATAAAAACCCGATATTAATCAAAACTTGAAAGAAAAAAAAATGACAAATAAATTAAGGATCCTCGACACCCCGTGACTTCTACTTTTTATGAAAGTACGTCACAACATGGCGATTTTAACGCATTGTATATAAACAGTTGAAATCGCCATTTTTTGATGTCTATCTCTGTGGCGCAATGAGTGCAGCTTAGACCTACTTACTCGCATGTCCCGAGTTCGAATACTACAGGGACTTTTATTTTCTCGCATTATCACCGGTGTGAGATCGGTTTGTCCGGTGTGAGACAGCAGTGTGAGATTTTTCTGTCTTACACTGTGTATTACTACGCCGTTTTAAAACGTAAACAAACAATGTCTGCTGTAGGGAAATGCAAAACAGTGCATTGAGATTATCCATTAAGTAATTGTGTTGCATAATTAATTACAATTTTTCATATTTTAATTGAAAAAACTGTCGTATGCTTTCATTTAACTTGCACTATTTGAAGCACGCGGAGGGATAAACCGAAAGTAATCTTTTGAACGTCACAACAGAAAGTTGTCAAACATCATTTTTTAAGCTAATATAATGCGAGAAAAATAATCATTCATTATAAACTCGTGTGGGATAGTGAAATTCCACCTCGGGGCCAAGATTCACGGTCTAGGACTCGGCAAAGCCTCGTCCTAGACAGTGAATCTTGTCCCCTCGGTGGAATTTCACTATCCCACACTCGTAATAATGAATGATTCTATTATTCATGAATAGCGGTAAAATTTTAAAAAGTTGATCCCTCCCCCCCCCCCCCCCCAAAAAAAAAAAAAAATTGAATTTTTCCTGTCATTTTCAATTCAAACACTTGCTAGAAATCCATATCTCTAAGTTATTTAGAAGAATGGGCTTGCATGCAGAACTTTTCCCAGGTGTGTGGAGGACCCTTAAATCTATCTATAAAATGCAAAATACCACTCTCTTTCTGATTCTGAATCAATCATATTTCACTCAGATGTCATTAAATCTTTAATCTGTATTGCTAAAATTTATATGAAAACTAGAACGTTGTTTGAAAGAAGTAAATTGTATAAATCGTATTAACTTCATTTATGAAAGTATATGTCGAGGGGTATTTTACATGAGTTCTAAAATTCCAAATAAAAGCGTCAGAAGGTGGAATAAAAAACATCATTTTTTTCAAACTAAAACGATAAACAAGAGAGGAAAACAAAATAAATTTCCATATCTCAAAAAATGTTCTCTTTGAAATCATGCTAATATCACTATACTGTTTTAATGTACGATTTGTTCTAAACTTAAAACATTTTCTGCACTTATTGAAAAACAAAAAACTTACTTTGTTAAAACTATTTGACTTAATGCGTACATACTTTAATTGAAATAATCTAGTTCATTCTATACATTTCAAAATGCTATGAAGAGACAGCCTATGAATTAAGCATATAGTACTGCGTAATAGAAATCTTATTTAACAAAATACACACCAAAAAATCAATTCTGTTACCTTTGACAGTCTAAATTAACAGGTCTAGAATACTTGGTTAAATCTCTGATCATGCACTGTACATGTAGATTTAACTTGGGTTTTTTTTTAGCTATTTTTAATGCTAATTTTTGTAAACCAATAAAATTTTCAAGGGATTCTACAGGTGTATATAAAGGTGCTTGCAGAGGTAAGGGGTTAGAATCATCCATGCAAACTAGCACTAGCAATGTTTATTCCACTAACTACGTAAATACATGCAAAATAAAATAGATTTTTCTTATCTTTTACGATTTAAATTACTGATTTTGGATTGCATCTATGGCAGTATACATTTAAAGCAAATTTCCAAAACATTGTATAAAACTTTTCATACATTGTACATGTAACAAAATTAAATAATTGTCTAACCTAACATTTTGTTTTACCTTCAAAATTAACTATTTATCAGACATAGATAATCCAAGACCATTATCCATTTTTCATGGCCTTTCGAAATTAATACGCATCTAATTACAATAATTGTCTACCCTAACATATTGTTTTACCATCAAAAGTAAAGGATACATCCAACATTGCTAACATGATGCTAAAATTGAGAAGTTCATGAAAGTGACGCATTTCAGAACAATTAAAATTATATTAAAGAAAATGTAAGTACAAGCTTGAAGGTTGAAACTCTCTCTCTCTCTCTCTCTCTCTCTCTCATGTGCGCGCGCTTCAACACTTAACTTACCCACAAGTACCAGCATGTTTATGAAAACTCTCTCTCTCTCTCTCTCTCTCTCTCTCTCTCTCTCTCTCTCTCTCTCTCTCTCTCTCTCTCTCTCCTTTAATCGTACCTGCATAACTCCCTGCTCCAGTGGACTAGATAAAAAAAACCATAAAGGAAATATTAAACATATGGCAAAGGACAATACAATGAATTCATTTATATATTAAAATTACAAAAGAAATAATGTGCCTTGTTGAATATGCATGTACTATATATATCGCAACTGTTTATTATTATCAAATATCCCTCTTCGTACAATTATGTTACATTGTGCCCACTCGCTGAACATCACCCCCTCACTCCGGGCACCCAGCCCTTTTGCGTTCAATATACTCAATGAAAAATCAATCTGCCCTACTGTCATTTTTTTCAATTTTCTGGTTAGGTTTACATACATGTACATAAACAAAATTTAAAATAGTTTTCATATTGTATTTTTTTGTATTTACCGATCCAGCAAGTTTACACAATTTACAATATTAGTAAACATGAGTAAACTCTGCAACTATATAATAATACATACTCAAAAACACACCAGGCTATATTTCTATATTTTTAAAAACCATTTATGTACGTACTCCTGAAGTAGTTACGGATGGTCTGGCAGTTGTTCATGATGTTCATCAGGTCCTCGGCCTGGATCGCCTGTCTGTGCTGTATAAGTAAAAGTGATCGTGATTATTTATTTTAAACCATGTTGTAATGAAATTGTGCTCTAATGGAGTTGATGCGTAATAACATAATTAGATTTTAATCACCTGAATGTATTGTTGGGATACAGAATTTAAGCTATTTCCTAATCATAAATAGTAAGTATACTTGTACATGTACGAATGAAAAGCTCGTATTTTTTATGATAAATTCTGAATTTGATTATATCCAATTTCAAAACCGCTTACAACATCGAGACCAACCGCACTGATTTGGACTTTGACAACATTATTTTCATGGGCTATAATTCAATAATCTACATGTAAGCATGAAATCATTTCTTTGTACAAGTAAAATTTGCAAAGTATTGGAAGCACTAGATTTTCAATAAATTTTCAATAAATGACTGTTATATATGATTGTTACCATGTCTGCTGGGTTCTTGGACATCTCAGCGTTAAACACGTGCCACAGGTCATCTTGTGAACCGAATTGGAATGCCTACAAATCCACCAGATATTTAATATTTCATTTATAAATAAAAGATAAATAGATTTATAAACTGACCCAAATCTAGTATAAAGTCGAAGTGCATGCACACTCCCCATTATTTACGTAATATTGTATGAATGATATATTAATTAATGTATTACATAATTGAATAAAATAGATGTGAAAACAAGGAATGGAATGGCTGTCAACAACATTCCATGTAAATTTCCTATGCAGACAATCCTTCTAATTTATACATATTTCAATCCTCCTCTTCACACATAGCCAATCAATTTACCTGACCCAATCCATTATTACACTTGTGCACGTGCGGATTCATAGGGGTATGGAGGACCCCCCCCCCCTCCCCCCCCCGGGAAATCAGTTCAAGTAAATTATCAAAACTAGAACCCATCCACACGCGTAAACATATTTATCCATCGACCCCCCCCCTCCCCCGCCCCATTCCCACTCACATATTCATGGTTAAAATACCTGGATCCGCACATGGTGTATACATTACACATGTACGAGTTTGTACGTGGATAGCTTACCTGCCATGCGTTGACAGAGAACACGTTCTGCTGGAAGTATCCGCCGTAGTTGCCGTACTGTTGGCTGGGCTGCTGATACTGCTGATACATCTGTTGTGGCTGATAGCCCTGCTGATAGCCGCCAGGTTGTTGATACCCTTGCTGATAGTAGGCCATGTTTTATTTTTTTATTTATTTACCTTCGTCGGTCTTCGCTTATAGGGTTATCCGATAGTCAATTTCTGACGTGGTTTTTGCTGAACTGCACAACTCTAATTATTTTGCAATGCGTGACGTAGTAGAGAGGTCGAGGTTTAGGCTTTGTTCGTCGGTAGTTTTTTAAAAACGTTTGCACTAGTTGCTAGGGAAGCCTCGCTGTCGGACACCGAGTTTGTTTTGATTATCAGAGTTACCTCCCGTTTTGTTTACTTCCGGATTATTTCGAACAAAGTGGCGCGGATCCATTAACTTTAACCGTCCACAACCTTCTTGATAAACTGCGAAAAAGTAGTTGTTGTCTGCTTGTATCAACCTTTTTTATCGAATAAAGTAAGAAAGAGTATTTTAAATTGAAATGATTTCATATTGATTAATTAATTGTCGATTTTTTACCTCTCAAAAACGAAGAAAAATAGAGTAGTTCGATGTTTATTATCTGCATGCATTTAATATATTTTTAATGAATGTACGAGTAACCTGTATTGTTCAAATAAATTACCCTCTGTGACATATGACTGCATAATATCGAATGTAAAATTATATCATGCATAACGTGTTTTTTTTGGTTGTTGTTTTTTTTGTGAGAAAGTATAGAAACGTTTTTCCTCATTACGTGTACGATATAGTATACACGGTCGTGCACATGTATGTTTTCAATCGTTTCCTCATAGACCCTACTATTCTTTATTCGCGGGGGTGTTAAGGAAGCATATGGGCAATTTAGCGTCTTAATTTGACTGTTATATTCAAAATCGTGAAATTAAATAACTATTTTGAATACGATCAAAAACTTAGTATTATCCTTTGAAATAGATGTAAGTGCAAAAAAATCGGGTAGTACATTACTGCCACATTGGTGCATTATCACGTGACAACTATAAATAGCTTACGTATATTCCTTAACATAAAATGAGATAGAACAACACTACCCCGCGGTTTACAAAATAAAATAAACCTACCAAGTGAAGGCAAAACATCTCAGTTTAATCAAAACTGCTGCTAGAATCCTATATTTTTCTTAATTCAATAGTTATTCATCCAGTTCTCGTAAAACCTTCCCAACTTTTATAAAGTTTGCACGGAAAACGGCAAGTTGCATCAAAACAACACACAACATGGGATTCTAGCAGCATTTTTCATTTTAAGCATTGATCAAACTAACGATACATATAAAATTCAAAATTCAATATATGCGTGGTAGTGTTGTTCTAGTCGGATTTTTATATCGTAAACAACGACAGAGGAAAGCCTGGCCGAGAAATAAAAGCAAATTTACATACCTTTTAGCGAATGATTGATGAAACTAACATCTCTCCTAGTTCTCTTATGTCCCATTCTCAATAAATCACACCACAATATTTTATTAGAGTTCTTAGATTAGTTATGTTTTGAATATGTTTACAATGCTTTCCGATCAAATTCACACGACATTCAACTTTTAGTCATGACGTCATCAATGTATAAATCTACGTAATACAAACTAATTTCTGAAAAAAAATTGACTTCAGTATTTTTATTTGCTTTTGGTCTACGTTTCGTTGCTTAGATAATTGAATATGTACATAATAACTAAGATTTGTGATATCACGAAATTACATGTAACTCAGAATCCATATGCTTCCTTAACACCCCCGCGTTGGAAATATAGTAAAGTCTACAAGAAAATAATGGTCTAGCTATAAAGATGTGTTTGCATAATAATTATGATTGAATATGATTGATGATTTAAATTATATAACCATGCTTGGATCCAGAAAAAATTCCAGTGGAGGGGGAGTCCTATTTTTGATCAATTTACAATGGGAATTGAATGAGTTTGACTTTTTAAGGAAAGGGGATCCGGACCCCAGACCCTCCTCTGTATCCGAGCAAGATCACAAATATAGATTTTGATTAGTTAGATGTATATACAATCAGTACGCTTTCAAACGAATTTGTTTGCGATTCTTTTTTTTTGCAAATGCCGTATAAAACAAACACTCTCCTATCCTCAGAGGCGACGATCAAGACTAGAAATTTAGACAACAGCTCCCCTCCTTCATCAATTATTGCTTGTTTGAGTCTTATATGTAGGGTACATGTTGTTTTTTTTTAATCATAGGCTTTAATACTGTATTGATATTTTTTTTATTGAACTGGTGATAAAACTGAGCTGCCCACGGTTCGACAAAATTTTCCCATAAAAGACTCATAGCAGTTATATGTACAACAAGTCTTAATATCATTGTCTTGTTTTGATTTATCTAAACTCATTAAATCTTGAATTATTTTTCCGTGGATACAGCCATTACTTTAAGAAGAAAAAAACTACTGTAAGTACGCTATTGAAACACCCCCCCCCCACAACAACAAAAAAAAATAATAAAAAAAAACAACAACAAAAAATACAAAAAAACTGCACCGTTGTCTTTAGCTGTATGTCTGTTGCTCCCGGTGTGAAAAAATTCGGATGGACGACCAATAGTAGACGTTTAACTTACGACTGTTTTTTGACGTAACGTCACACGTGCGATATTTTGTGAATAAGCAAAATCTTAGGAAAAATTCGTACGTCAAACCTACGTCAACGATTAAACGTACGATTTTTTGTGAATAGATCCCCTGGTTTGTAGACCGGGAGCTACAGACCTGCAGCTACGTTGTTTCATCCCAGAAAAAAAGAAATCAGGTAAATTTGTCTTGTTTAGATGGGGAAAGCTATAGACTTATGGAATGTTTAAAAGAATTTATGGTAATATTAATTAACACAAATATGTCGAGCACACTTTTCCGTCACATTTTATCAACTCTAAGAAAACCAATTTACATTCCATATTTATTCGGGGCTGTACAAGATACATACTAAAAGAGAATGAATACAAAATTGTAAAATAAATAAAATAAATAATGCTTATAATAAACATAATCATATACAAACAGTAAATTACAGAAATATCTTAAGATATGGTTTTATTGTTATGATGGCGCGACGGCAAACTGTACACAGTTATGGCGATGTGAGAAGTCACTGTGTTTGAGATGACGTTTCTCACAGCTAGCCAGCATAATGACGTCAATCAGCCTTTTCTGTTTGACCTCGCGGAGGGCGCTCACCAGCGCATCAACCATTTCCAAACTGGCAATTTTCCCGCGCCATTTCCACAGAATTTCAAAGTTTGTGATGACGGGGGGCTGATCCAAAGCCTTGATGTCCAAGATGTCTTCGTAAGGAACTCTGAGAGCGACACCTAGCGTGGTGGCGTACTCAAGGGGCAGGGCACCAGCTAACACTAGTAAACTCTGGTGACTCAAGACGGGCACATCCTCTGAAAAATACGTAACATATAAATACATGTAACGCATGAATGTAATGAATCGAAGTATAGTCAATTCAGTAAGTTTATCTGCTATTCTTTATACATATACACATGTATATCACATAAAATATTATTTTTTAAGGAATGTTTTCCCCTTCTTTTGTTATATGGCGAAAATACGAAAAGTCTCAGGATTGTCAAAACACTTTTACATGAATGCACGTGTAGAGCGCACGTACCGAACATTGATCGGTAGGCGATGGTTGATCTGACGGAGCGGCTGGACCTGTGTGACCCACGGGACCATGTCACGCGACCCGTCTGGGAGGAGGCTGCCATAGGGGAGATATTAAATACATGCATATATAATAGATAAGTCAATAAGAAAATAAAGAGTCTTACAGAATATCCGATTCTGAAACGATATTGTCATGCAAATATAGAACATATGAATTATATTGTTTTACATTGTTAAGCGATTTTTTTGGTAATTTAGTTTAATGTTACGAAGTAAAACCCAACTTGAAAGCATTCGAAGGAAATATGTTTGAATTTTGCTTGAATTCTATTGATATAGACGTGAGCAGATTCGATTTTTCTATAGTGTCGACTCGAACAAGACTTTGATGGAATGAACTCACGTGGTTTGGCCTCGGAGTGAGAGGTGGGCAGTCTGGGACCGGAAATCAGGAACCGCTCCGTATCCACGGCAACTAGGTGTATACAGACATCCTCTTGGCCCGACTCCCGATAGTAGTTTATCACGCCGATGTTTCTGCCCCGGGGATCCCGCCTCGGCTCCACCGGAAACGAACGATAGTTCTGGTTTGAACTGCTGAGGTACGAAATAAAATAATGGTCCGAAGACAGACTACGTATCTTCCCCATGTTTCCGTCCAAATCTATTCGAATGACGTCATAATCTTTCATGCGTATGTGCGGCGATCGACTTCCGGGGACTTCGTAAAGACCTTCCTTCATGCGCATGCGCAGAATTCTTTTAAGGAATCTGTTCTCCACGACTTCCGTCCAGAACTTGACGACGCCGCTCTGTAAGGAGGACTTGTCCAACATGGTAATGGCGGTACAGATGTGCTCTGTCTCGTAGTACAGGTTAAACTCGTCAATGATGGCGCGCCGGTTCTTCTTCAACTGTCGTTTGTTCGCTTTACCGAGTGCAAGTCTGTAACCATAAAAAATAACCATTAAAAACATACAACTTCATACAAAAAATACAGTTAACTGCAGTTAAGAAAACATATAAGTGTGATGCCTTTATTGTCGAGATGTGCTTACATGTATTTTTCAGCCGAAGTTTAAGCTAGCTAGAGAAAAGAAGATCAATAGTTTGAGAATCCAGCATTACACGCAAAGTGTCAACAAAGAGCTTTACAGCGCAACCAAACCCATCCCGTGACAACGCCTTAACAGTGCGCACTAAAATAGCAGTAAATAGCAGCATGTGCAAACCAAATCCACACAATACCTGCAACTAGAGGCGCCGTTTCTACAAATGAATACCATACTAAGTTCTAGGGGTGTTCTCAAAATGCCCTAAATATCCGCTGTCTGAAAACATCGTCTATTTTTTAAAAACATCATTTCAACCTACCACATGAATTTGTTATCGACATTAACTTCGTGGATTAGATAAATATAGAACTTTTTTCTGACAAAAGGCGGGGTTGATTTCTTACCCACAGAACCGGTCGATTTGGAATGTATAGCAGTTTCCGGTGGACTCACAGCGCATGGCACTAGGTCGAGGGATCAGTTCCACCTCACCGTCCTCTCGCTTCCGAAAAACAACGAGTTCAGTCTCGTAGTCGTCCGTGTCGTTAATGATCGGCATATGAACAAGAGCAGGTTCGTTGATGATGACGTCATCATCGTGCTTTATGAAAATGACGTCCGATATACAAGTGATGTATTTGCATTCGTCTGGGCATGTTTCCTTATATGAAAATATCCTGTTTCTGTTAAGTTGAATAAGCTAAAAATTCAAAAGAAGGAAATGTATAAGTTTATAGAACAATATTATCAAGAATAATATAAAATTTTATGTTATTAAGGAAGAACAACATGTCCCTTATACCAGGAATCAACTTTGTGTAGATTTCTGATTAATAACTGTGTATATGCACGTATTTTAAAGATGTTTTCATATAAAGTAAGTCCAGTGCAGCTCGTGTGTAAATTGATGCTCACCCTGAACTGGACAATGCACGGCCGACTGAAACAGTTTTGGGGAAAATTGATCCTGATCCGCGAGTCGTCGTCTGACATGTAGGTGAAACCGGCAGGAGTTATCTCCCGATGATAGGGGCGGTAACCCGCTACAACCACGAAGGCCTCCATGTAACTGGCACGGAACTCACATTTACCGGCCTAGAGCACACAGAAACAAACCAGGTCGTTAACCCATATTCTAATTGTACATGTATAATGTATTTATTCACCACAATATGGAATCATATTTTTTTTTAAATTCATAACTCATTGAATAACAGACGCAATAAGACTCTGTTAAAACAAATGTGAAATACAAGAAAAGTTGTTCTAAAAACATTACAGTAAACAAATAAGCTTACGTAAAAAAACTAAACTTTATATGACGTCATTTCCTTCTCCGAATTTGTCCGACAATTTACGAAAACTGTCGAGCGCAAAAGAATGTTAACTATGACGTCACAAAGATCTCGCGTTTTAATTTCCCGCGATACATTTAGAGGATCATGTAGGAAGTACTCAGTATCAGTGTTAACGGTGACTCTTTGGCTGATTAGTTTTGATCTACGTGCAGCCACGTCATTACATGTCTTAATCTTGGAGATTACCGACTGTTTGACACAAATAAATAGAGTAAATAATTGCGGCTAATCATTTCTATGCGATTATAATTGAGGAAAAGAATATTGATCTCACAATTATATCCCCATCCACATCAATCCATTTATCCCCAGATTTCGTTTTGACTCGAACAGTCGCAGACGCCGGAAATGACGAATGATGGATTGGTGCCCTCAGTGTTATCTTCTCTTGGCTGTGAAACGCATTTCCATTGACGAGGAAAATGTCGGAGACGTAGTGCTGGCCGTCGTTGAGCTGGATCCCCGACATCAGCAAGGAACGCGATTCTATTGGACACTGGACAAAGTCCACGTGGGAGATGGAACCGAGGCTCTCCAGGGGAGACACGGCGTGAACCCCGTCCCCGAGGTCGATATAGTCCAAGGTCCTGGAATTGTACAGAGATGATAAAATTAAAAATAATGTATAAATTATATCAATTATGATATTTGTGAAAATCGTAAATATCGCACACATATTTTGAGATTGATCGGGTCGTTAATCTATTAAAACTTTTAAAAACTGCAAAATGAAACATTCATTTTATGACAAAAGTCTCAATTTTTATCAAAGGTAATATGTTTATTTTTCAAAAGTCCATCTTTTATGTTATACAGTACTACGCACGCGCTAGTTTTGCCGATGGTGTAGAACGAGTCTGTACACAGGTTCCCAATCCTGATCATCATGTCACGGAGTTCATCCGCCGAGAAACTAAAATTTGAAATCATTAAAAATAATACCATTACGTCATATCATTCACTGCAATCCTCTAGATACCTATATGTACAATTTGGTTTTAAAAATTTCAATTAAAATTATTTGGTTTAGTAAGATGTCATAAACAAAGAAATAGATTGTACATTTAATTTAAACGACAGAAATGTGACAGACTTACGAGTGCAGACCATGTGACACTGTTGCGTCACTGACAAATGACGCAATATTTGTCTGGACCAGCTTCTTTTTCGCTACAGAAGCGTCATCTTCAAATCTTACAAAGAGTTAAAATAAACACATTACTTAATTATATACAACGTAAGCTTGTTTTTTTAAAAATATATTTTCAGATTGAAAATAACTAAAACTTACTTGAGTCTCTTCAATAGAATTTTGGCGCTTCTAAATAGCTGCAAAACTCCTGATAGAAATCCAGAGAATATTCCAGCGGCAGAGTTACTATTTCTATAACAAAATACGTATTATAATTGTTTTAAAACATCTCTACTTTCATGTGACAAAATTTCATCTGTGTAGATCATAGAGACCATGCATGATGGTTTACTCCTTTAACTCCTACAAACAATGCTGTGTTGCACGTTCCAAACATAGAACCATTTTAACAAGATCTTGGAATTTCAGTAGTGTGTAGCTACCTATTCCTTGCGTCATAGAAAATTAACAATGATGCAGTTTCAAACGAAATATGCATCGATTGTGTCGTCTTAGCTCAAAAGCCACACAAATCTTGGGACATGACAAAGAGCCATGGCTGAAAGGCTAGCAATGAAATAGACAGGCCTACGTCACAGTGCTGTGCTGTTTGATAAAACTATACCAAAGGTCGAAGCTCTTGTTAACATGGTTCTAACTGCAATTACTGCATACGCCTACATATTTCTGACAATATTTACTAGTAATTATGAACAAGATATGCTATAAGCAATTTAAAACATTGAGTTTTGATTTGAAATTGGGTTAAGATCCTACATCAGGTCCTTATCCAAACAGTTGAATTTAACGTGAAGCCCTAGACCATAGAACAGTCCGTGAAGAGGTTTAAGTAGGGGGACGATGTTCAGGTGGAACCGCTGCAGGAGGACCAAGAGGATCTCCCCTACGATGGAAGTGACGTCAGTAGAAAGCTCCATGACGTCACTCACGATCTCATCCTTATGCCTACAATAAAAATGTGTGTAATATATTGATGGCACGACCTTGAAATGCGCAATGAATGAAACATAAACCTTGATACATTTGTCTTTTATCGAAATAATGTCATAATTCATAATTCAATATCACAAACGTATAATCCTGTGAGACCTCACAAAAATGACAATTTTCATGAATACTTGAGTACTTACAAGACACAATTTTGCCAAACATTTTGAAAACTTTGTCGAAAACATCTTTTGCATTTTCGCTAAATACATTTTCTAAGACGACCAAGCTCGCATCATGCACGTAAAAGACAAAGGTAAACTAAATAATGTACATGTGATAACACAATTATTTACATCATACAAAAAAGTATAATTGCTTTCATTGACAGATATCAGTTTCAACACAATAGAAGTGGCATCACTTACTTTGATTTCTCTGAGTCGGGCTATTTATTGTAACACAATAGAGGTGGCATCACTTACTTTGATTTCTCTGGGTCGGGCTATTGACTGTAACACATCATAGCTGGCATCACTTACTTTGATTTCTCTGGGTCGGGCTATTGACTGTAACACATCATAGCTGGCATCACTTACTTTGATTTCTCTGGGTCGGGCTATTGACTGTAACACATCATAGCTGGCATCACTTACTTTGATTTCTCTGGGTCGGGCTATTGACTGTAACACATCATAGCTGGTATCACTTACTTTGATTTCTCTGGGTCGGGCACTTTCTGCCAGATCTCCACGATGTTGTTAAACAGGAGTTGTAGGCCGTTCATGTCTCTACAGTACGTCTCCACCTCCTGGTTAGTGAAGCTGGAACAGGGTCAAATACATATGTAAAAACACCAACGTCCATATCAAATAAAGTTTTGTTTTTTTTTCATCTCAGTTTTATTGACTTTATTTCAACTACCCCCCCCCCCTCCCCCCAAAAGAAATAAAATCAGTAGCGTATATTTACAATTAAAACGCTATTCCGGTATTCACAAAATGACAGATTACAGATGATATCAAAGATGTCAGTTAAATCAACCATAGAAAGATATAACACATTAAATATAAACAGATGTACTTCAGTAACTGAAAATAACTAATGTCTTGACATGTTTTCCTCATCCCATCCGTAACTGTTAAAAATTGATTGTAGACCTACAATTCAACTATATCGATAAGTGTAATTTATGGGTAATCATTGAGGACTTTGGATAGATTTACAGGATAACTCCTTAACGGAAAAAATACCCCAAATCTAAATAAGAGATGGGCTTTAGAAGTAACATACGACAGAAGTTTTGTTAATTTTCATGAACCTTTTAAAAATGTAGATATTTGTCAATTAATCCTATCAAACAAAGTGGGAGAAGCAGGTACATTATATGTATGTATGTCAGGTTTGACATAACGTTTTAAGTCACGTGACTAACTGATACTCACTCTTCGTTTTCCCGGACGAGGATGCGCAGGCGCCCTGTCAAATCAAGCGTGTCGCTGATCAGAGAACGTAGCAAGGTGATTTCCTCCTTCGTGAATCTATGGTGAATTTATTTCAACATATCTTGAATATGAACTGTTTTGCTTTGGCACGCAATAGCATATACATGTAAATCTAACAGTGTAAGATTTAAACGATTAGGGAATATTGCTCTAGCGCTATCATTCACTAGTGTCGAATTTTACCAAAATTACTATAGTATGCAAACATGACATGAATTCAGAAGTTTTAAGTGTTTGGATTGGGAGAGAAATCTACTTTTTGTTAGAAACAGCTTATAATTTCCCCAAAATCCAACAACATTTCATCTAAGTGCACCATGTTCCCAGTTAGACCAAACTTATGATGTAGTTTAAAACTTTGTTTACTACTTTCTACGCATATCTCTAACTTTTAGGCAGGCAATGAGGCCCATATTATATATAATTATATATAGCATATGTAACTATAGTATGAGGATTCTTATTCCATCACGTGACATACTTTTCTTTTTTGTACAGGCTGCAGCGAATTTTCCACAGTCGTTCTACATCGGATTTGACCTTTGCTCCTGGATCCAACTTCCTGTTAAGAATACTACTGCAATGGGAGAGAAACACATATATTGAGACCTGTTTATTATACATGAATCAGTTATACGTATATCTTTTATGTTGTCAGTCTATTTGCTATATTGCCGCCTAGCCGATGTATAAGCTTCTCTAAAAATAATTTGTTATACCTCTATGAATTGCTTTTGAATTATTGCAGCTTCATGCGCGGATCAGGATGATTTTCCCAGTTGGGGTGTGGGGGCGTAAATATACTATGTGGATTTATTTTAAAATTTCATTTTTTTTTCGGCCGGGGGGGGGGGGGGTGTCAGACCTCAAGATTTTCGCAAGATCCTCGCATGAGCCTACATCATTGACCAAATGGCATTATGTCACAAAGTAATAATGTCGTGAGTCCAATGTCGTATTCTAGGCCATCGATAACTAAAGTGTTATATTTTGTCCAAGCCGTGCAATGCTGAGACATCTAAATGTAAAATTCAAGGGTAATATATATTTTTGCATCCAAAAGAACGAAAGGCCGAGGTATACGTGTTGACATAGTTACCTGTTCAAAGAGCGCGGAGTGTAGGCGCCTGCGCTCTGTGATATCCCCATGGTTACCGGATCAAGCTCTTTTTTAATTCCAAATCAATCACTTTTTTTCAAAAATTCATCTCTCCATTACATATGCTTGTGCCATTATACATACATAAAGATTGCAACGGTCTTTAGTGTATAAGGGATTAAATTATTCTCTAATTCACGGATTATCGACGGTAAAAACAATCCCATTCAACTGTTTCACTCCTACATGTATTTATAGCAAAGTCCAAAGGATTTTTTGTGTGTGTTAAAGGGGCAAGGTCATTTTTTTGTCAAAAATTATTTTTTCCGATTTTAATGTTTACATTGCTTCAGTAAGGCAATTTTAATAGGCAACCAAATTTTAGTGTCATTCGCTGAGTTATAAGCGAGTTACAGAGCTTACAATTCTTTGCTTTGGAAACAAAGCTTTTGTGTACATTTTGAATGTTGATGTGAAAATTCCAGTTTCAGACTTAAAATGCATGTGTTAAACTTTAGAACCTGTTTATTTATGTTTAAAATGAATACGAAGATAGACAAATTAGCATGAAACATTTTTTTTACTGGTATATTGAACCCATGTAAACAAAAACAGGGCACGAGCCTTGTTTACATGACAAAGAATTATGAGCCCTGTATCTTGCTTGTAACTCTACGATTGACTCTCAAATTTTATTTGGTCATTAGAAACGCATTCCTAAAGCATTTAAAATTATAAAACACATTAAAATTGGTCACTGTGTGACCATGCCCCGGAGAGAGAGAGAGAGAGAGAGAGAGAGAGAGAGAGAGAGAGAGAGAGAGAGTCTAATATAATAATTAAAGGGAGTTTAGTTGTACCAGGGGTAAAGGTTAAAGACAATGGTATCATTAGTTTTCTTAAAGTATATATTTCTTCTCGTACTGACTTCTTAAGTTTACATTTTATGCATCAGATTAAAATCTTTTTTCATCAACTGGACAGATACATTTCTTGCTTAAAACGAAGTGAATAGAGCGCTCACACGAAGCTAATGACGCAGTTTCAAAATAATGCTCAATTCCTTAAGGGTACTTAAATTATTCATTCTAATTAATTAATGTGCACATTGTTTGCATACTTTCTTAAAAGATTCATATCTTACCTTGTTTCAGTTAACTCCATTTATTTGAAAACCGAGTTTTTGCATTTAAAAAGCGAATATAAATCAAAACTGTTTTTAATTGAAATTAACACATGGTTTTGTCTTTTGACATAAGAAGGGGTCAGCGAGAGGGCGAGCACCAGAAGTTGAATGTCATGACGGTCTGATCGGCAGGTCTTTGAATCCTCCCCCGATAATCTCTCTCTTATGACGTAAGTCTGAAGGAAATCCTATTTGAAATACATGTACCTTTTGACTGAGAAGTTGAAGGTTAAAAAACTTAAAACAGAAACCCCTACAGTGCACGGAATAAACGTCAGAGACTTCTCTCACTTTGCCCTGATTTTGAATAATGAATTGATTTGTATATACATGTGCTTGTACCCGATTATACAATTGTACTTTTTATCGTCTCATTCTTGTACCTTGAGGTCTCTTTCTAATTCTCTAAATCTAATAAAAATCGAGCTTTTTATTGTTTCATAAAAATGCTGGTATTTGTGGGTGAGTGTTGTTCAAGCGCGCGCACGAGAGAGAGAGAGAGAGAGAAGAGAGAGAGAGAGAGAGAGAGAGAGAGAGAGAGAGAGATTACTAATTACTTACCCTTTGGACAGTTTGAGTGCAATCTTTTTAAATACAGAGGCCTTTCGCTCCAGGGTAGCCTCCATTTTTTGAGATGCGCTCTCTGATTCGTCCTCTTCAAATTCTTGAAACGAAACCTTCTTTGTCCGGCCATTGGTCACTGTTCTCGCCACGTCCGCCATGGTGAATCTCCGCTTGACCTTTGATGTTTGTGGTTGGTTGCTCGAATCCTCCTGTGGTTGATTCGTCGTTTGTTCCCCGAGGGAGGGCAGGCGATCGTTGTTTTCCGCGCCCTCGGATCCCCCACCGTTCCTTCCGTTTCTAAATGCTACCACGGTTTTGATTTTAACCAGCTGGACATTTGGGTTGGCAATCATAGACTTGCGTCGAAATATTTCGTGATTCAAGTTAATGTCGCCCAAGGATGGTTTCTGCGCCTTGGTCTCTGACGTCACAGGGACGGGCTCCACCACTCTTTGAGACGACCCCCGGAGACAGAACATTGTGCTGAGACCCTTCAGAAACAATTCAAACATTGGATTAACTAGCCGTTGGTTCGTTCAATTGTAGACATTTTCGGCCAACACGTTTCTCAATAAAAACATTAATTAAAACTGCACTTGTAAGAAGTTTAAGCTGCTATTGTTAATTTTATAAATTTTTAGTGGAAGAACTTGGTGGATGGTAGTGCAATGAGATATATCTATAACTGGTTCCTACACGTGCATGGTGTGATAAAACCGCCGTTATGACACTGTGCCGAAAGCAATGAAGAGCACTTCATTAAGATCATTCTGTCATTCTATACCTACGTGTCTATATCGTACGTAAATTGGTTAGCTGGCTCGTTTAATTTTTAAGTCTATTGGATGCCGAAGCACGCTGGTTTGATGGGTTTTTTTAAAATACTTATATAATTCATAAGTTATTATACACGTAGTATATCTGTTAAGGATTACTTGTGACCAATTGAAACCTTGGAACAAGATCTTTAACAAGTTTATGAACATTGGTGTACAGTGTATGTAAATAAAATCTGGGTGGGGAGGTGGGGATGGGCATACTGAAACAGGGGTATGTAGGAAAAGGGGGTTTTGTGACTGATATATAATGATTATGTGTATCAGTTGTGTCATGTTGTAAATTTTGAATTTACTGGGTGGGTGTAAATACAAAATTTACAACATGACAACTATGACAACTTGTAAATTTTGTATTTACACCCACCCAGTAAATTCAAAATTTACAACATGACAGTTGTCGAAGTAGCTACAGTTATGCATGATAAAGACATTTCTGTGTAAAAAGTAGTACATATTCATTTCCATTTGAAACAAATGAACAGTGATATGCTTACTAGATGTAAAGGTTAATTTTCAAAAATATTTTTTTAACTTATCAACTTGACACATTACATTTTCTTTTCATAGGTACAATCATGTACTTAATTGTAATTCAAAAAAGTGCATAATGGTGAACGTTAAAGGAAAAGTGAAAGGAGAGTTGGATTACGAACAGAATTGAGTGCAATATCTTACCGTTACGGATTAACAGTAATTAACAGTAATTGAAATCACTCCAAAGTGCACACTACAAATTGCATTTCCTGCCAAATTCAGCCATGATCACCAAAACAAATTACACACATGGAATAGTTGCTCAGCGAACCACTGAACGTATTAATCCCCCGTTAATCCCTAGATTAATGTGTATCAGTTAATCCTTCATGGTCAATAGAACAAGTCAATCACTGACCAGTCTTTTGTATCTTAGGAGGATTATCCGTTACAGTGTTAACTAATATACATACAACACATAATTAAGAGTTACAATACATGTATAGCTCTTTAGTATTTTTCGCCTTCTAACGAGATATTTTGTATTTCGAAACCTAATTGTCCGTTTTGTAAAACCAAAATTTTCTACTGAGAAATAAGAATCCAACAAATATCAACAGCCACCTTTAATATTAGTACAATGTTTATAGAAGTATAAACCATCTACACAATATAATATCCAAACAAAATTAGGATATAAATTAAATGAATAATTCAATACGTAAATGAATAAATAAATTTTCAATTTATTTTTTCAATAAATTTCTATTTACTTCCAGGGTAAATCGCAATGATTTAAGATAAATTCCTTCTTGTGACGTTATTATTTATTTCGTTTGAAAAATGTTAAAAATTTCGTAACTCTTTGTGATGAAAATACAATGTTTTTTGTATTAAATTCATCTGGTGTTATTTGACTAATTTAAATCCCAAATCAAGCTTAAAAGATATTTGAGACAGAATCCCCCCCCTACAATGTTTCAATATTTAGAGTAGATCATACATAAGTATAATTAAAAAATAATGATAAACGGGAAAAAAATCAAGTATAGAGACGGGTTTATAATAATAAACTTATTGATTAGTAAGACAAAATCATTTACAAAATGCACAGAAAACAAAGCAGATCGGATTCATTTCACCACGGCAATTCAACGTATGTTTGCACGTCTATAAAACTGATTGATTTGTTATCCTGCCACAGAAATCAATGACATTTCCTTGCACTTTAAATAAATACAAGTAGTACATTCACGCCGTTTTACTGACACGCTGTGTGTTTAATAAACAAATCCCCCTCCTCCGCTGAAAGTGACGAGTGCGGAAGTAGATTTCCCCGTGGTGGGCCCCTTTCCGCAGACTCAGCATTTGTAAGACGGATGTGGATTGTAATGGAGTGTTTGTACGTGTGTGCTGTGTTATAAGTAAATTATTCACTGGTGTAGTATATTCAAGATGGATGTATCGATATGGCGATGTTTACTACTTTTAGGTTTTACGAGTAAGTAGGAATCAGATTGATACATTTATGTGTTGATGATATGTGAGTTCCATTTCTCTGTTTGCTAGCACTTCTGGCAAATAGCATCAGGGAAGTTTTAAAATTTTGAATCATTTTCAACCATGTTTACAGAAAAAACAGTGTGTTTGTGGGTTAAGAGAAAGAGGGATATTCTTTATGAAGTATTCTAAGAATTCCTCGTATTTTACTACATTACAACTGTTTGCTGCGATGTTAAGAGATATCCCAAGATAACGATGTTATATGTACAAGCTTAAGTACCACGCCTGTAAAAATAATCTCAATGCCTCAGTCTACTTGAACTGTTTATTTTTCTCATTCTAAGTAAGAGTACCCTCTCTCTCTCTCTCTCTCTCTCTCTCTCTCTCTCTCTCTCTCTCTCTCTCTCTCTCTCTCCCTCATCTTAACCGTAAGTAACGCGCCCAATTATTTGTCGGTTTATTATACATTTTTGTTTTATGCAATCACAGGAAATCTTTCAGACCCTTAATATTTGGCGGAACAAAAGCGTTCAGTGCTTTCCATAATAATCACCCACATCTAGTGCGCCTATCACAATCGATGACCTTTTGTAAAAACAATGTCCCTTTTTAATCTTTAAATAAAGAGTTAACATACGACGTTTGCACTGCGTTGACATTTACCTCTGGGTCAGGAAACAAAAATACCCCGTAAATGGGAAGTGTTATTACATGAAATAAGTTGCAATGGAGCTATTTCACTATAATTCGTATCAATCGGAATCTCTCTCTCTCTCTCTCTCTCTGTAGTTAAATGGTAAATCATTTCTTAGTGACCACCCCTGTAATATATACAGATTTTCATAGATATGTTCAATGTCGACTCTACATTATAAATATCCCCGACCCATCAAGTTCTCTACCTTCCAGCTAGCTCTTCTCTCGCGTGTGTTGTCTGACTCAGTGTTTTGATGTGTCGCTTCGCTGCCTGCTATTGGAGATATGACAAGACAGAAATCGATACATCTTGTATCGAATATCCCACCATCGGAAACTCACGGCCATTTTCCTGGAGTCTTTTAGGCGGCGCATTAGATAGGGGCCACGGGTTCACACAATTCAAATATCCCAGCGACGTCCCGAGACATCGTCATAACCAATTAATTGTAGTTTCTCGAGATTAAGTATAATCGGTTGATTTATGATGGTTTTTCCCTCTAGTGAAAGCGAGTAAAATTAATTGTATCGAAATTTTGTGTTTAAAATCAGTAAACTTGTGACGGTTTTTCTTTCCCATTTTTATTATCTTGTTGAACTAGCTATCATGTATTTATTCAACACTTCTATTTTCTCCTTTCTTTAATTGTCTCACAACTCTGTCTAACTAAAAACGTTTTGCCTTTCCCATATTATGTTGTTGACATGTCTATTTAATTTGTTCTACACTTCTTTATTTCTCATTTTCTGTTTCCTCAATCGACATTGTCAACATCAGGCCTGTGATTACAATCAAACAGATTCCTGTATAACAAGACCGCTATATGTCAGATACCCCTGTACCGCTTATACCCTCTGTGTTTTAGTTATATGATAAAAAAATCAAACCGATCCAGATCAATGAGGATCAAAGGTTATTTTTTATGGTTAATTAAACTCAGCGCATGTATTTGGATAATACATGTACTTGTAGAGCATCTAATGACGTCACCCCTATAATGGGAATGATATGTTCTCTCTCTCTCTCTCTCTCTCTCTGTGTCTCTCTCTCTCTCTCTCTCTCTGTGTCTCTCTCTCTCTCTCTCTCTGTGTCTCTCTCTGTGTCTCTCTCTGTGTCTCTCTCTCTCTCTCTCTCTCTGTCTCTCTCTCTCTCTCTCTCTCTCTCTCTCTCTCTCTCTCTCTCTCTGTGTCTCTGTCTCTCTCTCTGTCTCTCTCTCTCTCTCTCTCTCTCTCTCTCTCTCTCTCTCATCTCTCTCTCTCTCTCTCTCTCTCTCTCTCTCTCTCTCTCTCTCTCTCTCTCTGCGTTGATTAATTTGTTCACTATAAAACAGTCTAACTTATATTCAGCTTTCTTTGTTTTAATAAAAACAGTGTCCTCAGCCACAGAGTTCAGGGTTCAGAAAAAGGTTGTTAATGATACGTTCTACAAACAACTAGAATAGTTTGTTTGTTCAAAAGACGACACTACATGTATATATCGAGGGTACACGACCTGCAGCTAGTGCTGCACCAGTCGACAGGGCATAAAGAAGCAATTGAAAGATAGTTTGTTGTTTGATTTGCTGATTCTATCACTAGAATGTGTCTCTAAGTATCCTCCCAACTCTCCGATAAGAAAAAAAAAAATAAAACCAACTAAGACCCGGATGCCCTCACGCTAACTTTGTCAGTAGATTACTTATAAACATACACGCGTGTACATGTACTTACTTACATATCTACATTATTACGCCACTAGGAATGCAGAAACGGGAAACCAAAGCTTCCGCTAACTAGACGATCGACAGTCAATGACCTACATCTACTTTAACACCCCCCCCCCAACTTCCACAAATCTTTCGGCATACACTATTCCAATTCCCTTAAAACGAACATATGCTTCGAAAAATCAGCACTCCTGTCACCCAAACAATAGTTAGGAATTGATTTTTTTCAAAGCTACTTGTAAAAAGGTCTGCATGGAATTTGTAAATTGATGCAACATTTTTGACAATTTCATCGGATGAAGTCCGTTACTGTTGGAGGTTTACTTAAATACGCCAGGTCCCATTATTTGCTAAAAGTTATGAAATTTTTGATAGTTTAAATAAACATATTTTTTAACCTTTTAATCTCTATGATAATTGAACAGATGTCTTACAAATTAAGCGTAACCATCAATTGATAAATACATGATAATTTTAGTAAAATTTTTAGCCGATGAAAATATCTGTTTTCAATGCATGACTTTTGAAATGGTCTTAGACTACATAATAAAATTGAATTTTAAGGCTTTTTTTTTTGCTCTGACATTGAAAGCTTTCTAAATGCCCAATTTGTAATATGAAAAATGCAGTCTGAATCTGATCTGATAAGTGTTAAAAATATCATGATTTCTTTTTCTTATGTGTCGTTTTTTCTGTTTTCTTAACTCTGAAATGTCTTTATCAGTTATCAAAATGATTTTTTATATAAAACTAAATAAATGTACACTATAAATATATCAAAACCTTGATCTTTATTCTGTCGTTGTCTGCTGTTTGATCTATTGTAAATAAACTAATGTATGCTATAAATATTTATCAAGATCAATCTTCTACTCCTATGATCCGATACCGATCGAACTGGGACAGATCTTTTTATACAAAGTGACTCCGGAAGTGAATACAGACCGTGTTCCACTAGAAAACAAATCGGTTCCGATTCTACCCGTTAATGCCTTGCTTCTTTATATCCTTGACTGGTACAGCATTAGCTGCAGGTCGTGCACCAGCAGTAGATGGTATCGTCTTTTGAACACACGAATTGTACTAGCTATATAATTTAGAATGTTTTATGATGAACAAATCAACGCAGAGAGAAAAGGAGAGAGAGAGAGAGAGAGAGAGAGAGAGAGAAGGGGAGAGAGAGAGAAATTGTTTTTGAAAATAATCTTACGTGCATATTGTATTACATATATTCATATTTCGTTGGTACTTTTATAAAGGCATATAACCTATGATTTTTTTAAATGATTAATCAAATTGTATTTCTATTTAAAAACATATATATAATGTGTCCAGTCAAATTTTAATCCATGTATGTTCAATGCCGTGTGCTGAAAAGAAAAAAAATAATTCCTCCAAACAGTCACTAGAGACAACATGTCCACATGGAAATGTTTATATGCATTCATATTTCATGTTAATTAATTTACTTAAACAATAAAACGCTTCTTTGTGATTCATTCTGGATATGAAGGTAGCGACATCGCAGAAAAATACTTAACCCTAGCGGTTTATGTAACTTTTTTCTGCAATGATCGCTACATGTACCTTCATAACCTGCAGAAAGCATTCTTTTGTTTATATTTACATTTTTCTTTTATCTAATTAATACATTGATTATAAAAAGTAAGTAAAATTGACTAAATTTCTGTTAATGTACATAAGTAAGGTGGCTTAAACAAACAGCCGAATCGTCTCCTGTGAGACTTTGAGTCTGACATCATCATGGTTATTTCGTGCAGTCCGTGATTTTTCTTTGGTCGGTGTAGTTTTCGACCAATCGATAAACCGGGCTTGTCGATTTCGGTCCTGTCAGTTTCCCGTCAGTTTCAGCCGCTGTAGATTTCGGCCAATCGATAAACAGGGCGTTCAGATTTCAGTCTGGCTGTTTCTATAGAAAAAAAACAAAAAACAAAAAAACCCAGAAAACAAATCGCCGACGTTTTAATTTTCTGATTCTTATGATTAGCTTCTGATGCTTGTAAATATTCTCCACTCATAATAGTAACATATCAATGCAGATGAAATGTTCAAAGATTATCAGGTTTTCAGCATGAATGAAAAGATCACCTACAAACTACAAAAAACAGAACAGAGTGATTTTTTTAAAGGCCAAAAAACAAGACTTACAAAAACTTAAAACTTGAACCGACAAGTTTAAATAAAAATGTTTTTTTGCTTGTTGGTCGACGCCAGACACTCTAAAGTTGCGTTATTCGTTATTTATTTTAAAGAAGAGCCCTCGTTTTGAACAAATAGAGCACCGCTTGCTTGTTTTTTGACATTTTCATCCAAGCAGTTTGTTTCTTGTTTGTTTGACAAAACTAAAGAGTATTTTCCGTCATTCAAAGGAGTTAAGAGTGTTTACATAGATTCAAGTGTCTTGATGTTTTAAAAACGCGTTTTCTGCACAAAATACGCGATAGTCTTACTTGTATTTATGATGTATTTATAGCAAATAAAAAAACACCGACCTTCCTCTTTAAAAAAAAAACTCCAAAAAAAAAAAAACCCCAACAAAAAAACCCAGAACAAAACAGCGTTAATTATCAAATTATAGATAGTTTATTTTTGCATTCAATATATGATTGTATCAAAAAAGATAAACGAGTTTTATCTATAAATCTTGGTATACATATAAAGATCAGTGCAAGTCATATAAAGATGTGCCTACCTTTGTCTGAAATTGAAAAGTTTAATGACAATTCCACAAACAGAATTTTTTTAACAGGTGTTTCAAAACATAATCGTATTCAGTGACCCAAAGTAAATGATAGACATTCATCGTATAAATCATTCAATGTATTGAAAAAAATATTTGAAATATGGTTTGAAGATACATGTATATGTCGACGCTTCAATCTATTGTATTTGATTGTAATAAAAAGTCTTTATGAAACAGAAATGACGTATCTCGTGAAATTCATTGGTCAAATGAAAAGATAGTCTTCTGACATATCATAGGATAAATTGAAACTGACCCCTGATGTCTTGCCTACTTCGCTTAACATTTAGATAAACACATCTTCCGATATTGGCATTCAATAACGTTAAAAAGTACATGAATGTATTATTTTAGAGGCTAAAATATAGCCATTATTAGCTGATTGGAGAACCTTATCTAAGAGGTTTTGAGGACTTTTAAAATTAAGCACATTAGTCACTGGGAAGGCCAACGTTTATCCCTGAAGAGTTTTATTTTTAGTGTTTAAAAAAAGAAATTTCCTCTTTTTTGTTGTTGTGAAAACGGAAAAATAAATGACAACAAAACATAACATCAGAGTTGCAGGTTTAATTGGTATAACGCAATAGTGTTTGACAATATACTAGAATATAAAATGGATTTATGCCTTTCAATGCGACAAATAGATTACTAGTATGTTTTAAGGAAGAGGGTCTTTGAAAATAAAACCATTCATGTTATGATTTAAGAGGAGACACTTTACTTAATCTAAGCTTTGTTATGACCCATTTTTAGCTTAATTAGATTAAAAAAATGTCATTTTTGAAAATAATCAGAGTCAATGCGGAAACAGTTCTTAGCTTTTTACCGAACATTTTAATTGAATATATTTCGCCTATGTTTGCCAGAGTATGATTTGCAATGTTCACCAATTTTGATTTTTTTTTATTCCAAGATGAAAGTTAACCTTTCATAGGCGTCGGAAGCAAATTGAAAGTGGGGGGGCTAGACTAATCCTCAGAAATATTGAAATCCTAATCCGTGGGGGGGGGGGAGTATACCTATACTTCCAAAAAAAAAAATTTACTTACCAAAATTTTTTTTCCTCAAAATCATGAAATTCCTAATCCGTGGGGGGGGGGGGGGGGGGGGGGGGGGGCGAGTATGCTAAGTATAAGGTAAATTTAGGAACAATAGTCTTTCCTGCGAGAAAAAGTGGGGGGGCTGAACCCTCTATCATGCTATGTTTCTAATGGTTAGGTATAACTTTGCAAAAAAAGTGGGGGGGCTAAGCCCCCCCTAGCCCCCCCGGTTCCGACGCCTATGCCTTTGTCTTACAACTACACATCAGTGTATATCATTGAATGGAAATTTAAAAAAATCAATTGACTATACTTGTCGTCCCGAAATAATGATTTAAACAGAGGGCACACGTTTGCATTTTTATTGCAAAGGTACAACTTCCCTATTTGACAATTTTTTTTACATGCAAGGTAACTTTTTCATGGTCATGGTTACGATCAAAAAGCATATTTACCATTAGTATGACAACACATTAATGTCTTAAAAAAAAAATAATGACCTATTTTTGTTTCACATTCAGTTTATTGTGTACAGTGCAAGTGTCCAAGTGCGAGCAAGAGATGTGGGGACTGCTTGATCACCAAGGACTGTGCCTGGTGCAAGGATCGGGTAAGTGGGGGGGGGGGGGGGTACAACGTCCATGTATCACCCTGTATGCATTCTCTATGTAGTTAAAAATCTAATTTATTCGTTTTTACCAAACAGTAGTACATAAGGAACAGATGTAAAGAAAAAATGCAAATCATTAGAGGTTCATAGCTACATGCATGTATCATACGTACTGTAAATGTACAGCATCGTTACAACAGCAAGATTCAAGAAAAAGACGAAGACGCACAATAGTCCAATCCACACTTTACAAAAGGTCAAAAGGAAAAAAACCCAAATTTCCCGTTGTTATACTACCAAATATATGGGCGTTTTGTGAGAAAATCTCTCTGATTGTGATTTATTCCTTCGATTTGTGGGTTGCCCCATCCTGGGGCAATCAAAAGACACAATTGAAACAGGCTTTTAACACCAAATGACAGAGTAACAAACCTCCAAACTACAAAGGTTACCGTGAGAAATCTATCATTTGTTGCCCAAAAGATTGCGGCCAAGGGAGATAACCTTTGTAAAGTGTGGATTGGTCTATATTAAGGACGTTGTTTACTCAGGGTTTGAGTTCTCATATTTGGAATATAATAAAGTTCAATGTCATTAGTAAAATTTGTTCTAAACACTAAAAGTATTTATGTAATGAAATATTATTGACAAACCATTCGATATTTTTACAATATAATGGAATTAGGCTCAAACAAAGTTGGACTTTAGCAAAACAGACGAAACTCGGACTAAAATTTTTAGATTTTGTTTTTCACTGAAATATTTTTGGTAGTACTGTAATATTCAAAGTTAAGATTTCATATGTCAGTAAACATAATTTTGCATATTTTCTGTTGGTTTTATCTCACTTTTTCGTTTAGATATTTGAATGGCACACACTACAAAAATATTGGAAAATGCTTAAAAATGATAAAAGACTCCATATCTCAAAAGTTTGATCATTGACCTCATATAACATTATGCCTGCAGAGTAAGGTCATTATACCTAGTTTAATGCTATAAATGTTTTGGTATTATCATCATTCAGTTTTTTGTTAAACTGAATCAAAAAAGGTAGGAATATGAAAATCGATAGAGGAAATTCGGATTGGAATATTCATAAAAATTGTGATTGAAAACTTAATGCTTTATGTCTGTTTAGTTTCACTGCCATTCATAACTGTATTTCATTTTTAAAAGAATTTAGCAATTTGTATAATTTTAGAATTAAAAAAATATCAATCATAGTGTAAAAGTTTTAGGGAATTTTCTTAAAATTTCAAAAAATATTCAATGGCCATTATTTCAAAAAGTGGGTCATTCATTCACTTTTTTGAAAGTGAAAAACAGCACTACCATGTAAGGTCTATGACACACAATAGTTGGTTTTATATTTTCATCAGTGGAATTTTTTTTTCATTATGAGTAAACGTATACCTTAAAGACGAAATGTATATATTACAATATGATATATCTGTGCACTAATATTAAGAAGTTTTCTCCTCCAGAATTTCACGGAGACCCGGTGTAACACTGTGGCTAATCTAACGACCAATAACTGTGCCAACATTGTCAGGAGAAAGCAACATAGTATACAATATATTAAGGTATGTCAAGTAGGAAAACCGTGGTTGTCTTTTCTTCAATACTCAACCCATAAAAACAGAGTGACTAGCGGTGTTGTTTGAAAAATACCATACAAATAGTGCCTGTTTGTGAGGGTAACAGTTGAAATTGACACCCCAAGGAAACCATTGTCAACCGACGTGTTAACTGTTACCCTCTCAAACAGGCACTATTTATTTTATTATATTTACACTTTCAACTGTCTTTGTCTGTAATAACATTTCGAATCAATTTTGAACCCTTAAACCCAACAACTTTATAAATTATGAGTGAAACAAAATAAAAAAAATACTAAAATAACATTGTTTTAAAGTGTACAAATTGGAAGTAATATAAATATTGAATCATTCTTTGAATATTATGAGGTGATAATTTCTGTCTGAGCGTGGTCAAATCTATCATAAAGCCCTTCGAGCTTTATTGGAATTGACCACGCCCCGACCGAAATTAACACCTCATAATACTCAAAGAATGATTCCTTATTCCCTACATACAGAATTTCTTTAGTATAAAGGAAACTTTACTTCTTTGATATAGAAATGACGTGAATTTTATGGCAAACCGTACGCGCATAATCTAGGCGCATGTAGCAATTCCTTGTCTTACCTAGGTGTGTTGCTGACGTTGAAGGTCTATACCAATCAAATGTCAGCATTTAACATGAAACTATGATAAAGGTTATCATGTACTCTCAAACATCAATTAAAATGACTCTTGAAAAGTGAATATGTCGGATATTTATATTAGATTAAAACAAATTCCATTTTCCTATCTCTAAAGAAGAAACAAAGAGTGAAAGAAATATGTAGATTGTAAAAGTTCAATTTTCTAAACTGTAATAATAATTAAATAATAATCCTTTTTATTAGTCAATCTATAAAATTGGAATTGATTTAGATATGTCTGATTTCAAATCACTTTGTGAGAAACACTTGTTTCATCGATATATTTGGGAATCCTACTAGTGAATTTATATAGTGAAAAAATAACATTAACAAACCGTCAACCATCTCATCCCATCTCAATAGAATTTAACAGTTTTAAGGAAACTTGAGTTTGTAGGCGATATTACAATCAATGGAATATGGTTAATGATATATATACATGCAGTTCTTCGAACAATATTTGATTTCCTTGTTAACTCAACAATGATTTGAAAAAAAGTTAATAAATACAAATAAATATAACCAAAGTACTAAGGGGAGTTGATTTTATTCTAAATCAACTATATGTAATTTTGCATGGCAAGAAGTTTCTTAATTGTATTCGAATAATTACACACATTTTCTTCTAATATGAATTCTTGGGCCTTTCCGACAACAGCTATAGAACGAAAACCCCATATACAATAAACTAACTTTTATTCGCGGCGACTTTATTTCGCGATTTCCTGGATATGAACTGGATCGCGAAGACTAATGTTTGCGACCAAGCCATATCTAGACCCATGTTATTATAAGAATCAAACGACAAGGAAAAGTTCGTGGCGAGAAATATTCGCGACAACAAGGCTCTCGCGAACCTCGCGAAAATTTCTCGCACGCGAATAAAAGTTGGTTTACAGTAAATCATGTTGTGTACTAATTTTAGAAAAAAATAAGACAAACCCTACGATGCGTTATATATTAATAGCCGATATAATCGATATATATTTGAAAAACTGTATTAATGCAATTGAAAAAACAACACAAAAGTAAAGTCCAATCTAATTTAAAGATTGAAGTAAAGTCTAGTCTACGTCATTACTGGTTCTATTTTTAGATTAAATAGTCTGTCCTTGATTCCAAACGCTACCTCTGTAGACATAGCGCTTTGGTTATTATTTGAAGTATTTATGAATATGTTTTCTTAAAAAACAATGCTTCTGAATTTATTACATCGAATTTATTGAATATTTTAAGTACTAAGTCTGGTCAGCGATGCTGGTTTGTGCTTAGGTTCATACACTGTTTCACTTCCGGTTTTAGTAACTGCAAAAATCGACTCCCAAAAACTTACTACAGATGATGTCTTAACTGTGCTTATTTTTTATTGTTAATTCTTCTCCCTTGTTTTGATGATAAATCTTATATTCAAAACATTATTCATTAAAAAAAAAATAATAAAAAAAAGATAAAAGAATCCACATAGGTCCAATTGTTTCTTAACAGTTATTTGTTTCAATATTTAAAACAAAACTTTAGCTTCGTTGTTTTCTTTATTGCAGAACAGTAATTTTTCTGATGGCGGACCAGGGCAAGACTCTGTACAAATCAAACCCCAACATGTCTCAATCAAGCTTGTTCCAAGTGAGTTAAAATTACGAAATCAAACAAATCATGCCAGAATTCAGCTGCTCCACTATTCCACTTTAATTAACTTATAATCTCACCAGTAAGTTTCAGTTTCAGTCTACTCATCAAACCACATCCGGTCTCAATCTAACTAGTCCCAGCAGAATTAAGGTTTTTCTTCATTATAGAAATTTTATTTATCCTTCAAACGTAATAAATGAAATGGAATTTAAAGAATGAGTGATGGTATCTATGCATTTTATGAGGTTATTCAATTTTGCCCACGATGGATAAAATTGAATAAATATATAAGTTGAAATCAAATAAGAAAAAATACGGAGGTACATGTACCAGTGTATCGGAGAATCGAACCCTTTTCCAGTGCGCCGTCCCTTGAAACCACTAAGCTAAGCAGTTCGTTGAGTAATACTACAAAACTAATTACATTTGTCTATATAAAAGGCAGACTTATGGTACGAGTAAAATATTTCCGGATGAGTTAGAGTTATCGAACATTGCTGAGGATCGGAGTAGTTTAGTACACATCATGCCTCAATCAAGAAAGTCCATTGCTTGACCCTTTTTTTTCATCATTAACAAATCCGACATACGTACTAGTAACGGGTTAACCATTTTTTATCTTGCAAAAAAAAAAAATCAAACTGTATTTTAGAATGGTATTTATTCAGTAAAAAATTAAATCATAATAGAACACGTTTAAATAAAGGAAATTCACTAAATGGAGCCTTAAAAAAGGGTATAAATAAATATTAACCACAACACGTCAAAATTTATATTGTAAATTGCATAATTATGAATAATAAAACAGTTAGTAAACACAAATGAAGGTTCTCTCCTTCATGATGTATTTTATCTTACAAATAGAACATAGATAGTCATGTTTTTTTTTTAACTTTTTGAAATAAATTATAAAATGAAGGACACTATATTTCATACTTTATTAAGAAGAATTAGACAAGTCATTTACAAACTATATTGTAAATTGATATGGATGTAAGAATAATATCACAGCAACTAACAGGCAAGCTGTATTTTAAGGGATTAGTAAGAATAAAACTGCAACACGTCTCAATCAAGATTAAAAAAAAACCCAACTTTGTCAGTAAGAATACAATCTCAATAAGTCGCTATCGAGGTTAGCATTGCTTATAAAAATAAATACACCATTTTTGGATGAGGTTATATTTTATTAGATGTAAACCACAACATTGCTCCTCAATTAAGTAATCCTATATTTCAAGGTACATGTAAGAGTCAAACCACAGCATGTCATAATCAACTCGCTCCCATTTATGTATCATTCAACTTATATCAAGTTACAGTCTGGCTTGTTTAAAGTACATTTTTAGAATATTAATCACAATTGCCAATCATTGAATGTGTATTAAATAGTGTAAGTGTGACCAAATATGTTAATGAATTACTGTTGACAAAACGTCAAAATCCAAGCCATAAAATCATTGTAAGGCTTTGTATTTAGAAATTTTGAAATTTGCAAAATGTTAAAAACAATATTCCACGTCCAGGGATTTATCAGACACAAAACCAGTGCATTAACTATTTGATTAAAATCCAGGTTGCTTCATATATGTCATTTTGGATCATGTTGTGTAGAATAGCAACCTCTTAACATAACCTCTAATAAAAATCCAAGTTTATGTAAGAGTACAACCGCTTACTCATAAATAATTTGAACGTGATTTTGATGAAAGAATACTGTAGCATAACAAATGAATCAATACTGAGGAATTGTAACAGTTATTGTTCTTTATCTTTTGAAGACATGGTGCTTACGGATTTCCAGGTTTCCTATAAAATTGCCAGGAATTTCCCTTTGGATTTGTACTTTTTGAATGACCCTTCTTACACAATGCAACCTCTGCAGGCTTCTTTGAAATCGCTGGCGAAATCTATTGGTGAGTTTTAAATATTTATAAGAACGATTTATGCTGCATTTACTTAGTGTTCCTTTCTGCACACCCGACATACACGTATGTTTCTCTGTATTTAAACTTTTTCTTGTTTCCAAAATAAGTTTTTTTTGTAACCGTGTCTTTTTAAAACAAAATAAACTACATACTTACTGCCTTACGGATTTCAATAAAAAGGTGTGTGTGTGTGTGTGTGTGTGTGTGTGTGTGTGTGTGTGTGAATGGCGAAAGAGGTGCATTGCAGTTGTAATCTGTTATTTTCTTTGTGACAGTAAGTGGAGAATGTAAGTAAATCGCGTGAGGCAGTGTTTGTAATATATAGGACTGGGCTCGATAATCGTGGCCATTTTTATAATGTTTTGATTTTTTTTTAGAAGAAACGTTCCATACATAAATATAGGAAATTACAAAATCTTATCGCTAAGATATAAGGATTTTAATTTTTACCAAAATAGCACAGATATAGAATATACTTTTATATTGAAAAACAATTGAAAAACAAACCTTGTCCTAAAATCTATTGTAGATCTGATGGTTAATTTTTTGGCCATCCAGCCTCCTTGTATATACAATAATAAAGCCAATATTTCCATCATTATATAAGGAATAAGGAATCATTCTTTGAGTATTATGAGGTGATAATTTTGGTCGGGCGTGATCAAATCCAATAAAGCCCGAAGGGCTTTATGATAGATTTGATCACGCCCCGACCGAAATTATCACGTCATGATATTCAAAGAATGATTCCTTATTACTTATATTTATATAATTTTTAGCCATCGTACGATTAAATATTTAAATATAAATAAGCAAACCCCGCTGGCGCCTCAATTTGGCTTTATGAGCTATATAGTACAAAAGCGATACATAGTGTTATCACAGGCAAAGGTACAGGAAAATGTAAATATAATCGTATAACGTACCCAAGCTACACATCACAAATATATCGGATGCTTGCCTTTATATATCTACTGATTTGATGTATTTTACATTTATATATTTTTAAACGACATTTGTGCTATACATTTTTATTGACATTGTGTAGAAATTGTAAACCAAAAAAAAACGTTAGGTGATACATTAATATGCTGTCAGTTAAAATTGTCTCGCCCTTAAAACAATAATATATTATGCACATTTACGTACTGTTGTTTATGACAGTTTTTCCTTTAACTACGTGATAAGGCAAATCTGTATCGGGTATTTGTAAGTCCGATTTATGAAGAAAAAAAAATTAATATAAAACAAGACAAAATTAAAAAATGCGTAAAAATTATTTTAAAATATTATTTAGCACATATATAAAACGAAGAACAAAAAGTAATAAATATATTTTGTTTCTTTTCCGCTAAAACAGTTTAAACTTTTAAAGACTCTAATCTTTATTTCAGCCAATGAAATACAGAATTTGACGACTGATTTTCAGTTTGGTCTGGGAACTGCCATGGATAAGGTTATTCTCCCATTCACTCGAACATCTCCAAAATAGTAAGTAACAAAATTAAAGTCGTTCTCCCATTCACTTGAAAATCTCAAGCATAGTGAGTAACATGAAGTCATTCTCCCATTCACTCGAAATGTCCAAAATGGTGTATGAGTAACATGTCGTACTACCATTCACTTTATCATCTCCAGTATAGTGAGTAACAGAAGTAATGTCGTTCTCCCATTCACTTGAACATCTCCAGCATAGTGAGTAACAAAAGTAAAGTCGTTCTCCCATTCACTTGAACATTTCCAGCATAGTGAGTAACAAAAGTAAAGTCGTTCTCCCATTCACTTGAACATCTCCAGCATAGTGAGTAACAAAAGTAAAGTAGTTCTCCCATTCACTTGAACATCTCCAGCATAGTGAGTAACAAAAGTAAAGTCGTTCTCCCATTCACTTGAACATCTCCAGCATAGTGAGTAACAAAAGTAAAGTCGTACTACCATTCACTTTATCATCTCCAGTATAGTGAGTAACAAAAGTAATGTCGTTCTCCCATTCACTTGAACATCTCCAGCATAGTGAGTAACAAAAGTAAAGTCGTTCTCCCATTCACTTGAACATCTCCAGCATAGTGAGTAACAAAAGTAAAGTCGTTCTCCCATTCACTTGAACATCTCCAGCATAGTGAGTAACAAAAGTAAAGTAGTTCTCCCATTCACTTGAACATCTCCAGCATAGTGAGTAACAAAAGTAAAGTCGTTCTACTCGCTTTCATTTAGTGTTTAAAAGAATGTTAAACGTGTACTATTAAGCATCATTATATTTCCATGTTAAATACTGAAATCTAATTAGTTTTGACGCAGTTGATAATCCGTTCTATTACCCTCAGCTCTGGCAACACACTTGGCAACGGGTAACATAATATAAATAGTGCCTGTTTGGGAGGGTAACAGTTGAAATTGACACCCCGAGAAACCATTGTCAACCGACGCGAAGCGGAGGTTGACAATGGTTTTCGAGGGGTATCAGTTTCAACTGTTATCCTCCCAAACAGGCACTATTCATTTTATTATACTGAATGTCTTAATTTTAGAGAAATTTTTACTGCTTTTACACAGAAAAGACGTTAAATCTACGGCGAACCGTACGCGCACAATTTACGCGCATGTAACAATTTGTTGTTTTACCCGTTGCCAAGTGTGTTGCTAACACTGAGGGTAATAGAACGGAATATCAACTGCGTATAAACCAATCAGATTTCAGTATTTTAACATGAAAGTATAATAAAAAGAATTGTAACATGCGCTTAAATTATACGCGTACGGATCGCAGTAAGATTCATGTCATTTTTATGTAAGAGCAGTAAAATTTTCTCTAAACTAAAAAATTCAGTATACTTTGTATAAATAGTGGCTGTTTGGAAAGAATTAGTTAAAATTGAAACCGTTTGCAAAACCATTGTCATCCGCCACTAAGCGTCGGTTGACAATACTTTCTCAGAGTAACAATTTCAACTGTTACAGGCACTATTCAAATATTGGTGAGGTCGAACCTGCATCTAAAATTGAAGCTTTGCTATCTAAAATTTTATAACAAAATTATGAAGGCAGCAATAACTTTAAAATTCATTACACGTTTCTTCTTATATGAATTTCAATTGATTTCTATTAACAACAAATGCTTATGTCTTTGTGCTACAGTTTAAACGATCCATGCTTCGGAACCAGCCTCTCGACAAAGTGCGACAAAGCCTACTCCTATCGCCATCGTTTGAAACTGACGCCAAAGATAGAAGATTTTGAGGTAAAATCGAGAAACAAAGATTATAAAAGTGGTTGGAAGAAAACAAACTTAACCCATTATAAGACAAATTAAAAAAAACAACAACAACATATTTTTAGTGTTTAAACTGCTTTGATTTGGAGGAAAATAAAGTTTACCCTTATATTATAACAAGTTAACACATTTGTTTTTTGCTTTTAAATAAAAGTAAAAAAAACATTTCATATGGCGTTAAAGTATTGTCATTTGCATTTTGCTTATTAATTCAATGTTATATTTAACAATTTTCTAAACGTTTTATGACGTTAAGAAAAAAAATCTATTTTACAAAAAATGGTGTTCATATTCTAAAGTCACATTTAAAGAAGAAGGATAAAATCCAAAAGATGGGTGATCTAATGAGCAACAATGCCATTTCAGTTTACAAAACAATATTATTGATTATATTTTTTCTATTAAAATAAATATTACAATCGATGGCCATTAACGACGATAATAGTAATAGAGGAAGTTTTTTTCTTTTGATAGGCGGCTGTCGATGACATTAGGACCACGGCTAATTTCGATAAACCTGAGGGGTTATTTGACGGTTTGTTGCAGACCATGGTGTGCGGGGTAAGTCACTGTCATCGCCGAAAGCACGGAGAAGTAACTTACTCTTAACAACAGCTCCGTCATTCAGGCGACTAAAGGGAAACTGAGAAATAACTTCCATTTGGCTGATTGGCATAGCGCTGTCATTCTGGCAGTTAAAATGTGATTGAAAAATAAGATACAGTTGACCAAAATATGAATTCCAGATGACCTAATTATAAATGACATGTGACTGAAAGATAAATGGCAGCTGATTGCCGAAAGAGGAACTTAAAGAGACTCAAAGATGAGTTAAATGTGATTAAAAGATACAAATATGGCTAACAAGTAAATAAAAGATGATAAACAGGAGACTGAAAGATAAGTTTTTAAAGACAGAAAGATTAATGACAAGAGACTAAAACGCAACTTACCAGTGACCTAAAGATATGTTTGAACTGCGTTTTGCATAAGAATTTACGACTTACGACCATATTTATGAATGTTTATTAAACACAATCTAATAAATATTTTATTTTTAAATATTTTAATATATGTAAAAATAATTATCAAAATCAAAATAATTATTAATTATTATTTATTTATTATTAAATTGGTTTGATATAGAGTTTGTTCATTAAAGACCGTTCTAAGAGAATGAAAATGTTTACGACTTTGTCGTAAGTTCTTTTTTAAAACGTAGTCCAGGTTACCGAAAGGTAAATCTAAGTGAAATGAAAGATAAATTACGTGATTTCAAGATACATATACTAGTAACTTAAAGGTTACTGAAGACAACCTACAGGTGCCGGGAAGATAAAAAACTGGTGACCGAAAAATAAATCTTAGGGGGCTGAAATATAAATGACATGTGACTGTAAGATACCTGAAACTTAAGGTGACTAAAAGATAAACTACAGAGACATTCTTCTACCTTTCAAGATATATCGGTTAACATTGAGTAGATTAAATAATAGAGCTTTATCCTGTGTTCAAATTTCTTGTTTCTATATCATACTTCATTATAAAAAAGAGCCCGTTTTTGATTGCTAAATAAAGTAGTATTACTTATAAAAAAGATAATATAGAAAACAAGTTCCATAGAAAACAAGTTCCATTTTAAGAATGATTTCGATAAAAATCAATAGTGAACTTTGTACATAATTTCATATAAAACATGTCACAATCTATAGACATCGAATCAGTGTTATCCTTGATTTCCGTAATTAAAATTAACAGAGAACATTTCTTAAATATTCCTTTTTGTGTTTGAAAAAGAAACACATTTAGTAAAATGCCAACTGCTATAAACTGGAGAGCTATAGTTAGAATTCGTATTTTAAAGACCAAGATTGGATGGAGGGAAAAAGCCAGACGTATGTTGCTGTACGCCTCCGATATTAACTTCCACCAAGCCGGAGACGGCAGGGTAAGCATTGGTGTGGTCGTTTAGTAAACATAAAATTGTATATATGTCAGTTTTGCTTAGTTTTAAACCGGATTTGTCATAAAAAATATTAAATATTAATATGTTGAATATATAGCGGGCGGGTGGCTGGCAAAAGGGCAATACTGTACAAGTTAAAACAGCTTTTTAAAGTTCAATGTTATATAAGTTTTTTCCCCTGAAAAAATTGTTTTTACTTCTTGATTTCATACATTTATATGACAGCTGGCAGGAATTCTAGAACCAAATGACGGAACATGTCACCTTAATGGTGATGGGTATTATACCGAGGCTGAGGTCCAGGTAAACTTTTCTATTTGTGTTCTAATATTAAACAACTGCAAAAATATGTTTTCCTTTATTTGATATCTTTATAACAAATTTTTCTTTACTTTTCAACTCAAACCAAATCTTCACATGAAACAGGACTACCCTTCAATTGGTCAAATAATTCAGAAGGCCAAAGAAAACAACATTAACATTATTTTTGTAATTGGTGGAAATTCCTCGGAGTTGAACAATCAACAGGTCCGGAATCTGTTTTATGACAAGTTGGCTACGTTACTGCCTGGGGGGACACCTCGAGCTTCAGAACTGTCAACAGACGCACGCAACATCTTGGATATCGTCAGCGCAAACTATAGGGTAAAGTGATGAACATTAAAATTGATGAAAAAAATTTAGTTCTGTGTGTCATAAGGAAAACTCTTGTATAACATATTGTTTGATATCCCAGGTCTCTTTCCTTCTTTTAGCGTCTAAGAGAGACTGTTAAATTAGTTGTGAATGAAGACAGCGAGGAAATACAGGTGGTAATGTACACAAACTGCCAGACTGGTGGGTAAGTGAGCAAATAAGAAGATTTCATAATACAACTAGTGGGTGACAATAACAGTTTAGTGCTGGCTGAAATAACAGTTTAGCGTTAGACAAAAGAAAAACTTGATAAGTGAACGTAAAAGAATACTTTTTACTTAGTACCATATTGAAATACCCTAATGATAACACTTGTAGGTGACACTGTTAGGTACTGGCTAAAAAAGATTTAAGTACAGGCTAAAATAACGGCTTAGTACTGGTAAAAATAACAATTTTGTGTTGGACTATAGAAGAACAATTTTGATAATGTTGAGTAAGCTGATTGCAATTTTAATATCGTCGAGTGAGATGTTTAACTAACCGTTTGCCGAGTCCCATAGTGGATTCGATTGATGCCAATTTGAGTACCCGCCGTGGAATAGAACCGTTTTAACAAGAGCTTGGACTTTGGGCAGTACGTGATAAACTCCGATTTGATGAAATCAGGGTCTACTTAAGGTTAACTGTCCAGCCATTGACTAATAGATATGCATACATTGAACGCAATGACACTCGTCCGACTTCATCCAGGGATGTATATTTTGCTGAAAGAGCGCCAGTTTCACAGAGTCGGGCAACGGTTTTGAGAGTCTTTGAATATTAATGAGGTTCTCTTAGCGAATAAGAAGAAAGGGGATCAATGTTTGACAGCTTGATTTGATAAGCAAACTAGACAGTCACATCCAACCGAAAGTCCAAGCTCTTTTTAAAACGGTTCTAATGAAAATTAATAACGTTGAAGGAATTAAGATATTGTAAATGACTTTGATGTTACAATAGTAATTCAAAAGTGGTTATAACTGACAGTTGACTAAAAAGTTATTATGAAAACTGTTTTGCACAAGGATTGTAACCCCTTTCTTATTGTATACAAATATGCCATTTCTATTACAGTCGACTTAAAGACCAGACTAATGTATGTTCAGGACTAACCACGGAAAAATCGGTAAGACGGTGTATGGTCCAGTGTTTAACAACCCTTTTATAAGTGTTGGTATTAATAACATTTGAAACCATTAGTTATTAGGTTATATTTTTTTAAATGTACAATATTTTTTCAATCTTATATCAAATCGATGAAACACTTTTTATGTTGTTTTGACGGATAGCTTAAGCTCATTAACTTGCACAGAGTTAATAACGAAATATTTAAACATTTTAAAAATGTCTTATTTTTGTCGCCATGACTATAACATCTTTTATTTGGAGGGTTGGATATTGCGGGGGGGGGGGGGGGGGTAATCTCACAACGTCGAACAAAATTTAACGATCCTCTTAGCTTAGATTTGGTTCCTATTTACGTTTTAGGCTACTTTTTACCCTTACATTATATCTACCTTTAACACTTGTCCGGAGAAAAGAAATGTGACGTTCACCATTTTCCCCGAGGGCCTGGAGGAACGTGTTCAGGTGGACATAGAACACGTGTGTGACTGTGACTGCCAGCTCCAACCAGAGGCTGTAAGTTCAGTTTGAAGCAGTCATGTGCAAACTCATATAAATATGGAATTATTTTTGTATTTATGTGTAATTGTCCTGGTAAGTGGCCACGTAATTTCATTAGTGGCATTTTAGGGATAATTTTAATAAATATAAGACAAATTCCTGTTTGTACGCTCGTGGGGATGTAAATTCATGGGCAATGGTTACAAAAGAAAGCCACGAACATTGGTCCCCACGAACAACAGTGATTCCAATGTACACAAAAACTTTGTAATATTGGTTTATATCTGATCTACTGACTATTTGAAAGTCATTAAGCAAAGCTTTATATGAACTAGAAAGTAGATGTTTCTGTGAAATTGACGCTTAAAGGATTAACATCGCTATTCAGTAAGCCTAACTTAAAGGTTTCGAAATGAAAATACTTTACATACTAGAAGTTATATCATTAATTTCATTTTAAGTACATATACATTCTTGTTTTAAAAGACTAAACGACACATTTATGTATAAAAAATAATCAATGTATTTTTTTAAACAATGCATTAGAAACTGATGATATAAGTATAGAGACCTATGTTTATCAAGTCTTAGTGAGAATAAAAAAAGTCCTTCATTACTTATCACCAAAGTTTCAAGTTCCTCAAACTGTTTTAAATTTGTGGACTACAGAAAACTATACATGTAGTACATTTTTAATAGCAAACCAATGCTTATTAAAACTTGAAAAATAATTTTGATAGAATATAAATATTTAGACGTTTACAATGAAGTATAAATGTAATCAATTTCTGACATGTCCACGATACCATCTCCTTGTTAAACATATATATATCGTACAACATGATAAAAGCAAACCCGCTTATAATGAATTGACACTTACATGGAAGGAATTCCCGGGAACTATATTACATGTTAAAAGCTTCACGGATATTACGAATTACCCTTAGCAAAGCAAAATTGTCGGTTCCGGACACCTCGTTATAATCGTGTTTACTCGACTTACTAGGGATGTCAACGAGTACTCGACTACCGTCGATAGTCACAACGACCATCGACTAAAATTTTCGTAGTTGGTTACTCGTAATAAGGTGAATAGAATTTAAAAATTAATATTTTTCTTAACACAACAGTTTTTGGGCTACGAATGTAAACAACAAATCTAGACATATTTTATTTGTAAGTTACAATCTTTTCAATTAGTGTCTCTGGTGTATTTTTGAAGCGGCTAATAATTAATCTCTTTTGATTTACATAGGCAGACATTAACATGTACTTGTGAAAAATTTGTGTTTTAACTAATCAGTTATCAATTGGATTAGATGTTTGGATAATAAAAAAATAATCATAATGTTCTTAGGCGTTTGTTTTAATAATCATTAATTTTTGATTACTGATTAGACAAGGACAATTATCTAATTAACAAGGAACAGATTACATTTAAACTGCCTAAGATGATAAGGATCTTAATAATGTGTAAGTGTCACTAGAATAATAAAAGTAAAAGCCAGGACATTTTTTAACGGACATGTAAATAAAATACTGTTCAATTTTTTTTTAAATAAAATACGTTTAGTATATATCATCATATTTTTTAAAATTGTTTTTTACGTAACAGTAGCATCATTTAATTTGAAACCTGAATCACAATTTCAAATAAATCATTGAGTACTCGACTATAGCTCGACTAATGCTCGACTATAGCTCGACTAATGCGCCCCGATTAATAGATTAAGTTAACTGAGTTAAACTGACATCCCTAGTACTTACATTTGAAAAACATGAACGTTTGAGGACAGCATCATTATCTGACCTTTTTTCTCCTTTTCAACAGGAACCAGACAGCGAGAAATGTAGTTATAACGGGACCTACGAGTGCGGTATCTGTAACTGTAATCCTGGTTGGATAGGTGACCAGTGTGAGTGTGACGACAGGGGCACAGCCGAGGAGGCCTGTGGCACGTCCAATGGGTCAGTCAAATACAAGTTATTGTAAACTAACATTTAGTCACGTGCAAAGAATATTTGCGAGTTTCGCGAGAACCTTTTCATTGCGAATATGTCCTGCCGTGACCAAATTCAGAAATGCCTGGGTTATTTTGTCCAAAAGGCCTACATCTTGTTCGCAAAAATAGGTTGCCATGAACCAATACCGATCTCTGGTTAATTGAAAAACAAAGTTTTTATTGTATCAAAATCAAGCATGATAACGTCAAACATTCATGTATTCTGATGTTATATCCTTAAAAATTGTGAAAAGGACTCATAAAAAATATGCACATTATATTTGTCTATTCAGCCATCTATAGAGTGTATTTTTATTTTCTTAATGCCGTTTCTTGACGTGCTTAAGGTAGCTCCATACTCGTAAAATTCTCTGAGGAAAGTTGAAAAACCGAACTGATTTCGACTTAATAGACTTAAATGTCATCAATTGTTAGAAAAAATATACATGTCATCACACTTTTTGAGATCCCAGATAAACATAAACTAAAGCATATTTTAGCATTAGAAAAATGTATTTTTTTTCTGTTAAAAGTAAAATCTTGTAGGCAGAAATTTGTTTTTCTTGTTTAATTTTAATGTCAACTTTATCAGACAACTAATATTACAAAAATATTTTAAAATTAATCGTTGGAATAAGAAAAACTATAGCATTTAGACATACAACTGAGAGAAAAGTCAGAAAAAGAGTTATTTCCCCTTTGCATAGATAAAATATATAAAGATTTGGAAATTTAGTATAAAATTAAGTGCGAAAATATCTTTAACCTACCAATAATTCTAATTACATCCATGTGATTATATTCACATAAAATAAATAAAACTATCTTGCACAATTTTTAAAGAATTCAAAGTTTTACAAAAAAGTGTGACGTCACAGAACACTGGATCTACTTTAATATGGATATTTTTTATTGTTTTACGAATAGCAAAATTGTAACAATTGCTTAGTTACACGCGAGTTAAACAGCACAAATGGCTTTGGTATACTTATAACCAGATCTTTTTGTACACAGCATTTGCAACAACGCAGGGAACTGCACCTGCCGGAAGTGTGAATGTTTTGATGGATACAGTGGTGACAAGTGTGAATGTAATGATAAAAATTGTAGGAGCTACGAACGGATGCTTTGTGGAGGTTTGGTGATTCACATGTCTTTTTAAAATTAATGCCATTTCTTGCAATGATTTCATTTGAGAATTCTGATATACTCAACTAAATATATTTTCCGTTACAATCAGGACCAGATCGTGGTCGATGTGACTGCGGTAAGTGTGTGTGTAACGCCAACTACACGGGAGAGGCCTGTGAATGTGCTGTGTCCACAGCTGACTGTCAAAAGGACAACGGGGTGAGTGAAGTTTCAACCACAGCATATTTTTCAAACACTATTTCAGACGAATAAAAAACCATTCTAAACTAAATGTACACTTGAACATTTTAGGTTTACTTAATGATCGGCATTAGTTTATGTCAACAAGTATTAGTTTCTGAATATGGAGTCAAGACTTTTCATTTGTTGTAGACGATCTGCTCTGGTAATGGGGAATGTGTGTGCAATCGATGCCAGTGTAAAACTGGTTTCCGGGGAAAAACTTGTGACCAATGCACAGTGAGTATCTTTTACAAAACTTTATCAATAGTTTATTAAGGTATCCGATCCATATTAGGACCAAATTTTTCCAACCTTGAATATCCACCATGTATTTTACATATATATTTTGATATTTTTTAAAGCATTTAAGAGTAGAAAAAGATTTACCGAGAGAAATTCTCAAAAATATTATTAACTAAGCAGTAATTAATTAACGAAGATTGCATTAGGGTCTGAGGGGACAAGCACATTTTCAAGATAAAAAAGTAATTACTAGAAATATATAAAAAAAATGCTTTGGTGGAAAGATATATTTTATCACTAAAACTATTAAAAATAAATTTTATACCATGTAGATTTTTTTAAGAATAAAAGCAAACGGGGCAACTCTTCAAAAAAGGAAAAGGTCATTAATTAGGACGCATTCCACATTTACATATTGATACTTAAATTGGAAAATTATGTCCAAGTATACTGAGTGGTTTATACTGAGCTCATACATATATGTTATATAAATATATGTGTAGGTTGTTGTTAATGTTATAAATTGATGAAATATCAATGGCATTCGTTATTATCTTTCTTTCATTTGATTAAAATATCGCAAATGTTACAATTCTGTAAGAGCTCAAGCATATCAATTTTACTTTCAGAGTTGTCCAGGCACCTGTAAAAATAATAAGGACTGTGCTGAGTGTGTAGCATTTGGTACTGGACTGTATAATTCCACCGTCTGTGAGAAGATGTGCACCAATGTCAAAACTGCCCCTTTATTGGAACCTGCAAGTGAGTACATGAAACATGATAAACTGACTTTATATGGGCAGTTTCACTTTCAATATTTTCTTTATTGGAACCTGCAAGTGAATACAAGAAAACTGATTAACTGACTGTATATGGGAAGTTTCACTTTTAATATTTCTCTGTGGGAGGGCCTGCTGAGGTATGTCCAATCCCAATAGTATCTTTTTACAATAAAAAAAAACAATGTTCAAATCAATGGTATTTACTCATGATAATTTAAACCGAAACTGAAAACTGATTTAACTGACGTGATATGGACAGTTTGACTTTTAAAGATTTTTACCCATGATGATATCTCTTTTAGCCCCCGAGGGACAAGTTGTCAATATAACTATCAAGTCCTGCATCACAGAAGACGACCAGAAGTGCATCATCAATTTTAATGTTTGTGAGTATTACATATATTTGATATAAAAAAACATGTTTTTATAACAATCCAAATGATTAGTATAAAATCAAATACAGGTTTGCAAACAAACACACCTGATCCAGTATGGTTACATTAATAGATATAGAATTCTAGTTTTTATTATAAAGTTTAAAGGCATTTATATTTTGCGGTTTTCTTGGTTAGATTTTCAAAGGGGGAACTTTCTTGTCCTTACGTTACAATATGTTTTCGAAGTATTTATTTGTGTAAATATTCTGAAAATATCTTTACTCTAGTTTTACACAGTATTGTGACAGCATAATCTGTTTTTTTTTTATTTCTTTGGAAATTAGTTACAAATTACCACAAAGACATATTTTTACAGAAGGCAGAAATACAATAATTATATTGGCTTTCATTGATTTTTACAGATGATAGTGACAATGGCAAAGAAGTGATCGTTAAGGACACAAGACGTAAGCATTGTGAACTTTTCAATAGTATTTTTAAAAAATATCTTCTACCTGACCAAAATGTATTTTACACACATTTCAAAACGTTTGAGACATACAGGAGAACAGAGACATTAAAAATTGGTTATTTACTAAATGCATTAAACTACCTTTATGATTTGGTCTTGATCAAAGGTGTTTTGATTTAAGTCAAATGTCTTTATGATTCAGTAATTATTATTATAAAAAAATGCTTATAATCATTCAATGATGTCTATGAACCTATGAGCAAGAAGTTGGTACTCACTATCTTTTTTATAAATTGAAGAAAACAGGCCCTTCGGGGGAAAACACTTGAGTTTTATTTGCTTACATCTTGTCGATGTGTGTATATGAAAAGTCATGCTAAGTCAACAAAACAATTTATTTAACTGAATATTGATTAAAGGGTGTCCTCCTGGTTCACCGGATCCGATAAAAATAGGACTAAGTATTTCCGGAGCGATTTTCCTGATAGGACTCTTGTTGTTATTGATCTGGAAATTGCTGACTATGTTGTACGATAGCATGGAGTATTCCAGATTCGAGTCCGAAATCCAAAATCCTGCATGGGAGAGAGTAAGTAAAAGCGTTTCTTGCCTAAGCTTATAGTTGTATGTTTAAATGTAGGTATTATTTTTGCATCTATAATTTTTTTGTCTTGATTTGCTGTACATACAAGTAATGTTAGGAAATCAAAGTAAAAATGCAGTCTTTATGATTTGATGTTACTTAGATAAACAAACAATATTACTGTATTCAAAATAACAAATAATATCTGCAGTTGCTCAATATTTTTATCTTTTATGTATATTTGAAATTGAACATTCAATTAAAATTACAGGATGTTATTTTTTGATTTTTTTCTGCACACACTTAACACTAGAACATTCTTTTACTCATGATAATTAACACGAGCCAACAAATAGAATGAAGTTCACAAAATTTTTTTTTTAAACCAAAATCACTGCTGGAAACGATCCCCATTCCTTTGCAGAGGAATAATTACGATTAATAAAGACAGAAAGTGAAGACAATATTAAGTTATAAGAAATAAGTAATCATTGTGAGCAAATATAAAACGGACAAGCGTTTTCATATTATTTCATTATGGAAAGTTTTGTACAATTACATGTAGATAATGAATCAAAACAGTCAACAGACATTAATAAACGTCCATCTAGGTACTGACGATATATATATATATATATATATATATATATATATATATATATATATATATATATATATTGACTTTAGACTTTTTAATAACAATTCTTTATATTTCTATTACAGTCGGAGAATCCCATTTACAAGGAATGTGTTACAACCGTGCAAAATCCAATGCACGAAACGCAATTCAAAAACGAAAGTTCAGATGAAAAACTGATGCAATGATTGAAGAAAATACAGACACGATCTTATATATATATATATATATATATATATATATATATATATATATATATATATATATATATATAATATACAATTGCACGATCTTATCTATCACCTTGCATCGATATTGAAACAATCGTGCAGTTCAAGTTATGAAGAAGTGACTATAATGTATCCATTCGCACTAAGATGTTTATGCGTATTTTAACCGATTATAAAAGAATGATTTTAACCCCAAAACAATAACACCGTGTTATTCAACGCATGTGGAACAAACGAAACTTAAAAAAAGAAAAAAGGGTAGAAAAAAGAAGTTTGGTGATATTAATCTAGCAGAATACTCAAAAAACATATGGCGCCTAAAGGGACCAATTTGGCTTCAGTGATATATGTTTGTGATGAAAGAGAGAAAATCATTACATTCTTTTTATAAGAACGCAAGTTGCATTGTCATCTGTTCGTATAAAAGTGTGTGTTTGTTTGCTTAAAGTTTTATTGCTATTAAACAGTTTTATCCAAGGGATGAAGATATATATTGGTGCTGATTATATTCGTTACGGAAGAACCAAACCGTGAATTTTACCATTTATATATTAAAACTTTGCTTGTATTAAATCGATGTGAACCTTTTTTTTCGTTTTTATGTTCCTCTTCGGCCAAGCAGTGCAATAGAAGTGTTCAATTGTTTTTTTTTCTTTTCTTTATAATTTGATGTCTTCCGCTGTTTATTTTTAAATGATTGTTTTTTTCTGATTTCGACTTTTGTTCAACGAAATAAATAAATTCTGAATATATAGAAAAGAATAAAGTTTTTTTTATTTTGTTTGATTATACCTTACTGTCTTCATTTTGAAGAATGTGGATTAGTTGACTGTGTTTTTTTTTGTTTTTTTTTTTTACATATATTGCGTGCGTATGTAAGTTGCATATTTCATTACATTAACCATTGCTTAGTATGTTTTAAAAGTTTTAGACAGTGTATGAATGACTTTTGATCATTGATTCGTAATAGCTGGATGATTTTTATCTTGATCTTTTATGATATTGTATTTTATTAAGAAAGTTAATTTTGTGTACCAAGCCCGTGTTGCATAAAAGAATGTGACAAGATGTTTTCACTGGGAATGAATCACAAAACACATCATCTTCATTATCATAATTTATTACACTTGTGATACAGTAATATAAACTTATTTAAAAATCAAAAGTGCCTGTGCACGGCTATTGCTGAACTCTTGTTTTCTTGCCTAACACGTGTGTATAGTCCTAGCAGTCATTTTTTAAATATTTTCTGTATAATTATGCATATGATATATTTTAATAAAATATTTTATCTATCAAGGATAGTAAGCCTGTTTTACTTCTTGTTTCTATTCTTCAAAGATTCATATTTTTAAATTTGATACAGTTTTTGTTTCCAAATTAGTATACTAACATACCACCAGCTAAAATTTACTCAATTTTCCTTGCAAAAAAAAACAAAAAAAAAAAACCAAACAAACAAACGTTGTGAAAAGATGTAAGGTAGTATTCAAAAGAAATTACTGTAGAAGCAGAAATATTCGTTGAGGATTTAATTTCGTTATTTTCGTTGGCAGTATAATTCAACGAAATTAAATCCATGACGAATTTTTAACCAGAGTATTAATGAATACAAAGAGATAAAGATATAACGAAATTAAATGCCAACGTTTAAAAAACACGAAATTTTGACCCAACGAAAATATGTGGTTTTACATTATATCTTTCTGACACTGTTTCAGATGGAAGAAACTAAATTGGTGTATTTCTTATACTCAAAATCGTTTCTCGCTTATAAAAGATTTCTACTTTCTTTTGTGATTTATCTGATTTATCTGATAAAGACATAACATCCTAAATGCTAACTAATAAAAGAAATCCACTCATTAAATATTGACCTTTATAAACAATGTAGTTTATTTTCCAATTTTCATTTAAAATGATATTGGTACTTATTAATTATCAAGATGCATTAATGTTGAATATACATAAAGAGAAACCCATGAACACTTTCTTAAGTATTCCTAATGTGTTCCTAATGTAATAAATATTATCATAATTTAAAAATTCTGAATCAACAAAAAGTATATCTTTTTACACATAATTCGAAAATGTGATGTATTAAGCGCAAATGACAAGGTTATGTACTTTAGGAATGTGACTTCCAATTATATAAAGTAATAGTCACATGACTTAAATAGACAAACATTAATAAGATAGCACAAACAGTTCAAATGTTAACTAGATACAGCTCAGTTTTTTATCACTCATGAGCATGATTCATAACTAATCTAATGTGATATTGTAACTAGATATGCACAGAACAAACACAATGCTAAATATTTTTCAGCCAAACGTGTTGGATTTTATATCATAACTTAAAAAAAACCTCCCAGTGGGTAGAAAAAAGGCTTCACCTCAAGACATTTTACCACAGCTCTTTCAGGAAGTATTCAGGTATGACAGGGGGAAAGTAGCGAAAATTGTCTATCTAAGAAATAGGCTGACACTTCTGTTTACTTAATAACAATTTCCGAACCAATTCATAAAAGGTCAAAATAGTGGCTTGAGTCTTTAAAGACCCGAACTGGAATGTTTAACAATATCCAAGAAGGGGAAGAAACCTTTTATTTATTCGTTGATATGCATTAATGTTCACTCTAAAAAGTTGAAAATCACACATTTTTAGTGGTTGTTGATGAAATAGTCAAAAGAGAGTCTTCTCAGTCCTTGATATGCTGCGAATGAGTGAAATACATCCTAAACAGGAACACTTTGCAAAAACTATATTTTTTTGTACGACCAGTCTAAGAATTCCAAACCAATATATGGGTCAACAATTCAGAATACCTGGTCAATAAGATTGAACACATACATGTACAGTTGAAATCAGTGAGAATAGTCATGGGGGATGGACTGGCATCTAGATATCTGTTATATAAAGCAACAGAATGTAAACTATTGTCAAAACGTAGGGAAAAGTTCCGTTTTATCCAACTTCTCAAAATATACCACAATATGACTCCTAATCACCTATTCAGTATCATCCAGTCTAAAAATAAGTCAAAGTTATAATTGAAACACTAAAGCAGCGCACCCGCTGCGGGAAATCAATTCAAAGAAAATTCTTCCCAGCAAAAAACAGATGGAGTGTATTATTTCAAATTGATTAACTAAAACCCTCATAATATTGTTTTAAAACATATCTTTATATCCGTGGAATTTAAACTTCAAATTTGATTTTTTCAGGAACTAGAATAGGCCAAACTCATCATTCCATATTAGATTACGACTAAAATGTACACATTTTATGTTTCAAAGAAATTAAACAACTCACCTTTTTGTATTTGTGGCAAAGTTGAACGAACTCACCATATTCATTACACTATATTATATATCCTAAAGTTATGATTAATACAATTCTGACATTTTCACAGAGATATATAGTTTGTATACAGACTAACTCAACAACATAATGGTTCAATATTAATGTCAAGTAACGTTAGCCATTTTGTATAAACATTATTTTTGATTTGTTACAAGTTTTTCAATTCTTAATTCCAAATATTCTGGGTTTTTTCCCTTCTTTTTTCTTTATCAATGTATATATGCAGTGTTATTGTACTCTGGAACTTCACTTACCTATTATTTGTAGAATGACGACAGCGAGACTAATATAAGCCCCTTGGCCTGTTTCTCAATTTATTTTGTTTGCATTGTTGCTCAAATGTACATGTACACCTACTAAGTATTGATCTTACTTCCATGATACCAATGTCATGAATACTGTTTAAACTAAAAAAAATAACAATTGTTATATGTAATGTTTATTTGATTTTGTAATTGTTTGATAATAACATATAAACTTATTATCATTAAATGTGTTTAATAAGAAATATAACACGATGGAAACATTCTCTTAAATGCTTGGAGGAATAAATATAAAGTGTACGAGACAGTGCAATTGAAATTTCATATTGCATACTTTCAGTTACTAATTGTGATCATAAAAATAATTAATACGAAAACTGATATTTTATTTAACCTCAAGAAAGTACTAACAACAATATTTAATCTTTATTGTTGAAGTCTATGGGAATATTAGTGAAGTTCTGTTTTCTGAAAAATTAAAAATGCCCCTAATATATTGTTAAAAAAAATAATCGATACTTGGTTTAAAAAAAAAAAAACACGTTAAAAATGTCATATTTTCATGCTCGGTAGGTTTTTAATGGATATTGAATAACACAAAGTGTTTATACTGATATATCCTTGAGCGAAGAAAGTTGAATTTAAATGAAAGCTGGAAGTAAATAACTACTTCATGTTTGCTATGGACGGAGTTATTTTGTTCCTCGGATTAATTTTGCTCTACTCGATATGTAAGTCCTTATTGATGATGATGATGATGATGATGATGATGATGATGATAAAACAATGACGATAAAATAACTATATGTATTAATTGTTTTACGGCTTGTTAAAACAAGGTAAAAAGGAAATTAAACATAAAAATACTTAATAAAAAAGAAACAAAATATCATCATGCAAGTATTTGAAAATAACCTTCCAATTACTTATTGCTTTTTATATTTAAATACATATCATTACTATCTAAATAAAGATAGAAAAATATCTATGAATTTGAAATGCATATTAATGCGTAGTGAGTTTACGCAAGTGTTAGAAAATTGTTTATTTGAACTTCTACGTGATTTAAAATTAACAAAACTGAATGAAAAAAGAAAAGATAGAAACACGTATATAAAATTTGCAGTCATAAAATATCATATTATTTAAAATGTTGTTATTGTCTTTTAAAATTATGTTGATTTGAAAAAAACACTTGTCAAAAAATACTGTTTTCCATCAGCTAACGTTTGCACACAATATTGTACTGGAGCAAGATGCGGAAACTGCCTGATCAATGATGGATGTGCATGGTGCAAGGATCTGGTCTGTTTTTATTATTTCATTTTGTTTTACCTGAGACACACATGTTAAAAATGTTAAATAATTGCTTGATATATGTTTTTGATAGTTTAACTAAATAGAATAAGTAAACTATGTGGATATTAAAAGCAATCAGCTTTTGTCTTGTTAGTTACGTACTTATACATTTTGTGATCAGAAACATATGGTAACAAAATTAAAAAAAAATTAATATTTTACCTTTTCATTAAAAAGGAAATACTGTTTCATTTTGTTTAATCTGAGACACACCTAGCCTCAATTGTTTTTTGTCTTGTTATTAACGTACTTAAACATTTTGTGATCATAAAAAATTAGTAACAAAACTAAAATATTGAATTTTTCACCTTTTCATAATTGTTTTTAAGTGATTTAAAAATATTCTGTTTTAAGATTTGTTTCTTGGTACATCTTGGATCATAGGCTAAACCCTTATGGCATAAATACTGCAACACATTACTTTGATTATAAATCTATCTATTGTGCTTTAGTAGCGCAATAACCACATTTAAATAGTTCGTTTTCTTCTCGTGTAAATAAGAGAAGAATTAGCTTAACACTTATTCACTTCCCTTTTTAACCGTGAAACAGAAATACTCCTCTAGGCGATGCGCAACAGAAAATCAATTAGCTGTTGATGGGTGTAGTGCCATTGTGAAAAGGAAGGACCACATTGTTCAATTAGTTCAGGTAAGTTACTCACCGACACGAGGAAGATATAAGAGGTTATTATATATTCTAATACACATCATATCTAGCCTTTCACCCTTGCCTACCATATCACTTTAAAATTGAAATTAATTGAGGAGTGCTACTAACAAATGTATTGAAATAACTTAACAAATTAAATTAAACCTACATAATCTTTCGATTTACAAACATTTTATTTAGTTTGTAATGTTGTCTATATACCTCGTGTTGATTAGGATGACGACTTTTCTGATGGAGGACCAGGGCTCGAACCAGTACAGATCAAGCCACAAAAAATCAAAATAAAATTAATCCCAAGTAAGTAAAAAAGAATATTCTGATGATAAATGTTATAAATATAATATTATAATAAAACTTATGAAGGGAAAGCCTTGTCTAATACAAACAGTGCTTTTGAACCTAACATTTGTATATATGATTGTGTGACACTTAAGTAATACTTTAAATAGACAAACGACTGAATAATGTGATGGTGTTCTACAAGATAGCAAAGAACTTTCCACTAGATCTGTATTTCCTTAACGATGCATCTTATACTATGAGACAACTGGCTTCCAGTCTCAATCTTCTAGCCGATGACATAGGTAAAATCTATTTGTAACCATCAATATTATTATCATAAGGGTAATAAATGATATATACTTTTACTTGATTTAAATAATACAAGTATAAGCAAAATTTAATATTTAATTCAGTGCTTTTGAAAATCATATTCTAACGTACAGTGAGTGTCAGAGGTAGATTATTTCTAATTTATAGATGATATGAATGTATGTTATAAATCATAAGGCAGTCATTATATGTAATTACATAAAAAAGTAAAATATAAATTATTGGTACATGTATTATGTAGTTAATACTGTGGTGGCTTTTTAAAGATTTATCATTTATATGTCACTAATAAAATATATTACTGTCAGTTATTTATGTATTGTACCTAAGAATTTATCTTCAACAGCATCGGATATTGCCACACTAACGACAGACTTCAGATTTGGACTTGGAACAGCTATGGACAAAGTCATTAATCCTTTCACCCGCCAAGATCCAAAATAGTATAAACAAATATAATAAGAATAGACCTTTTTTTAATTTTTTTTCTCATTCTATCATAAATTTGATCATCGATTATCGAAGTTCACTTTTATATGAAGTCAATGATTAGGACTTAGTTAAGAAATAGATTTAGAGGCACACTTTTTGGTAACTTAGTCATAATATATTTGGAATAAAATACATTTTTGAAAGGATAAGGAAAAACAAATGAAAACAGTGTAATATTTGTAAGCATAAGATAAATCATTTTTTATCATGTTGAAATAAAAATTGGTAGTGAGAACTTGAAACTGTCCGAAATATAAAGATATAATGTTTTAAATCAGATTCTTCAAAAATGTTTAGAATATTGAAGTGGATACATTTTATTAATTGTTTTACATTCCAGTTTGGTCTCTCCATGTGGAGATAGCCCTATTTACTGCGACCTCCCTTACTCTTTCATACATCGGCAATCACTAACCAACAACATTGCAGCGTTTACAGTATGTAGTAATTTTTGTTTTTATATATTCAAATATTCATTTATAAAATTTATCTTTTGGTCTAAAAAAAGTCAGTTATAAAAGATTACTATACATATATATACATATAATTACATATAATGTATAACTACTATTTCCCTGGAAAATGTTATGTTTTTTGCGACCTGTTTTTAATAGCTGAATCATTAACAACAAACAATGATTGTTACGCTTATTAGTGTAACAGTTTACAAATAATGATGTGTATCAATAATTACTTCCTTTCAAATGTACTGAATAATGCTACTCTGACTAACTTTAAAATAAAATATCAATTAGCTTGACACTTATTAAATTAAAATTCAACATTTGAAATCATGTAGTATGATTTAACAATGTATAAGTAAAAAACATAAATCGAGTAAACGTTCATCTTGGTTGGAAAAGTTACTGTTAAAAAAACAATGATACCATTCAATGTTAACGTGGTGCCTTATTGATTTGGTGATTATATCTTATTGTTTTATCAAGATTTATTCTTGCGTTGTGTTCAACCATAAAACATAATTCTTTGGTGACTGATTTGTTCGTGAATTTAACGTAGAGGGCTGTTCGTAATGTAAACACCACGGGGAACCAAGACGCCACAGAGGGTTTATTTGACGGGCTGATGCAAATCATGGTGTGTGGTGTAAGTAACAAACGAACAATACATACGAAGAAACTCCTTCACAGAGACGTACTTCATAAATGATTTCATTGAAAGGGCAAAATATTACATTGAATAAATATTTTGTAGATAAATCGTCAACGATCTCTGATCCTCCGCAATGTCCATTAACTCTTTATCCGGAATTTTGTTATTCGTACCATAATTCTGCTGCTTTTTATTTAGATAAATTCAATTAGTTTTGTAGTGTTAATTTTACAATTATTTAAATTACGCAAATCTTTGAAAAACATTGATATATATGTAATATTGTAGGACCGAATAGGATGGAGAAAGAAAGCCCGGCGTATGATAATTTACGCCACGGACATCAACTTCCATCAAGCTGGAGATGGAAGGGTTAGAAAATTCATTTAGCTTAACTACTAAAACAATTGGTTTTTAGATAAAGTAAAAGAAACATTTATATGCAAATTTTATGTCTAATTAAACGATTACGAGTGAAAAAATAAAACAGCTGTTATAATGTTTTAAGGAATGATTTTGGGTTTTAAAAAAAATCCAATTTTTAATAACATTATTTTTCTATTTCTGTTTCCATTCTATTCTCAAAATTCTTATTTGCACTGCTAAAGGTTGCTGGTATTTTACAACCAAATGACGGATTATGTCACTTGGACAGCCAAGGAAAATACACGATGGCCGAGATTCAGGTACATGCACAACTCTATTGTGTATTAGTGTAATCAATGTCTAGAACTTTACTTTTTAGGGTACTACACTGCATATATCCTAGGCAAATTCAAGTATAAAATGTGTAAAGACTGCAATTTCCGGACAAAAAAATAAGACCATTTAATGAAAAGGTATTCATAAGCATAGAAAATAAACTATAGCTAAAAGCTCATTATCTTTTAAAATAATGAGGCTAAGCCGCCTAACATATTTGATCTTTACTCAAATTAAGTTGGAGTTTTCCACAATGAACGTTCAGAGTATAGGGCAAACAACTGAAGAGTACGAACATGTTAACCAGAGAACTGGTAGTGATATATGAGTACCGCTCCTATTTCATATTACTCTTTGATATAGGGATAAGGTAGATAATGAATATCACATTTGGTAATTGATTAAAAATTGGAGTTTACAACAGAAAATTATACTATTTGAGCTTTCCGTTTCCGTGAAATATCTCAAAAGTAAACGTCTTCAACAAGAAAGCATTGTTTGTGTAGAGCAAATTTATACAATTTAACAGCTTTTTCTTTAAAAAATTTAGGTTCCCTTTTATTTTTCTATTTGAAGGACTACCCATCAGTTGGTCAGATATTGCAAAAAGCACGCGAAAACAACATCAATGTAATCTTTGTGATCGGCGGAGCAAACAACAAATTGGTAAGGAGTCTTTACTACGATAAACTGGCCGCCCTCTTGCCTGGTGGGTTCAACAATGCCTCAGAGTTAACCACGGATGCTTCAAATATTCTAGATATAGTCGGCAACAGCTACAGGGTAAATCATTTCCGGTTTTCTAATTAGTCAGGTTTTGATAAAGCAATGATTCCTTTCTTTCATGAATTTAATTTTTCATAAACGATTTTCCCGAAATATTTTTTAATGTAAATTTACAAAAAAAAAATATAAAATGACAAAAAGTTCATGCTTTTAATACAACTAACTTTTAAAAGAAGAATATCCTTATAAAATTAAAAAAAAAAACCCCAGAAAGGGTGAATAAAAAAATGGTCCAGGAAATTAACTCCTATACGAAACGGGTTTCTGGTCAAATACGATTGAAATTCTATTAGTCCTAATTTAGAAGTAACCTCCATTTACTTTCTTAACCTAACTCTAAATGGTTTCATTAAATTGTAATCATCATTCAATGATTCATTCCATATTTTTTATAAACGTTTTGTCATTTAATAGCGTCTACGAGAAACAGTGAACTTGAAGATTGGTAAAGTTCCTAGTAGAGAATTGGATGTTGAAATCTACACAAACTGTAGAACCGGGTAAACAAACACATCATATTACTTTACATAACCACAAACGCCATCAAAACACCCCATCACAACACTGCTTTTCAATAATATACCAAACCAATTATATGATTTTTATAAACATTCAAGTTTTAAATTCTTCACCTTAATTATAAAATGTTAGCTTAAACGTTTAATCATTTAATTTTGCTGCAGCTCAATATCTTTCACATCAAATCATCATTTACAATAATTAGTGTAAATGTTCTTTCTAAATTAACTCAATAAGGAACTCAATACAATTCATTTCCTCATGAATTCATGTTGACAATTCATGTATGTCTAACTAAATTTGAAATATTCAAAGGAAGATAAGTGATTATTTACAATTGTGGTATAAGTTTCAAACATTGTTTTCATTAGACAAGAGTTGGAGAAGACGCAGACTTGTACCGGATTAACTCTAGAGAAATGGGTAAAAATGGCATTAGAACACTTATATTAGTTTAACGTTTTAAAACTTACGGTGTAATTTTCAATAAAAGTATCTATGAACAATTAAGATTTTTCAAGACCATTTAACAGTACGAAATTCAGTTCAATTTCTTATAAAATGTTGTATATGCTAACCGAAAATTTTGTCACCATTCATGTTTTATCTTAATTTTAGATAAAAGTGTATATCTTTTGTATGAAATAATTACTATCTTTGGATGGTTTCCCTTTTTAAAGTATTAAGTTAATATCATAGTTTATCTTATATAAAGATATTAAATTGAATGCGTTAAATTAGATTTTACACTGAATATATCATCCAAATTAATAAATGTTTGTCTTTTTGAATGAGTATTTAGTGAACCATATCATTTATGGTTGATTAATAAAAGCATATAAATACTTTTTTTTTTTTTAGACAAACTTTACTCTAGATATTATTTCCAACATAACAAGATGTCCCGACCAGAGGGTCAGCAATTTTACCCTTTTTCCCGAGGGTCTAGAAGAGCTAGTTGAAATTGAAATCGAACACGTGTGTGATTGTGACTGTCAACTTGAACCGGAAGTGGTAAATTATATATAGTACTCTGCAAACTTTTAACATTGATATTTTGATATCATTGGTGTTTGTTAACTGATTTTGACTTGTCTTTGTTGTGAACTATCTGTTATCCCCGTTACCGAACTAATTGTATTGTATAAAGGTATATTTTATTGTTAGTTGGCAATATCGTGTGCTACTTTATATTTCTAAATAAAGATAGAACAAATGCGTGTAGTTTGACATCATTGATGTAAGTTGTCATTATCATTCTATTTAATAATCCTCCTACTTTATTTATCTTATTTTCTTCCACTGGCTCTGAATTATAAAATAGTTAAGTAGCGTTATTGTGAAGTTCGTTCAGAGCATGATTGTCGCCCTAGAAGCATTTTCCATATATTTTTACGACTGGATGCTTGAGAACAATCTCGATAAACTCACTTTCTTACTTTTTCTCCTTTTCAACAGGAACCAGACAGCGATAAATGTAGTTATAACGGGACCTACGAGTGCGGTATCTGTAACTGTAATCCTGGTTGGATAGGTGACCAGTGTGAGTGTGACGACAGGGGCACAGCCGAGGAGGCCTGTGGCACGCCCAATGGGTCAGTCAAATATTATTGAACCAAAATTGATGATGATCATGTTTATAATATATATTTGGTTCGTAAGTAGTATAGGAGGTCAAGCTCATATTAAAAATTTTCAACATAGCATTTGCATACAGAAAAACAAACAAAAGAAAACAAATGAAAAAAAATTAAGGTCAGTCTCTTCAAGTTGACCAATCGAAGGTTAAATTTTTTCTCGAAATTTCCTTTTTTGAAATTTATGTAGGAGGTATATACATGTATTGAACTTATTCTTCCTAATGGTGTATTTCATTATTTATTTATTGTGCAATTTTACAAAGTCAGAAATTAAAAAGAAAAATATATAATGAAATAATCCTAGATATTGCTTGAAAATTTTAAACACTCCAAAATTTAATAAAATGATGATAAAATGATTTTTGCTTTCTCAAAGCATTTGCAACAACGCAGGAAACTGCACCTGCAGAAAGTGTGAATGTTTTGATGGATACAGTGGGGACAAATGTGAATGTAACGATATGAATTGTCGAAACTACAACAAACTTTTATGTGGAGGTAGGACGTTTCAAACATCTTGAAACAGTGATTATAAATGCACACTGTTAAGCATTATGCTTTCTAATATCTTTATTGCTTGTTGGGACTAAAATGAATTGCATTGGAAAAGTGTCTATCATTATAAAAAATAGCTAAAATCATCTATCGATTCATATATATGTCCATTATAATAGGATATTATTTTACATTATCCAATATATTAATTCAGTGGCTTTTTTCAATCAGGACCAGATCGTGGTCGATGTGACTGCGGGAAGTGTGTGTGTAACGCCAACTACACGGGAGAGGCCTGTGAATGTCTGATGTCCACAGCTTCCTGTCAAACAAACAATGGGGTTAGTTAGGACTTCGCCAGATTATATATATATATATATATATATATATATATATATATATATATATATATATATATATATATATATATATCGTGATTTTTGTCTTTGGTACGCAGGGGCATGCTCTTCATATGAGCAGTTTCTATGGCGATGCAAGCTACTGACAAACAATGATAAAACAGGACTATAAATAGTCTCGTTTTAAGTCATCTTTTCGTAAGTTCTATGGTAGATACAACGACATTTTCAGCAAAAACAATCTCCCACTTGGTCGCATGCTGACCGACGTTTTTCTCACTAATTGTAAGACCAGAATTAATCACCTAATTGTCTACGGACGTTTCCGTTTTTTTCCCGATTACGAGGAGGTCCGTGTTGCTCTGCTTTGACTTTGTCTTTCGTTTTATGGATTTTTGAGATGTTTGACGGTTTGTTATTAACATTTTTTCGGGTAGATTTGATATTACCAATAAGAACTTCGGTGACATCAATGACATCGTATACATAGACTGACCTCGTTTATTGTTGTAGACGGTGTGCTCTGGTAATGGAGATTGTGTATGTGGTCGCTGCCAGTGTCGATCTGGTTTTCGGGGAGAAGTTTGCGACAAGTGCACTGTGAGTGTCAATGATTTATCAGATTCGACGAGTATAGGTTTCATGCACCTGTAAAACATAAGTTAATCAAACTTAGTAATTTTTTATTTAAAACCATTTGTTCAATAGTGCATTTTGTAATCAAACAAACATTAATTGTATCTATAAGTCTATACGGTTATTACTTTCACTTTTCCAGAGTTGTCCTGGTATTTGCCAAAACAACAAGGATTGTGCCGAGTGTGTGGCCTTTGGAAGTGGTATCTATAATCCTACCGAATGTACACAGCTGTGTACCAATGTAAGAACAGCGCCTATATTGGAACGGGAAAGTAAGTAAAAGCAAATCAACTATAAACCAAGTAAATACGTGAAGACTTTTCTTGATAAATTTTATATAATATTGATATGCCCGTGTTATTTCTCGGCAAATGAATCCTATAAATAAACTCCACCAGTACTAGTTATCAAGAACACATGAATGTCATTCATATCAATTCAATCCCAGAATCAATATAATTTTAAATTTCATTTACATTTATTTTTCAAAAGTTTTTCCTGGTCAACATACCAATATAACCATAAAATCCTGCATCATAGAAGACGACCAGAAATGTTTCATCAGTTTCAATGTTTGTAAGTATCACAAAGCTTTAAACATTTCAATGTTTGTAAGTATCACAAAGCTTTAAACATTTTCAATGTTTGTAAGTATCACAAAGCTTTAAACATTTCAATGTTTGTAAGTATCACAAAGCTTTAAACATTTCAATGTTTGTAAGTATCACAAAGCTTTAAACATTTTCAATGTTTGTAAGTATCACAAAGCTTTAAACATTTTCAATGTTTGTAAGAATCACAAAGCTTTAAACATTTTCAATGTTTGTAAGTATCACAAAGCTTTAAACATTTCAATGTTTGTAAGTATCACAAAGCTTTAAACATTTTCAATGTTTGTAAGTATCACAAAGCTTTAAACATTTTCAATGTTTGTAAGTATCACAAAGCTTTAAACATTTTCAATGTTTGTAAGTATCACAAAGCTTTAAACATTTTCAATGTAAAAACAAATTAACGTGGAGTTTTGGTTTTGAAAATCTCTCTTATTTGTTAAACAATAAAAAAGATTCATTAAAACATGTTGTGCTACAAGATTCCCAGTTTAATAATGTACCAAATGTATATTTAATTACTTTTCATTTAATTTTATGCTTATACATATTGGTTTTCTTGTGTATCACCAGTTGGTTGTCATTATTTGAATGTAAAGTTGTCAATATAATTACCACAATGATTAGGATATAATTTACAAATAAGGAAAATTCGATTCTGCTTGTTAACGCGCTACTGGTTTGTTAAAAGGAATAAGCTGTTTTTCATAAGCATACTTTTTCCTAAGTCACAATGGCATATAGTACATGTATCAATCTTTTGTTATTTAAAAACAAACCTTTTCTTCAGCCTAAACTAATGAGGACTAAATTTATTAATAAGGAATAAATGCAAAAGCTACCAAGTTTATGATAATTTACAATCATGATGTTTACTCCTTCTTATAAAATGCTACATTGTTAAGCTAGCTGCTAAAAATAGTAATGATAGTTTCAACTAAACAATTTTTAACAGACGACAAGAACACGTTCAAAATTAAGGAGATAACTTAGTCTACTAATTCACACGAACTACACGTAACGTTTGTCTATAAAACTAAATGTACAATTCAAAAAGATTTGTTGAATATTATTTTAAGTAGATAAAAAAGGTCATCATTTTACACCAAATGAGACATGTATAAGTTTTCATATCATTATCATTAGAAACATTATGGCAGTAATAGTGTTCTGAAATATCATTAATTGTTGAATTGTTTGTATCCTTATTTAGATCTGGTAACAATAGTTTCATGGATTGTTATTTCTTTTACAGACGATAGTGACAGCAGCCAGGAAGTTGTAGTTAAAGACACAAAGCGTAAGTTCTGTTTGACCTTCTAGCTTAATATAATCAAATAATTATATTTTGCCAAACAATCAAATAACATACAATCTCAAATCATAAAAAAATATTATAAAACATTATTGGAAAAAGACAGCTTATATCCGTTTAATCGTTCGTTGAATCGTCAAGATTTATTCACTTAGTCATCTAGCAATGCATTTCTTTTAACAATACATGCATAAAGCACTATATATTCAATCAATTATCAAATGATGCTTATAGGCTGTCCAGCCGGTTCTCCGGATCCGTTAACGATAGGACTAAGTATTTCCGGAGCGATATTTCTCCTAGGACTGTTGTTGTTATTGATCTGGAAGTTGCTGACTATGTTGTACGATAACATGGAATATTCCAGATTTGAGTCTGAAATCCAAAATCCTGTTTGGGAGAGAGTAAGTTATCAATCATATTACTTTCTTGTTTCGGTTAATTATGCTTTAAAATATCAATACAATGTTAGTAAAAGTTAAAAGTATATTATGATCATGAAAAAAATCTCAGATATTTTTTGAGTTTGGTAGGGTTGTTTTTACTATAGTTACCAATTAACTCTATTGATTTCACTGTAAAATATCATGCTTATCCACCCGTCGATAATTAATGTAGATGGTTACACAAATAATTCATATACGTGTACTTTCACTGTGAACTAATGTACCTATTCAAATTAAAGTATCAATTTTTTGTTGCAGTCGAAGAATCCAATTTACGAAGGATGTGTCACCACTGTAGAAAATCCGATGCGAGAGGAGCATTGTGATGAAGAGCTGATGAATTAAGGTTAAGAAGGGATTTATGTTCTTTGTGCACATGCATTTAATAAATACAGATACATTTGTATAATGTATTGAATATTTCACCATGTTTGAATTGTTGTTATTTACTTTAATAATTATAAAACAGTGTTTCTCCATTTAAAAAAAAGAGTTGGTCAGTAATATTATTGCTTCTGTTTTAACAAGGGAAATGTCTTGTTTTGTTTGAAAACTCATGTGTGTTGGCGATGAAGAAAGATTAATGTAAAGTTTAGCATACATATGTTATAACTTATTGATTTTGTTCTGCATTACAATTAAATGTGACCCCTTTTTAAATATGCTTGACTATTAGATACAAAATATTTGGCGTGAACTCTGTCTTGATTACAGTAATTCAATACTCGCTTCCTGGGTTCACTTCCGGAGGGTAATCGTGTTAAAAAATCAAGACATGTAAATTCGAATAGGCAATTGTGTTTGTCTATGAGCATGCAATTCTGATCATGGAACCTTTGATAACTCGGAGATGAACTCTCCGAGATTTGATTCTATTCCTTAGTATGATGCATACCATTCATATAAAGTGAATTGAGGTCAAATGCTTCAACGATTTGTCATTTTCACTCGTGACGGTGGTTTAAGCTTGGTTTAATTTTCGTTTTATTTTGCTTTTTTAACTCTGAGAACGATTGCTTGTATTCAGTATTCTTGTATTTGGAATTATATGTATCGAACCAAACATAGACTTTGGTAAATCAAGCAGTTGATTGTTTACCTGCAAAAATGATAAAATCGGATGCATTAATAACGTACTAAAGGACAGTTCATTGAATTGGTATTTAGGTATGATCTCTGAGCAATCCTTTGGATCGCAATGGAGATTGATTCAATGTGATTTATTAAAATGATTAGCATATTCTCGATTCTATTTAGTTAAAACAGACATTACTTTTGTTGATTGAGAGATGTAGGTATATAGGCCTATGTTGCATGTATTCTATAAATGAATTGTGCTCTTTGTAATTAAGTGCATTTTTACTCTTTTTTACGAACAATATTTGGGTGTCAACAAGGACCAAACAAGGGGACGACTTGGTTGAATTAAACGCCTTTTGATCGGTAACTTCACCGGAATGTCTTCGAAAGAGAATTTGAAGTCGTCATGTATTCTGAGTTCATGAACCAAAGACAATAAATTGATGATTATGTAATTGAAAAGACGTTTTCACAGCCTCAGTATATCCCTGTTGTGATTCATCACCCGCGACTGCTCTTTAATATCTTTAGAGGTAATAAATACATTAAATAAATTGATTTTAAAAAATTACAACCGATATTTATTACATTTTGTGTTAATATTACAATTAGTGAGAAACTTGTAATTAGTTGATAACCGTGCCAAAGACAAGGGGCGGCATTGGTCAAAATATGCCTTGTTTCAAATATGCACAAGACTGAACTAATAAAGATTAAATCAACAACTTTTAGACGAGATCACGGAACGAACTTTATCTATCGATCCACTGTTTCTATGCGTTAAAAAAACAATTTTAATGCACAGTAAGGGAACGGAAGCGTACAATTTTGGGTATCGCTGTTTGCCGAAGCGAATAAACAAATAGAAGAAGTAGCTCTGCAAACAATCGAAGATTTTAACAAATGAACTGATAAACGGATGTAAAAAAAACTTCCGTAACAATTCAATGCGTTATAGTAATAAACTGGCACAAGTATAAATTTTTTTTTTCCTTTTGCAACATGATTTTCAATGAACATTTTGACAAATTTCCATCAAGAGAGCTTGATGGTTCCTCCATTTGGGGACTATAATCTACGTGAAAAGAATAACTCTGTTTTGAGATATATAGGAAAATATTCAAACTCATAGGCTTTATAATTTGGATTTTTTGTAGTAAATTATAGTTTATGTTCAAAACTATTATGTTTATGATGTTGAGTGAATCTAATGTTTAATATAATGACCGCCAAGTCTCCTTCAATATTGGCTAGCTCTGATGATTAATTCAATGATTATATTAATGCTTCTCATTCATACAATGTGTTAATTTTGATTTATGTGAACATGAAAAAATTCTAGACGGAATTATTTCACAGGTAAATGCATGTATGTGCATATTGTGTAATAAGTTTATGAACGAATTACAATGGTATTCTAAGTATGCGGATACTTTACAAAGGCGTTGCGTAACAATATCAAGGGTTTAAGAATAATGACATTGCCTGCTATTTTAAGCGAAAACAGGAAGATATGTATAAATTATAATCTGATATCAATAAGCCATCACAAATTCTTTGAAGGATACAGGTTTACGTGTTGATAAATAGTGTAACATGCTTAAAAAATAAAACAATTAATTATCAATAAGGATTTTCCTAAACCTTGTTAAAAATAAAAAAAATATACCTTATAAAACATTACTGGCCGGTAAATGTAAACATATTTGACTTATGTGACTAATCATGACACAGTGTCATAAAACAATCTTTTCCGTGTAATTTACAGTTTGGACAACTATTTTGTGCTTGCCTGTGTTATTTTGAAATGTGTTTAAGACTAGAACAATACCAAGCAGGGCATTCACAAAGGCATAGCGTTTCAGTATTAAGGGTTTGTGGCAACGCACTTTGAAAAAGTTTGGGACCAAATCAACGCACTTTGATTTTTTTTCAAAGTGCGTTATATCTTGGACCAAGTCACCCACTTTGAAAAAACAATTTGAAGTGCGTTAAGAAGGTACATCGACATTTTCATTATCGAGACTCTTAAAGCACTTTAAAAAAATATGTATAAATCACAAATTTTCCAATTGAATTTCTAATTTGCTGATAGTATGATGATTTGTAAACACTAGTGAATCTAATTTACCGTATTTGAAAACGGGATGGGGGTGAGATACAGGCCAATTATATATCTATATATTATATATCTTTGGTTCATGAACTCAGAATACAGTATATCATTTAATTGATTAGAGGAAGAAGGTTCCCTATCCCTCATTTTTCCTTCCAAAACATTTGATTTTCAGTATCATTTCAGATGGGAAAAACAGATATGCTCTGTTGTAAATTAAGTAAAGGCAGTGATATTGAAAAAAAAACGAGCTTGTAAAACAATAATATCTCCACTGATATGTTAAAGAATATATTAATGTTTCAACATTAACCCTCTTTTCATATTATAATCAAATAAATCACTTCAATACAAACGAATTACATTATCAAATATTAAATCATCATAAACATAAAAAAGCATTAGGATGCGGGTTTTTTTTCTCCCACTGATCTTCTAAAATATATTGTTTTTGATAAACATAACTAACGTATCCTTTCTGCACATCATGTTTGTTTAAAAACACATGCAATAAGCCGGTTAAAATATATTATACATTGATTTCCAGTATTAATATACATAAATCTTATTCGTTCTTGCATAGCCCAATATACCAGATAATAAGTAAATTTACTGTATACTAAAAAAAAAAATGCAGTTACTTAGCGATGAAGTTCATTTCATATTTGGAAAAATCAAATCTCCCAATGAACGAAAAGGAAAAAAAATCTCATCTAGAAACTGTTTATCAAGTTAGCTGAGAATGCAATTGGTTCTTTTTTTAAATAAATCACATTAAGCTAAACAAGGATAAAACAATCATTTAGTGTATATAAAAGTATCAATTATTTTAACTTTACCCTGAACATTTTTTTTTCAAAGTGCGTTAATGTTGTAACAAGGGTTCAAGATAAATTATAGTGCCTGTTATTTTAAGAGGTATCAAGGGTTCAAGATTAATTATAGTGCCTTCTATTTTAAGAGGAAACAGGAAGAGATGTTTAGATTGTAATCTGATATCAAAAAGCCATTTCAATTTCTTGGAAGAATAAATGTAGATAAAATTCGTTACATAGTTTAAAATTTGAAATATTTTGTTGTATCCAAACTTTGTTAAAGGTCATAAAATGTTCCTTATGAAGTATAATTGAATGGTAAATATAATAAAAACAGTTTTCGGTACTTTGAAGGAGGAGGAAAACAATATGATAACGACGTTGGATTTAAAAGAACCCTTAATATTAACTTCCTCTACCTTAAAAAACGCTGAAAAACAAAAACATTTACAAAACAAGGAAATTTACATTGAAATTTCAAGTTAGATACATGTAAGGGATCTTCTCTAAGAAAAACGGTCATCAATATCCATAACAGTTGGCACGGTTTAGTTCATCAGACCTGATACATATATATATCACAAATCTTGACTTTAATAGTTTAGGTCTTTCAAAGAGATTACAAATCAGAGATAAAGGTGTTGTTATTGTTTAGTTTGCAAATGAGAGCAATAAGAAAAAAACCACGCTTCTATTAGTTATGTACAATGAAGTCTTTATTTTGTTACTTATGGGAGGAACGGCTACGGACCAAAAAATGAATACATATAAACCGTTTATACTGTAATTGGATCTGTCCTCAAATTGTCACAATATTTTATCCGTATGAAGTAATGCGTCTGGTATGTAAACATGATAATCCGATTGCGAATTATGCATACAGAACTTTATCTCATTCTGTTTTAGAAATCGAACATTTTACAACTATATAAGTTTTATAGCCATCGATTATAAGCCACTTTAACGGTGAGATACGGAAGTAAGACGCAAAATAAAGTCCGTATTGGATTATTCAAACACTCATGTGCTATCAGTTTATTTTACGTGTGGCATTCAAAATGAAAGTACCGACATGGGGACGCCTAATTTTCATATGCTGCTCAAGTAAGATTTTTTCTTAGTTATGTAGTTGAAGTTATTTCAAACAAATTATTTCATAATTTTTGTCCAGGAATCCCATTTTGAAAGTTTTAAACGACAATCCATTAATCTGAGGCATTTTAAAAAAAGCTTAACCAGTAACAAATTTCTGATGAACTCCAACAAAGAGGTTATGAGTTTAAGCAAAGACGCAATTATCTTCGTAATTTTGTTTTTATGAGTTTTGCTTAGTTCGATTTTTATCCTGAAAGTTGTATTTGATAAGTTCAAAAAATTGGTCAGAAACATTTGTTAGACCTACTTCGAGTGTAAATAACTTCGGTCTAGCCTTTGAAAGGATCACTCCGATTTGTAGAAGACCTTTCAATCATCATCCTTATCACGCACATGGGTAGAAAGAACATTTATAGGTAGATATTAATTGATATAGCGTGCTTTGAAAAGTCTATAGTTTTAAAATATATGCTCCAAAATATACCCATATTATTTTCTTAATGTACATACTATACGATATATTTAACGATCTGAAGAGTTACCTACGTTTATTCAAGATATGTAACCATACCGACTCATCTATATCAAGTTAATGAAAAATATAAACAATGCATTGCTTTCGTTGGATATTCATGTGGGATGTAAAAGAGGCGACAGTACAATGGTCGTTATCACAGAAACAAGCATGAATTATCAATTAAAGAATTTAATGTTTATCTTTACACCTTTCATCAACAAATTAATAAATTGATCTTAGAAGTAAGTTAAATGAACTAAACCCCCAATTTTTAATGTGCATGATTACATTAAAGAACGAAATAGCCAAGTCTTCATGTATGGGAATTTGAGCCTGTCATCATCATCTTTATTCCGTGCAGTCCGTGATTTATTTTTTTAAGTTCCTAACGGTTTCGATTGATATATTAAACTAGTTAGAACTGGATCTTGTAGATTTAAGTCCTGTCAGTTTTTATACAGCTGTAAATTGAAATCAATTTCCGTAAAAAATGCAATACAAGATGGTTGTTAATAGATATCAAATGTATCATATTTGGTATCATGATCAGTATTCATAAAAAAATTATCTCTTGAAGTTGAATATTAGATGTAAGTATAAGGAAATCATCTAAAGTTTGATTCACGTATTTAAATAGCATTATCATTCGAATTGTGCTTTTAAAAGTGTGCTTGCTATTCTTCACAAATTTTGTTATTCCTAGCACAGCTTCAATTATAGTTAGATGTAATTGTTTTGGCACTCGTTTATTGTTTACCGTATACTTAAAACACAGTTATTTCACTTCGTTATACGTCTATCCATGTTTTCCCCATTTGTGTATTACCTTAATACAGTGTCTCTTCATATTTCCTCAAAACGCTGTCTTAAAATGATATTTAAAGATCTTATCAATGTCACGTTAAAACACTCGGAGGCTAAAGAAAGTTGAATACTGATTATTGTTCTATTGGCCATATATATATATATATATATATATATATATATATATATATATATATATATATATATATATATATATATATATATATTCATGTCAATACAAAAAGGTTTTTCCCACGTAAAATATTTTTGTTAGCGAGTATTAAGAAATAACTTTATGTAGCAACCCGGAAATTAGTTTTTCAATAACCAAACTTTTCTTCCTTTTACTTGACATTTTTTTTTATATATAGTTTACTGTGTAAACAGTCTATGCTTTGGAAAGAGGTGCGGGGAATGTCTCATTACACAACAATGTAGCTGGTGTAAAGATCGAGTGAGTAAAAAAATGAAATCCTTAGGTCTGGCTTTGCAACGCAGTTACTATGATACTTACATTTATTTATAATTACCAGAACTTTACGAAGACTCGTTGTGCGACAAATGGAACTCTTAGAGAGGATGGCTGCATAAACATTGTCCACAGAAAAGACCATGCCGTAACGATAATCAAGGTAACTGTTAACGTAAACTTAGTCCCAAATTACTCTCCTACAAAACTTAGACAAGTTTTTGTTATTTACATTTATGAATAAAGTCAGAAAGAAATATTGATGTACATAAATTTGGCCTTACACATAACCTAAACGACTAGCCCCCACTTCCTGTAAGAAAAACAGTAAACAAATGCAAAACATGGCACAACATTAGAAATAAGATATGAGAATCGGTGGCTGTTCTATCTTAACTGTAGAATTGAATGTCTTAATTTTAGAGGTTCAAATTAAGGCCTGGATCTTATTACTTTAATTTATACATATGCACATTGTATAAATATTTTTTTCGGTAGTGCATTCTAGCTGACAAAGGAAGTTCCAAGATGGACTTAAGTAGGGCGATTTAATAAAACATCAGGAATTCATTTTTTTTTTTTGCTAATGCAAATTAATGTACTTTAAAATGAAAACATTGTATAAGACATCGCTTAAAAATATATTCTTAAAAGGGTTTTAAGTAATCTTCTTTAAAGTTGGAAAAATTGCTTTATGTTAATTTTGGCAAATTGTTTAGCATTTGTTAGCACAAGATTATTTTTTAGAACAGTGGTTTTTCTGATGGCGGACAAGGTCAAGACTCGGTACAAATTAAACCACAGCATGTCTCAATCAAGTTGGTTCCAAGTGAGTATTTGTCTTAAAGGGTACCTGCAGTACCGGTCAATTTTTTATATAATGGAGATCTATGTGTAAAAACATCATCCTTAAAATTTTACAGCGATCGCATAAGTAGGTTTTGAGATATTTTGGGGAAAACCCGATTTCACACCTGAACGAGTTTTGAATCAAGCCGATTTGGCACGAGATGAACTGAGACGTCACGGGGTCAACGCCGCTATAACTGTTCGTTTTCTGCATTGTTTTATCGATATATAAACATTTTTTTCTGTTGTTTTATTTCATTATCAACCCTGGATGACTAAATACACTGTTGTTGAAGTTTAAAACCGTATTTTGTCGAACAAAAATGCCGAATTCGGAAAATTGTTGGCTTCATGAATTTAGTCAAAAGTTAACACATTTTGCGTATAAATGCACAGCATATGTAGCAAAATGACAAATAATCAAAGCACAATTGTTATAAGGAACATATTTTATTGATATTGTCATTCTTTCGAATGATTTTCCCGTGACATTATTAACTGATTAATAATATTGATAATACATATTTCGTAAAAGGTAACGCGGGGTCTATTCCTCGTATAAGGCATAACATTACAAATGATGTCGACCGATTATTCAATAATATTGATATCGGACCAATAACAATAAAAAAAGAATGCACTCTTTAACAAACCAACACGGGATTAAAACGAAAGGCGAAAGTCCAAGATGGCTGAATGATTAATTCTGTCTCGTACTCTTTTAAAAATACGATAATGGAATTTCATTTTACATTTATTTACATTCTTTGTCAAAATGTTAAAGTTTATTCAGATTTCATAGTGATTCGTTGTCAGTATAACAATTTAAAGGGGCATGGTCACGATTTTGGTCTAATGATCAAATGAAATTTGGCGCAAGTCAATTAGTTTTAAGCAAGATACAGGGCTCAAAATTCTTCGTATTGTAAACAAGATTCGTGCCCTGTTTTTGTTTACATAGGTTCAATATATCAGTAAAAAATCTTTTTAAGCTGATTTGTCTATCTTCTTATTCATTTTAAGCATAGATAAACAGTTCATAACGATTAACACATTCAGTTGAGGTCTTTAACTAGAATTTTGACTTCAACATTCAAAATGTAAACAAAAGCTTTGTTTACATAGCGAACAATTGTAAACTCTGTAACTCGCTTATAACTCAACAAATGACACTCAAATTTTGATTGTCTATTACAAATGCCTCACTGAAGCATTGTAAACATTAAAATCGAAAAAATAATTTTCGACCAAAATCGATCGTGACCATGCCCCTGTAAGCTATATGGAGTTTTAGCGTTAAATTGCTGACCATAGCGCTCGAAAGAAAGTTGCACTTATTAAATAAGAGAAATTAAGTCAAACGTAATTACTTCCGAAATAATTACTTGATCACATAAAAAAGGTTTAAATTGCTTATTGTAAATTTGGTCATTATTTACGTGATTAGATAAGAACAATGAAAGCATTTATTTCGAACATTAGTTTACTTTTTGATAGTCTCATGCATGATTCTTTAATCACTGATTGACGGACTATATACAGGGTTACGAATGCTTGATTTTACATAGTTTAATTTTATTTTTTAACAGTTGAGTAGCTAATTATACACAAATCAATTTACCAGTCTAGAGGTGTGACACCCTCTCTTTGTTCACCAGACTCGTGTACCATGTGTATACATACCCTAGACACAGTCACGTGTCTGGAGCAGTGGCTTCGTTAGTTTACCTGTTTACCTGTGTCATTTTCTCGGATCACTCGTGTGTGAAAGGATATTATGTAATCAAAAAATGAATAATGAACATAAATATGCCCATGCAAGCGTTTTGAGATATCGTATTCATCGGTAAAAAGGCGACGAGAATAGCAAATTTTAAATTCTTTTAAAAAGAAATCTGCCCGTATGCTAATAAAATAATTACGGATACAAAATTCTATATCTACAATACTTAAGATAAGTAGATACGTCAAAACATCAGACATATATCAATCATTTTGGCTGAAAAATCGAATTCAATTTGTATAGCTTTGTAAAGAAATTTCCCTCCTGTTGACCTCGTGACGTCACTTCCGCTGAAGCCTCGTTATCGCCCAATTCTGTTTTCTCTTAATAGCCACTTTGAAGTGGCGTAACTCCGTTATTTTTGCATCGATTTAGATGCAGTTTTTATGCATTAAATTCTGGTAAATAAACTCTTTGACATGGGTTTTAAATCGGTTTGGCTGCAGTTACCATTTAAATAATTTTAAAATATGATCGTCAAGAGAATTGTTAATATCAATCAGAGTATCAATCCAAAAAAAATCTCATTAATATTACTTTTTGACAGTGTTTAGAAATTGAACAAACTTTGGAGCAGAAAAGAATTAAAAACCAATAATGAATCGAAATTATAGATTTATTTATCTTAAAATAACATTTCTTTTTATATATTAACAAAAATTTAAAATGAAAACGTAATTTTTACGAAAACAAATGCATTATTCTCCTGGTTTTTGAAACAGCTAAGAAAGATAAACTTTTCAAAAGAGATATCTAACAATTGATACTTGATATTCAGTCTTGAACATGATATCACTTGAACTCTTGAGTACTTCTTACATGCATATCGAAAAATTAATGAATATCAGATGCAGACCAGATTTGCTACAGGGTGTACATGAAATGGATTTTAAATATAATTTGATTACCATGTATCCGACAATGCATCACGATTTCGTATAACAATAAAATGATTTAAAATTAAACAGATCAATGTGTTATTTCTCTGCTCAAACTATTTTCGCAGATAAAGCAATTGCTTCCATCATGTATATATACATTTTGAACAATTGTATTTTAGGTTTTTGCTTTTTCTTTCAGATCTATTTCTTTATAAGACAAATTTTTCGGTGTCCTATAAAATTGCAAAAGACTTTCCATTAGATCTGTACTTTTTAAATGATCCATCACCTACTATGAAAAATCTGCAGAGCTCTTTGAAATCGCTGGCTAAAGATATAGGTGAGTTTTATAGAAAAAATAATGACTTAATATACCAACTGAATACTGATCTTTTTATAGTCACTATAAACACAGAGACACGATAGAAAAGTTTGTTTTAAAAGTCGACACTTGATATTTTAAGATTGGTCAATAAAATGTTTAAATTCAGCGACTCGCATAGGATGAGTAAACACAATGAAAAAACGGACTAACAATCTTTTATTCTCAGAGAGTGGAATAAAGAATTTGACGGACGATTATCGGTTTGGTTTAGGAACCTCGATGGATAAGGCTGTTCGCCCATTTTCACGAACCTCGGCTGAGTTGTAAGTACCTAACTGAACTCACAAAGAAACAACATTGTCTAGATATAAACCTTAAAGCTTCTATATTTAGATTTATCCACAAATTAATTACATGTGTAATTATTTTTATGATCATATTCATATTGATAGACTTGTAGCCTATATTACTAACTAGTTATTGATTTTTAAAATCATATTTTGTTATTCACTTTCATTGAGGCTAGGTGCTCGACAATTTACCATTGTATATACAGTATGTTTGAATTTGAGCTTTGTTATATATATTTATTAAATCTCTCCTTCTAAAGCTTTAAGGAAATCAGTGCAGTGCTGCCATTAACGATGTTAAACAAGGAAAGGATAAGATGCGGCACTGTATTGATTAAAAGAGGTCACAATTAGCCCTGGTTTCAAAATTCATCGGAAAACACCATATAATTTCCATTTAATATAAGTTAAAGTGGGATTACACATCATCACAAAACGGATGACCTCTGATTTAGATTTATTCAAAACATTTTATCGACGGAAACATGTATCTTACTCCAAATCAGTTTATTGATCATTATTAGATTTTATTTAAGGAATGAATTCAATATTTATTTGTTTTATACGATATAAAATGGTTCGGGGCAGTTTACGCCTTATAAACTGCAAAGCGGTTTATAAAAAAGCGTAAACTGTTCCAAACTATTTTATATAGTATAAAACTAATAATATTGAATTCATTCTTTATAATTTAATTTTTTGCTATCAAATGTTGATAAAAACAGTCATTTGATCTATAATATGACATCAAAGTGTACAAAATTTAAACCTAACGTTAGGCGGATTGATACGTTTTTGACGTTAGTCTTACTATGACGTAGTCGACATTCTTTATACGATATAAAATGAATTTTTCAACCAATTAGAAAGCGTGTTACAACCAGAATTAAATTATAATCAAATAATTTTCTGTTAGTTTGAGATTCTTTTTTCATGGTGTGTTATTCCATCTTAATCAATACTAGTTTATTTTGTGCTACAGCTTAGATGATCCCTGTTTCAATACTACCGACAGCGTTTGTGAAAAAGTGTATTCATTTAGGCATCGCTTAAACCTTACGGACGACATTGAAGCATTTGAGGTACAGTCTACTTCAGAGAATTAACATTAAGTACGCAGATATCACATACATAGAGCGATTTGGGACACGTGGGCTTTTATTCATCCTTTAGCGATTCAGGGTCACTTTTTATTTTGGGGCTGTTGATACACAAACGATATTGACTCACCTCTTCATTATAAAAGATACAGAGCAAAGTATTAGTTTGATATTGAATTACACTCGAAACAAGAGTACAGTTCCTATAATACGATGCCGATAGTTTAATTTTAGAATGTTTCATTAAAACTGTCCTTCTCCCTACTCATTTGTCGGTTTTGTTTTACAATAAAGTTTTTTAAGGACCCTTACAAAAAATTAGTTAAAGATGATATGGTCAATATGTTGAAAGCAAGAAGAGTGGCATAAAGAGGCTTGTGATTAGCACCGAGACGTATATGTCAATGGCTGAATGTTCCTGCTTTTGTTTTGTACTAAGTCTTTTAAGGCAAAAAAAAAGAATAGATAATTGCGGTTTTTTTTTTACTGCTAAATTACTTCTAAATGTAGAGTTCGTACGGTACTGTATTTATTGTGATTTTTTCCCGCTAAAGTTAAGCTTACCCATTGTTATTACCCATGCCAGTTACACTTTTATCGTCATGTATTTGTTTTTAATAAATGATATGTTTATTTATATCATGATTTTTCCTTTCAGAAAGCCATTGATGACGTACAAGTGACAGCTAATTATGACAAGCCTGTCGGAATGTTTGACGGCTTGATACAAACAATGGTGTGTGGGGTAGGTATTCACAAATTAATAAGTTTGTACTTATGAAAATAAAAAAGAATATCTAGACATGACAAACCTTAATGACTAATTTTAGTAAACGTTCTTGTAAAACGATCATTTTTATTGTTTCGTATTTTTAGAAGCTGTTTCATCTATTATGTTTCTTTAAGTCAATGCAGTTGCGACCAAACTCCAAAATTACAGAAACTTACAATTGTATCCGGAACATGCTTTTTGCGTCTCCTAACAATAACATTTGGCCTGCAAAAATTAAAGGCCCATTTGCTACTTAAAACAGCAGTGTGGAATCAAATTTAATTGCCATTTTTTTCAAGGTTTATATTTTCTGTTATAAAAGAACGTATTACGTCATGAAAAAATAACAAACACACGGACAAACTGACATCCAACACTTATAATGCTAAGGAACAACGTTTTGTCAAAACAAAAAACATTTTACATATTTTTTCATGCCTATTTAAAAGGAGCATATTGGATGGAGAGAGAAATCCAGACGAATGTTAGTGTATGCCACTGATATGGCTTTTCATCACGGAGGAGACGGTTGGGTGAGTCATATAGTCTCTAAAGGAAAGAACAATTCCTATTCTCTATCTTAACTTTTGATATCACTCCGTTATTCAAAGACTACATTGTTATCATCGTTATCTGATCGTTTTTTTTAAAACGTATTACTTTTACAATATAAAAATACCTATTTTTAGACATCCCAGTCCACTAATTTAACCATCTTTCCTAGCTTGTGTACCTATATTTTAGACATCAAAGTTCACTTATATACATGTAACCATATTTTCCTAGCTTGCGGGACTACTTGAGCCTAATGATGGAAATTGTCACTTGGACAGTGAAGGGTTTTATACTAAAGCAAATCTACAGGTTTTGATTTTTATTTGTTATATGAAGTAAAAAAAAGATGTAGAAATTGATATATTTGTTTGTATATAATAACAGTTCATGAACGATAATTCAACGTTTTTTAATTTGAATCTCAAATTTTACATCAGGATTATCCGTCTGTCGGACAAATAATCCAAAAAGCCAAGGAGAACAACATAAACATCATTTTTGTTATTGGTGGAAATTCGTCGCTAACGGTTCGGAATCTGTATTATGACACTTTGGCCACTTTAATGCCCGGACATACTCTCCAAGCATCTGCGCTTTCAGTAGACGCACGCAACATCCTGGATATCGTCAGCGATAACTATAAGGTATATAAATAAATGTAATATTTTAGTATATCGAATCAATTATGTATAAAAAAAAAAATGATTCTGAAATCTATTTCGCTGAGATATTGTTTTCAGACAAAATTAACCATGAAGTCGTTTCCGGTGATTGTATAAAGAAAATTATCGAATGAATTGCGCTATATACCATATAAGTAATAAAAAGCAATTTGCGTTTAGTAGAACATCTTTGTACATGTGCATAACAACTCTATATTTAACATTTTGAACATCATTTGAATTTACTTCTTTTCTGGGGGTTTTTCCGTTTTTGTCACATACGAATCTGTCAATGTTTTTATAAGAAAAAAAAGTACATGTCAAAAATGCATGGTTGATTTTTTATCTTCAGACAAGTTTAAATGGTTTAAACTAGAACATCATTAATATTTCATATCGGTTAAACTTGACCATTGCACATTGTAATACTTTAGGAACAATGTGTAATATTAAAACTGTCAAAGTGACCTATGCTCATGATAATAAAATCATTACTTCAACAAACACACTACGCAGACATTATGCTTACTTTTGTTGTCCAAACAAGGAGGAAAATTGATGGTACAGATCACAAAATATTTTTCCAAACCGTCGTAATCGCAAAGCAAGTCTAAGGCATCGTTTTATATCATTTTTAGGGAACATTTGCCAGCTTTTAAAACGCTATATAACCCGCTATGAATTATACACACGTAAAATCAGGATAGATGTTAACGAAGTTATCTAATTCTTTGTTACAGTCTCCCAAAATATTTATAACATTTTTTGGTGATTTTTGGGAGTTGATTTTAATCAACTCTCCTATGCAGTTACTGTGGCAAACCAAATGTGAAACAGTGTTTGGACCTAAGCACAAATCACCACCGCTGACAAGTCTTAGTTTTGGAAAATAATAGAAATAGTCGATGTAATGTATGCTAAAGCATTGTTTTTCAAGGAAACTTATCTATAAACACTTTGAAAATAGTCACATTTTATATAATACAAACAATATTTTTGAGTCTCATGTAATCTTACGCCAGAGTTTAATATAGTCTCGTTCAACCAAACGCTTGGCGGTCTCCGTAAATCTCCGACAAGCAGAGAGTCTCTCTTGATTGTCGGAGATTAACAGAGACAGCCGAACGTCTGGTTGAACGAGACTAGAGTTCGATATCAATAGTGCTTGGATCCATACAATTTTTAGAATTGTTTTGATTACTAATACATAATTTAAAATCCATCTTTAAATATTACACAACATGATTCTTATGGGGTTTCTCGAAATTCTTGTCAGAAAAGTCTGAAAATCCACATCGTAAAAAAGTGCGAAATTTAAATACAGACTAGAACCTAATTGCCATGCAAGATAATAAATAATAATAGATAAAATCAACTTCCGTCAGTACTTCATTACTTTGATTTCTCATGTACTTGAAAGATATATCTCTACATTATGCAACTGAAAATGAAAAAAAAAATGTACACTGCATATATATAGATAGCAGGAAAAATTCCCACCTGTCATGCTTTTTTCTGAGAAAAATCCTCCAGTTTTAAGTTCGGTGCATACACGGTACATTGCAAGCTTTTAAAACGCTAAATAACCCGCTTTTAAATCCTGCACACGTAAAATCAGGATATATGTTAAGGAGTTATCTACTTCTTTGTTAGAGTCTTTCAAAATTATTTATAACATTTGTTTCGTGATTTTTTTCTCATGTACTCGAAGGATAAATCTCTATATTATGCGATTGAGAAGGCACAAAAGATCATGTATACCGCATATAGATAGCAGGGAATTCCCACCGGTCATGCTTATTTCTGACAAAAATCTCCTGGATTTACGAAACTATGTTTGAGTACTATATATCAAACAACGTTTTGATTCACAAACACACATGTTAAGAAAGACAATGGAATAAAAAATTGTAAAGATTATGGAAAAAAAATATGCAAAGGATTGATAGATTTGGTTGACTTTCCATATTTAGTTTAGTCTATAAGTTTTTATTAGTTAATAAAACAGCTGCGAATGCTCCACCAAATGGCAAACGGTTGTGGTTCCTCGATTCCCTAATATTTTATTTGATGGATCGATAAATAATCCATTTAGTAATACTATATATCAGAAACAGAGACCAATATCAGCTTTGAGTTATTTTATAAAATATTTAGCTCACCCTCGAAAGTTCAAAGTTTCAATGTTCTATATTACTCCAAAAGCTCATTTTATAATGGCTATTGTTGCTCAGGTAAACAATGTCGCCCTTGGGCCTCTTGTTGTTTTTCTAACACTTTCGATTTTTTTCATTTTTTTAATATAAGAAACAACAAAAAATTATAATCTTCAATGCGTAAATCTTTGCACTTAACATTGTGATGTCGTCACAAACCTGTTGCGTTAAATACTTAATACGAACTGTCATAAAACAACTTGAAAATTTGTGAATATTATATATGTGTTTTGCAGTTTATCGATATAAATTAAACGGTAATTTAAAACAAGTATTCCTTTTAAAGGACCGATCGGCAATAATGATATATTGATAGCTAGAAGCAATCAACATGATCAGTTTGATGTTAAATAATTTAAAAAAGTACTGTTTTTGTTGTTTTTTTTTTTTTTTTTACAAAATATAGAATATTTTGAATCTGTACACCATAATTTCATAATTATAAACCGTCAACAAATTTAAATTTGAAATAAATTTGGGGAAAGCCGTTCGTAAACTCATTGTCTAGTTTTATATTTTTAACGTAATTATTAAATGTTAAATATAAATGTATCTTCTTCTTCTTCAGAATACTGAGTAGGGCTCTTCAAAGAGCATTAACACGTATACAAAGAATGAGTTGTATTAAAATAATTTAATGCGACTGAAAAACATTGAATGCCATCATAACTTGCTATTGAGGTCGCATTATAACGCAACCTTGTTTATAAATCAAGCCGTCTTCCTAGCTACTATTATGCAACATCAATAGATCGAGGTCATTTCATGGAGCATCTTCTTATGATTGAGGTCAGTTCATCGAGGTCAACTGCATTTACTGAATGAATCTTTCGATCGAAATTCTTACGCGTGAGACAAAATGTGCATTCTTGAATTAACAGGTCGACCTGTATTTTATGTATGTTTGCATCTCTTAAGGTAAATGAATTGAAATAAAACTGAGTAAAATGTTATATAAATACTAAACCAAACTTCAAGTTTTTATAAGACTACTTATGCAAGCGGAATGTGTGCGCACGTGGAAGCATTTGCCGGATGCCTCATATGGACACAACAGTGATCGGCCGAAGCCGATCACAAAAAAAAAATATCCAGAACATCTCTATAAATTTACTAATTTAGTTATTCTAGAGTTCATTTTATATTAACAAATCTTCCACGCAATAAAAGAAAAAAAATGTATTGATCATAGTTATGAATGGTTTTTAGCGAATCTCAAAGATCATTAGAACGCTTAACATTGTAATGTAAAATTAGAACCACTTCAATTATATCTTAAATATCAAACATTCTGAAGTTGCTATTTTTGAGCACGTTGTAATGCACTCAGTGATCGCATGCTATAGGCAGACAATATTTAACAATTACACAAAAGAATTGCATTCTGTTGCAGCGTTTAAGGGAAACCGTAAAGTTGGTGGTGAACGGACACGGCGAGGATTTGACAATAAAACTATACACAGCATGCAAAACAGACGGGTGAGGAAAAATACAACCTATTGTAGAACCGATTAAAGTAAATCCACCCTCCTGTGACGTCATACATTTTACATAAACCATGAATTCATTAAAATTCTTGCAAGTAGATTTGTAATTTCTGTGTTATCATAGGTGTACATCAAAAACTCAAATCATTGTTTACTTGGAGATATTTAATAAGCGTTTTTCATTCTTATATTCGACATAATTCAATAATGACAAAGGGAAATAACTCTTTTCTACTTTTCTCTAAGTGATATATCTAAATGCTATAATTTTTCTAATGTAAACGGTTTTTTCTTTTGTTTAAATTAATTTTAGTTTTCTGGCATAGTAAGCAATAAAATTTGAATAGGCAAACAAGTGTCCATCCACTTATATTTAATTTTTAAACAAAAAAAGTGTGATTTTCAGATGATAATTTCAGCCTTTGGTTTTTATCACCTTACATCTTAAATAGTTTGGATACATATATATTTTATTTATTTTTTGATGAAAATCAAGTTCAATAAGGTAAAAAAAAGTTAAGTTTTTAACTTTGAACCCATGATTTTATAGGTACGGAGTTACCTTAAAGAGACAAAGTAACCGCCGCTTAACCAAACATCTAATTTTTACACGATTTTCACATTTTATGAATAGATGTTGCGGTGTTCTAAACTTAGCATAATGATTCCGATTGAAAAGGACACAATAGTATTACTTGTTAGGTTTGTTACTGGCTGACTATAGAAATATATTGGGTTGATCAATCTCATCGATGGCGAGGCGAAGTAACAAACCTAATAGGTGTTTTGTTTTCACGAGGACTATCAAGTGACACATTTATACACTAAAAGTGATTATCTTACAGATGTAGGAGAATCTCTGGTATCATTTTTAAGCTCCCTGTGATATATCGAGTTAACGTGAGAATGAAAGCTACCGCTGTTAATTGATAAAACATCGGCTATATATTTAAATATCAAGTTGAAGGCTACCGCAAGTTGTTTATTCTTTATTGCACAAGCTTTTGAATAAAATTTGTTTCATATGAAGATAAAAATAGAGGAGCACAATTGTGGTCTAAAAAAACTATATAATAGATACCAATTATCATAAACTCAAGCATCTTTTCAATGAAGAATCATTCTTTAAGGAAGGAGTCTTTTCGTTATCAAACAAACTTCTTATAAAAAGAAATTCATGAAATTTTGACATAATAAAACAGATCATATAACCAAATGATTCTATCAGTTTAATCAAATTTTATCATCCTTGTTTTTACGAAAAGGTCAGGTCAAGTTCACTACCTTTTTCCTTATCTTAACGGATGATAAAAATTAATGTAGTTCTTTGCTGCTATGTAGACATCCGTTTAATATATATAAGATTTTATTCTTCAATGAAATCATAGAATATCAGAAGGTCTATCAGCTTATACTACTAAATTGGAATAAATATTGAAACTAAAATTGACATGGCTTAGCCCGCATTTCCTCTAATTTTCTTTAATTTTAAAGATATTTTTTTATCATTTTTTAAAGCTTTCAATCATAAAATTATTCTGATTTTTAAGAATTTAAAGACTTCATTAAAAGATATAAATTGACAAAAAATCTTATATATTGACCACCTAATAAGAGAAAAAAAATTGATTTTAGTGATTTCAATGTATAGAATGCGCGCTTTAAAAAGCTTATAAAAAGGTAATTTGATAGGCAAATCGTATTCTAAAAACAAATTATGAAACTCAAGTATCATATCATTAGTCCACATTAGTTAAAAAATCCAACATTATTGTTATTGTTTCAAAAATACTAAAACGGGCTCATTAATCTATATCAATTCTGAATTGCGAAATATGTGATTTTTTTTCCTACGCCAATATGCCAAAATATAGTTCTTGTTAGATTCTAAATATTGATTATTATTTTTATGCCAAATTGTTTGATAGTAAAAAGAGAAAAAAATATACTATATTATTTTCCTTTCATCTTGATTTAATGGACAATTAATCAAATTTACATTTGACAAATCGAAAACCAGAAAAGACTCATTCCTTAAGTATTGTGAGGTGATCAAATATGGACGACATGATCATATTCATTAAAGCCCGAAAGGATTTTTCAATGATAGATCTGATCACACACGGCCGTATTTGTTCATATCATAATATTCACAGATTGACTTCATAATTTGTAGTAAAAACTGATTATCATACGGGTTCTAATCCCCTTCTTATTGTATACAAATATACCATTTCTATTACAGTCGAGTTAATGAGCAGACCAACATATGTTCAAGACTAACCACAGAAAAAGTGGTAAGATTGTGTATTATACATGTAACTATTAATAATTATTAGTTATCAAATTAAATGTACACCGTCATGCGCATAGATAAAGCTATGAATGATGAACCGAGTTTCGTAGTTTGATGAGTATCGTAAGCGCATAAGACTTGCTTTATCAAATGAAATCTATAAAGATTGAAAAAACTTTTTTCGCCGCGACGATATAATCTTTAAGTTGAAGATTGGGTGCGGTGGTAGTGGAAGGGGGGGGGGTCATCTCACAACTTCAAACGCAATTGAAAGATCTTATCCTTGTAGGCTAAGTTCTTCCCAGTCATTATGTCGAACTTTACCACTTGTCCGGAGAAAAGAAATGTGACCTTCACCATTTTCCCCGAAGGCCTGGAGGAACGTGTTCAGGTGGACATAGAACACGTGTGTGACTGTGACTGTCAGCTCCAACCAGAGGCTGTAAGTTACGTTCAGTTTGAAGTAAAGAGTTTAACATATACCAATCATCACAGTGACTTCCTTATTTATAAATATCTATCAAAGGAGACGAATAACATCTTTGACTTTTGAATTATCTGAAAATCAATTTGTTTTCAAAATTTAAACTGAACTTTTGTTTACAATTTTACAAAGATGCACATTGTTTAAATAGTCTTAAATAGTTATTGCAAGCTGCCACTTATACAATGCACTGTCACAAACGTTGGTCATAGCCGTTTTCATCATAAAAGACGGCATTAATTGCAAGACTGATTGAGAACGAACTTTTTTTTATCGTATAATGTTGTTTGTTGTTATGTTAACTTTTGAATTTTCAAATATGGATAATATTTTTACCGTGCTACCGTTGTGGCAAGCGCAGCAAGAATTTTTATTATCTTGCACCAATGAGAAATATGTGATATTTTGACAGTTATCAACTACCATCAAACATGTTAGAGAGAGAGAGAGAGAGAGAGAGAGAGAGAGAGAGACAGAGAGAGGACGAGTATTTCTATGTTTAAAAATAAAATTTCACAAAATACATTTGCTTGATTAACCCTTTAAAATCGAGAAAATTGATCAGTCTGTAAAATATAATTTCATATTAATTTGATTAAGTGTGTAAATGGTATATATTATTTTACTTCTGTACCTTGTTGTTATCTGATTTTTCCCTGGTTAATAAATTTTTTTTTTTTTATTTGCTTATTTTAATACAAGTTTAAATATGTGTGTCTTTCCCATAATTTCATCCTTATCGATGCTCCTAATAAATAAAAGCAATTTATTTATTTTCTTGGTAAAGCTTTTCGTCATTTATTTAAGCAAAGATTCAATTAATTTTTATTTTGCTAATTTAGCAGACAGGTGAGTTTTTTTTAAATATTTGACAACAGATGCAAATAGAAATTGATAGAGAATGACATTGCTACTCATTAAATTAAATATGGAGCAAAGCATTTCCTCAACATTTTATTTGTAGGAACCAAACAGCGATAAATGTAGTTATAACGGGACGTACGAGTGTGGGATATGTAACTGTAATCCTGGATGGGTTGGTGACGTTTGTGAATGTGATAATAGAGGAACAATCGAGGAAACTTGTGGAACATCAAAAGGGTTAGTTGTTTAATGGGAAATCGATATCATTGGAAATCGTTTGTAATTTATACGTATAAAATTATATCTGCATCGGAACATATAACATCAGTGTATAAGACCATTTTAAAACGCTTGAAACGAATACGTATGTATATATTTGCAAATAAGTAACACACAAACAGCTTATTTGCTTCATATATAAGAGCTGTGACAAAAGACACGCATTTGACATCTGTGCATTTTGTTGTTTGTTTTTTGTTTTGAAGTTAGATATTTTATTTCTAAACAGCATTTGTAACAACGCTGGAAACTGCACCTGCAGAAAGTGTGAATGTTTTGAAGGATACAGTGGGGACAAGTGTGAATGTAATGATAAAAATTGTAGGAGCTACGACCAGCTGCTTTGTGGAGGTAGGGTAGTTTCTGATTTTTAGTGTTGTTATAGTCTGTCCTAAGATACTTATGCAGTACGTATAGGTGATTTTCAATGAAGATTAACATAACTGTGAAAGAAGTGCAATTGAAATCGATAAAAGGGAAAAATTTTACACGAAAAATTCACGTGAACAAAAACAGTTTTATTACGGAGATTTATAATAGGTAATGTTTACATCTTTCTCCATTCGGAGGTCACTCGAAATACCTCGCGCAATTTCTCAACGTTATCATCCGGGCTTGCTGCATTACAAACTCCCGTAGACATCACATTTTTTTTTCAGCCGTGTATTGAAACCTGATACCCTAAAGGGAGCGTTTTAACTGAGAAATCTTGGAAAATTTTCATTTTTGTTTTAACGAAATTCATTTGAACCCTGAGGTAGTAATATCGAGAAATTAAGCAGAATGTGAATCAAGGATATCTTGGGACTTAGTATAGTACAATATTAAAAAAAAATGCTTATAATAAACGGTTAAATTGATCTTTTATATTTGACATCCAACATTTATTATTCTGTAAGGACCAGATCGTGGTCGGTGTGACTGCGGGAAGTGTGTGTGTAACGCCAATTACATGGGAAAGGCCTGTGAATGTCTGAAGTCTACAGCTCCTTGTCAAAACAGCAACGGGGTAATAGAATACTAAATCGTCAAAATAGTTAATTTAACAGTAACTGCATGATTTATGCGAAAGTTAACGTTAGTAAAGTTAAAAATAATAATTTAAAAAATGTGAAGTTTTGAAAAGTTTACATCATTTTTTGTTGTAGACGATCTGCTCTGGTAATGGAGAGTGTGTGTGTGGTCGCTGTCAGTGTAGGTCGGGTTTCCGGGGAGAACTTTGTGACAAGTGTTTTGTAAGTTTTTGTGTGTCCTCAGACATAGTTTAATTTTATTTGTTTCGAGCCGCAGTTAACACATGGATAGATTAGTCAACAGAATCCGAGATAGGCATAAACTGTTTTGTTGTTTGCATTTTAAGTTGTTGAAAGAAAGTCTATGTTCCCGAATGTAACTTATAACTCTATTTTAAATGTAACCATTATATTAACAATCTTGATGGGATTTGTAACTTAATTGTAATCGTCTTTCAAAACGACACATAGTGTTCATTTCATTAACAATTCATATAAGTTCTTATCACACAGTAGAATTTGTCATAAATGGGAAAAACCAAAAAATTATCTAACGATCAATGTTTGTACATAGTATTTCAGAAAAAAACATTAATTAAAAATTTCAGAAACATTTTAAAACTATAGAGTTCAATACATTCTGTTACAAAACTCTTGCAGAGCTGCCCTGGCCTCTGTAACAACAACAAAGATTGCGCCGAGTGTTTCGCCTTTGGTACTGGTATCTATAACTCCAGCGTATGTAAACAGCTGTGTACCAATGTCAGAACCACAGAATCATTAAAAGTGGCAGGTTAGTACATGCAAAAGTACACGCACAACAGCTTGATTTTTTTAACGTGAGAAGCGATGCATTAATGTGGTTGAGGATACTCAACATGTATATATTTTTATGGGAAACTCAAAGTTGTAAAAAAAAAAATCAATTCAAATATTGTTTTTAACCTTTTTTATCAAGCACCAGAAAACCAAGGAGCAAATTCGTCCATCACATTTAAATCGTGTATCACAGAGGACGAACAGAAATGCATTATAAATTTTAATGTGTGTAAGTATTTTAACACTTAATTTGATTATCTCAAAATAGTAAATAAACAAGTAATTTTTTATATTCACAAAGTTGTTTAAGATTCAAAAAGTGGAAGATTTAGCGACTTTTGATGTCAAAAAGAATATATACATGTCCATGGTAAAAATGTCAATGACATATGAGTTGTTTAAAAGAGCTTTTATAATCTTAATATTAGATGGTCATACGTATTATAAGACAATACTTAAATACATTTATATGATCTATACAGATGACCGTGAGAACGGCTTAGAGGTAGTGGTCAAAGAGAGGAAACGTGAGTTTAGATAATAAGTGTGTTTAGTGTTCTATTTATCTTCGTATGGCATTGTTGGTTACTTTTCCAAATAAAGTTTCATGCTTTTGACTACATGTAGTTATTTTTTTTCATCACCTATCCTCTGTTTAACATTTCCTTAGTTTAAGAATGGTAATCTTACCTTATCACAGCTTGTTGTGTTTTTTTTTTAAATAAAAAAAATAAATAAAAAAAAAAAAAAAACCCAAACAAACAAACAAAATCCAAAAATAAACCAATGATTATGATTTTAAAAATTGCTATACTTTGTGCTTGAGACAACACTTTTACAATTTCTCCTTTAGGGTGTCCCCCCGGTCCTCCAGATCCACTTACAATAGGTCTTGGTATTTCCGGTGCAATATTTATCGTAGGAATCTTGCTGCTAGTGCTTTGGAAAATACTGACAATGGTATACGACAACTTGGAATATTCAAGGTTTGAGTCTGAAATAAAAAACCCAGCTTGGGAAAAAGTAAGTACACAAGATAAAAAACATCTTTCTAATATATATATATATATATATATATATATATATCCCTTGGTATAAAATATATGGTCATAATTTGAGAACATATTCGGGATTAGACAAGTCTTCAAAACTAAGATTGTGTATTTCAGATTGATAGAAAAATCTGTCTTTTCCAGATTGATAAAAAAAATCTAACAGTAACGACACTGAATTTTTGTTGTCTTGTTTTTTTATATATTTCGTTAATGTTTGTGTGTTAATTATGTTTTTTGTTGTTGGTTTTTTGTTGTTTATTTTTATTGGGGGGGGGGGTGTAATTTGAATTGTTTCTATTCAAACATTTAATAAAATACACAAAGTATTTATTTTCTTTTGCAGTCTGAGAACCCAATTTACAATGATTGTGTACAAACCGTGCACAACCCAATGTGTGATTCGGAGTTCAAAGTAGAACATATGTACGACAAGCTGATTGGGGCTACTTCTGAACATATTTAAGAGGACTGGGTAGCTCTGGACTTATACGTGGGAAATTATAAAAGGATAGGACACCGTTATACGCGTACCACAAGCTTTTTGTGTTTGTACTTCAGAATTCTGTTTGTGTAATTTGAGGGGAATATACCGAAGAATTATCTCCTTTTGCTCATAGAATTGTTCTTAAATCGTTTGTGTTCATGTTTTATGTTATAACTATTACCTTTTGGTTAGAAAGTACTGCAAAGAATATATAAAATAAGATTTAATGTGCTGGTACATGAAAGTTCGGTATACTTGAAACTTTTGTGAACGACTGTTTACATTAGATATAATTATCAACGACAAGTCTCCGGAGTAAATAAATCTAGTATTCATTTTAAATCTGATGTTCTGAAATCATTTTGAAATGTGTAACAACACTTATACACCATGAAATATTATTTCATTGAATGATTGCTGACTGTTATACAATTTTGCAAAGTGAACACTCGCGTACCAAAAGTATGTCAAATCACATTTTGCCAGAGTTGCTTAACTTTCCAGTTTAATTTTACCCTGCAATATGGAAATCTTTTTTTTCTGTTAACTTCCCTCACCACCATTTTTTTGCTACGGTCCTCCTCTGATATTTTTGACGATGTAATTCTCGCTAGATAGTTCTACATGAAACATGTTTAGGCACTGATCTATTTAAATCCCCAGCAAAAGTATGTTAAGTTTTCCTCCTGTCTATTTTTACAATCTTTGATAGTACTGTTTGGTTGCGAACTGTCGTGGAGCAGAGTCGCCCACTTCGATGCTTATTTTCGACGTTGCCTTGCTTACGAAATAGCTTTAAAAATCTACTGCGCGGGTATGATAAGGCAACGCTCAGCGACTGAGTAAAAATTCCTCTGATCGATATGATGTCACAATAAGCAGCATGATGTCATATTCTACTCAGAAACATGTCGATTTTAACTTTATCCCTGGTTTAAATGATTAAAACTACAGGCATAAAATATCAATAGAAACTCTTCTTACTGAATATATCTTCGATTTTTCTGTATTACGTATAATTATCATTGATGACGTCACAAGCATGATTGATAGAGAAGATCATGTTGGGAAACAAATCATCAAAATGCAGTGTAAACAATGCCAAAATAAGACTTATTTATTTATTTAATACAGATACCTTAGATTTAGATGAGTGTCAGTTAGGATATAATCAGGATAATACAGGCATGGATATTTTGTTTTATCAGCGAGTGTTATAAGGTAAGCAGATTGACAATTATATGGCTTGACCAGCCTTTCCTCTGTCAGTGTTTACAAAACAAGGCTAAAGTGTAACACTACCCCGGATATTATGAAAGATGACGTTGGTAAATATCAACGGTATATGACCTAAGCTACTTGACAAAGTGCTGCTAGAATCCTGTGCTTCGTTGTTTTAAATGAAAAATACGTAATTGTTTCAATGAAACTAAAGAAGTTGAGAGGGTTTCCGATGAATATTGACAATATTTATTTTATGCGATTAACAATAGGATTCTAGCAGTAATACTAATAAACATGAACTAATTGCCGATCGAATGATTGTAGCAAACATACAAATGAACTTCGGGGTAGTGTTACACTTTTTGATTTATTTGTTAAGGTAAAAAAATGATTTATTTTTAACTGTCCCGTTATACCATGGCACGGCAGTTTCAAAAATCGAGTCGATTATGAAGTAGAATAGCACATTCACTTGGTATCAATATTCAGCACTGTTTTCATAAAAATAAGCAGTTTTTAAATTAATTGATCATATTTTTGACGGTCATTAAAATCTGAGTTGCCTTCACCTACCTGCGTGATGGTTGAAGAATTTCTGCTACTTTTACTGACTTTCATCAACTTTCAATAAGCGACTTAATGCCCTTTTTCTCACCGAGAGTTAGTTCTCTGTCCGTTCTACCCATCCTTGTTGTTTACATTGACGACGTAAAAGTGGCAGAAGTTAGGACTACTTCCGGTTTACAAAGGATAAATATAGCCTAAGGCGGCTCGTTGGTGATAAAAATAACGAAGATCGTAATTGTTAAATAAAATTTTATTGATGATAAACATTGATTAATATTTTATCGGCGACCACCTTGGAAAAAAATAACATACTTTTGGCACGTGAGTGTTTGTTAGTGGCCAATTAAATTCCTTCATTGTGAAATTGGGTCAACAAACAAAATGATAACCCAATAGACATATCATTGTTCATTTTCTTGATGAGAAGTGGATGATGAAGTCGTCTGTGTCGGTCGCCATCTTCTATACTATAGTTGCGTTATTTAGAGGTGATTTTAGCCATTTTTAGACTGTATTGTTTTCCTTAAGAAGAAGAGTTTTATTTAAGATATAGGATAATACCAAATTTAAAAAGCAAAATATGTAGATCTTTTTTTAACTAAATAATAGTCTATAGCGAGCGCAGCTTGCCAGCGCGCAGCGCCGGCGAGCGAAGCGAGCTCTAAGAACCAGTGTGCGCTGGAAAAAGAACGAGCTAAACCTATAGTTCATCAAACAAAATTTTTTGTCTACGTCCCATAATACTCTCTAATGTTTTCATCCGTGGTGCTATGCCAAAAATGGCCGACTTTCAACTCGTAATTTACGGTGTCTTAAGGTATGAAGACACGTTTAGAGTACCGCGTATGCTTTGGCAAGACTTTAGAGATTTGTTACGTGCTTCCATACCTTCGTATTGAGTCGAGATACGTAAACAAAGACAAACAGAGTCATGGATGACTTCACAGTGCTCTCACGTTATATTTCCCGCGATAAATTTAGAGGTGGATCAAACATCTGTAATGCGTGTACTGGCTATTTCAGTATAGACTGCGATACCTGCCTCATTGACATATGATTTGTTTTTACTTTTTTTTAATATAGAGGTTATATAAATATATACTAACAAGAGCCATACTTTACTGTCATATCGATCCATTTTAAGTTAATTGTGCATGCATGTACAGTAGGCAGGTAGGTATATGAGTATATGATTCGGGAAGAAATCATAAACAATAGTACATTTTGAACTTAATAAAAAGGAATAAAGAGAAAAAATAAACAGTTAAAAAAATCATGTAGATACTGCATAAAGTCAAACCATTAAATTTAAAAGTGGGAAATTACACACCTACAAACAGGGACCGGGCTCTCTCTCTCTCTCTCTCTCTCTCTCTCTCTCTCTCTCTCTCTCTCGAGGGGTAGGGGTAGGGGATTGCGCTGTATGTATCATAACCATTATAATTAGTACCTTTGGCATACTTTTTGCAGAGCAATACTCTCTCAAAAATTCTTTGACGTTCGTTGATACCTAAATAACATTAGGTTGACAAAGATGCAAGGTATGTGTAATTCTTGCTGCGCTCGCCAGAACGGTAGCACCGTAAAAAATATTAGCTAAATAAATCATAACGTAATCTTTAAACTATGGTCAGTCACAAGATTCTGCATTCTGCATATTTGGACAATTTTTAATGAAAATACACAATTATACCTGTGAAAGAAGTACGATTGAATTCGAAGGAAGGGAAAATTTTAAAGATAAATTCATGCTAACCTTATTATTTTTCCCTCTTAAAAATTCACAGGAACGAAAACAGATTTCCTACGGAAATTAATATTGGGGAATGTTTACATATTTTCTCCATTCGGAAGTCACTCTGATTACATCGCACAATTTTTCAACGTTATCATCCGGGTATCTTTATCTCTTAAGCTATGGTAAATCCCCGTAGGCCTTTTATTTTTAGCCGTGTATTGAAGCATTAAAAGCTAGAGGGGGCGTTTTAAATGGGAAATCTTGGGATTTTTTCATTCTATAGAATGAACATTGTCTGAAACAAGAGGTATTAATAAATATAGAATTGTTTAAAAAATATGCGTCAAAAATATTTTGGGACAGACAATAGATCTGATGGTTGACTATTCACACACTTCACTTTAACAGACTATAAATAGAGTTGTGTGTGATATTTCTGTTTGATATCGGTGCTCAGGTGAGCTGTGTAGCCCATGTGCTTTTTGTTGTTTTTGTTTTGAAGTGAACGGTATAATTTACTGATACACAATACCTACTAGTATACGCCTATTTAGATTATAAATGTTCATTGATAACTTGAATAAGCTTTGATACGTTGACAGTCGAGAATTAATTTACAATAAAGATCACGACTATAACAATGTGTATCCGTTGACTAATTTTAGAGTCTAAAAGTCGGAGTAGGTAAAACGTGTGCCCATTGTGATTGCAAATCTGAACTAATTTAAAAAGAATTATCTTCCGAAATCTCCCATAAGCGATATCATCACACTGGCAATGTAAGTCTTTCCCTTCCGGAAAACTGAGTTAGTCATTCAGTGGTCAAAAAATATAAACACGTCTTTTGAACCTCATTTTTGATGTAACATTGCTAAAATGGTTGTGAAACCATCGAATGAGACGGAAAAAGACACAAAATGAAAGTAGACATATCCATTTATTTCAGATTTAATCACCATACATTGCCTTTTAAACTTTGCAGTGAAGAGCTCAACCCACTAGAAATACATATACATGTAATCATCAAAGAGGGAACAATTTTTGACAAAATCTTGATACATTCCAACTTAAAGTGGTCATGACCGCTGCTTCCTTAACGGTTTGTAAAGTATATTGTAATGTAGTGTACATTAGTATGTTTCAATTTGTGTCTTTATGGTTAAGTTAGGACGTTATCTATTATCTTGTAACATCCACAGTTTCTGTACCACGACAACATTTAAAAAGTTTCCTGTGAAATCTTCTATAGTACATCCAACATTCTTCTCTGAATCGTTCGTCCATGAAACTATAAACAATTGGATTTGTCACATTACTTATAAAGTACAAACGCAGAAAGATATAAACAGAGGCCCCAAGTTCCAGAGCTATAGCATTAAACATCTCAGTGTCAAGCGCCTTAATGACAGAGAACACGGTGTTGGGTAAATACCCGAGGTAAGACACGCTCGTGGCGACTAGAAACATCAGCGTGATTCTTCTCGAACGGCTGATTTTGGTTTTTCTCTTTTGAACTTGTGATCCAGAATTATTTCCAGAGTTGTTTTTATTCACCCTTAAATGGTCATTGTTGATACTTGACGGATCCTCTTCAATTTCAATCTTATCGAGAGAGGCCACGGATCCGTTGGTCAGTTTGGCCGTTGAACAATGAGCATTGAGAGATATTGATGACAAAGCGTTGAGTTTATTCCTGCGAAGCTGAGCCTTTTTCCGAAACTGCATCTGTCTGTATAAAACCTTTCCAACAAAAATGTATACAATAATACACATGACAAACACACAGGTAGAGAACAGCAGTAAAGCGCCGCTGTATATTTTGAAGTAAGATTTGTATTTAGTCAGACTCGTGCAGTCTGATCCCACAATACCCGGATGAAATGTCTCTGACACATTGGCGCCGTAAATCACAATGGCCGGCACCGCCAGAATTGAACTGATGAGCAACGTAACGATACATGAAATCCTCGCTTGTTTGACCGTCATTTGACTACTTGTCGGCTGACAAGCCTTTCGGAACCTCTCCAAGGCTATTAGTCCCAGCAGAAACCCAGAGGAAACGCTGGCTGCGTGATTAAGAAATCTAAATACTTTGCACGTCCAAGAGGCGGTAAATGTATACCTATATCTTATGTCGTACATCTCAAACGGAATGCTGACCGTGCATGAAAAGAAATCAACGGCCGCCAGCCATAAGATGAAGATGCGATGGTTTGACGGGTTGTAGCGCTGATAATACACAACAAGAACATGGAGGTTCCCAAAGGTTCCGACCACTCCAAGAATAAGCAGGTAGATGAAGATAGGCAAGTATTCTGCTATAAACTCTGAATACTCCAACTCCTCTAGATGTAGAGATTGAAGCGAGGTGTTGTTTGACGGATCCATTGCTCCTACAAAACAGTCAAGACTTTATACGTTATTGCCTCATAAAGATTCCCATTTTACTATTTCTTTAGTTGGTATAAACATGTTTGTTTTGAATGGCACTTTGTCCGGTAATTTATAAGATGGTTTTCTGAACTCTACTAGAATGTCAAATAGGCATGGACACTGCGATAGGTGTTTGTTTGTTAATCACATCTGAAGCATATTTATAAGCTGCTAAATACACTTCTGGAATGTCACACAAATTCACCCCATTACAATTTACACTTATGCCAATGACTGTTAAACTACCGGTAAAACGCCACACCACTTAGATAAGTTAACACTCAACAGCTGTCCAAAGCTTCTATTTCCGTCATCTTTTGTTTATTTTCTTGTTAAATACTTAAAAACATTCTTATGAGCAAAGAATATTAAATTTTTTTTAGTAAAAATTCTAAATAATTTTGTAAATGACATGTCCTTTTAAATATCAGAAAGTTGCAAAAATGTTATATTGATTTAAATTTCACAATTTTGTGATTCTTTGTCAATTAGAAAGTTTTCAGAACATAAATTTTGAAATAGCATACCGTTATTTTCAAGTCGACAGCAGTCCAAAATTTCCATATACTTTGTTTAAGAGTGTGCGATGATCGTAACCATTGCTAAACTGTATAAATCTCCTGACGAAGAAATATACAGAAATATAGCAAAATACCAAAATTTAAAAGATAAATTACATAAAGTTTTTCTTTCCTTAACATTAATTTATTGCTAAACAAATCATATGTTAAATTTTAGGTAGATCTGATGGTTAATTTGTTGGCCACCCAGCCTCCTTAATTATTCAACCGTGTCCTGGAGTCTGACGCGACAAATAGAACATTGTAACAGAACATTATTTCTGGACGTTTTATTCCAGATAATCAAAATATTGCACAACAAGTGACGGACACAAGATCCTGGGACAGACGCTAAGTAAAGAACAATAAACGTATTTATATGGATACACGTGCATGCATGAACAATAGACACACAGTAGTAAGAGGTTTATGTCTATGCTTTTTGGGTGTAGTCGTTAAAGATAAGGCGATGCAAAAAATAGATCATTTAACGTTTTATAGCCTATGTATAATATTTAATAACATAGCACATCCAAATATATGTTTATAGCGAGCGCAGCTCGCCGGCGCGCAGCGCCGGCGAGCGAAGCGAGCTCTAAGAACCAGTGTGCGCGGGAAAAAGAACGAGCTAAACCTACAGTTCATCAAACAAAATTTTTTGTCTACGTCCCATAATGTTCTCTAATGTTTTCACCCGTGGTGCTATGCCAAAAGTGGCTGACTTTTAACTCGTAATTTACAGTGACTTAAAGTTTGAAGACACGTTTTGAGTACCGCATATGCTTTGGCGAGACTCAAAAGATTTGTTGCATGCTTCCATACCTCCGTATTGAGTCGAGAAACGTAAACAAAGACGAACAAAGTCATGGATGACGTCACAGTGCACTCGCGCTATATTTCCCGCGATAAATTTAGAGGTGGATCAATTATCCTGTAATGCGTGTACTAGCTATTTCAGTATAGACTGCGATACCTGCCTCAGAGGCGGATCAAGCAATTTGGAAAAGGGGGGGGGGGTTCAATTTGATGAAAATCAATATGTGCAAAATTCATCATTTGTCTATAAACAAGGACTTTTTGAACGTTTTCCGTGCGTATACAACTGTATTTAATAAACATTTGACTGCCGTCATGAGAAAAGGGCCCTTATCTTTTGACGTCACAATGCTCAGAAAACGACGTCAAAGTAGCGGCATTGTAAACGCAGTTTTTCTATTCGCTCTTTCTATTTTTGTCTGCGTCTGTGTTGTGCTTTTTGAATAACTAGAGTCTGGTCTTGTTTTAGTACGGCGATTAATATTTTTTCAATCAAATATTACATGTTGATTTAAAAAATAAACATTAAATAAATGAAATATACATATGTAACGTCAATATCTAAACACTTCGAACGCGTGGTATTGCACACACGTTGATGCTAGCTGTAATATCATAAAAATGCTGCTTTTGCATCAGCTATAAAACTTAAACACCACATTTTCCATTTTAGTGTGTGATGAAAATATATATCCTCTAATATTGGGACATCACTTTTTTTAAATAAATCATCGTTGGAAACCAAAGGCCCGTCTAGCATACGCTGACTTATTGCGTATGATTGAATGCGACTAATCGTTGATTTACGATGATGATTTATAAAGTATTCTGAGTAAAATTGTAGAACTTTAGTTTGCATTAGCAATACATGTATGATTTTTTAAAGTGAAAACAAAAACTACATTGCATACTCGTTGTTGATAAGAGGGATTGAAGGCCGAGACATGCCGAGTCAATGCAGAGCAGTATTTTTCAAATCAACAGTTATCTGCGCAGTAATTACATGTACAGTGAAACAAGAGAGTCTCTCTTACTTGTCGGAGATTAACGGCGACAGCCGAGCGTTTGGTTGAACGATTGGATCTATAAATTTTCCAGAAATATTTATATCACTGATACATAGTTTAATTGAATTTATTTTATCTTTAAATATTACTTTACATGATTCATATGGGGTTTTATCAAAATTCTTGTGTCGAGAAAGTCCGAAAATTCATATTATAAAAATGTGCGTAATTCAAATACAGATTAGAAACTACCTGTACTTGTCATGCAAAATAACATATCATTGATTTTAAAATATAAAAAAAAACCATCGATAAAATCAACTCCCGTTATTTCTTGGTACTTTGATTTTAATATAGTTCAGCTCACGGGAGACGAATCTACATCACTTCTTAAAAAGTCAGAAGGAACACGAGAGAAGGGCTATGTCTCAATTATTATACATTTTTATGTAAAGTGCCTTTAATAAAACAACATAAAATTATATCTGTCTGTACGAATGAAAAACTTGTGTATTATTTGAACGCAACATATTCTTGTGCAACTTAACAACCCAAATTCACGTCATGTGTGTACTTTTTGAGCTATTTTCCGTAAAATTATAAAAAATCAATTATAACATGCCAAAAAAACTCACCACATTTTCATGGATTTCTAGCATTTTTATATGATTATTAATATTCATCTTAAATCAGTAACGTACATGATTCAAAATTCCTTATACTAAACAGGTTTGTACATGTAAATGCGGTCATTATACTATACCATACTTTTGATATCAAGTCGATAAAATTGCCGTTTTATAAATAAAGAATTCACGTTTATCTATAAATATAATTAAAACACTAGATGTGCGACACTTACAATTGATAACATGCATGGACGTACAATTCACCTTCATAGATGATGGTTTCTCGTCTTTCCTTTTTTAAACAAATTTCGATGATACTGCAGTCAATGTGATTTCGACCTATCGATAAACTGAATGGTTAGAACTGGACCGAGGAGATTTCAGTTTTTTCAGTTTTTTACAGCTGTGAATTACAATTTTCGTTAGAAATAGAGGGAATCATACTAAGTGGATGTAACTTTAAATCTAGAAATATAAGATGCCATTTTTGTTAAAATCGTATTTCCAAATTTTTGTTGTGGGAACTTCAGTGAGATAGTCAAAGCCGATTTTTTTCACCGGTAATTTCATAAGAAATAAGTATTGATAACGTATGAAAGAGAAGAGAAATCGGGAAAATAATTCAACACCATATAACTTCCGAGTGTCAAAAACAGCTATTGATTTTAAACTTGCGTAGAACTGTAAAGATACTTAAAAAGTAATATCAGTAAAATGCGATAAAAATTCCGTGCAAAAGGTTGATCAAAAAGAATAAATGTTTCTCTTTTTAAAAAGAAACTCGTGTATGACACAAAATTGAGGAAACCTAGGCATCGAATTTAACAATCTTTATCTTTGTTATATGTTATCTAATTTGTCTCTCTGCAGCTTAAATTACTTTGATGCATTCAAAGGTTTGGGAGAAGTTGATATTTGTTTTCTTTAAATATCCTTCATCTGTCTATATATCTTATTTTCGGGGGTTTGGGGGGGGGGGGGGTGGTGGTGGTTGCATTTGGATTTATCGGAAGTGTATCTGGATTAGTTGCATAGCTTTAACTATATCTGGATATTAAAAATGTTTTGCTCTCTTTTGTTAAAATTGTAAGAAATGTAGAAATTGTATAAAATTATAATTTTTTTCTACTTCAAACAATTAAAAACGATGTGGAAGGAAGAATAAAATAAAAAAATAATTGCAAAACAAAATTTGACGTTCGTGACGTCGTGACGTTTTCGACCACCTACGTCAAAGTCGTGTTAACAAGTCTTACTAAAATAGTCATAAAATGCTTAAAACACACAAGATCTTGGATATCTTTGTATATTTGTATTCAGAAAGAGTTGTCTCATCGGAATTGATAAAAAAGTAAGTTTGTGAAGTTTTGACCTCAAGGGCCCTTTTCTCGTGACGGCAGTCATTTATCTCATCACTATCTATTTCACATCTATATCAACATTAGAGTGCACTGCATTATTGAGTGTTTTGCCTTTTTGGTTTAGGTAAGGAAGATTTGCATTATATCTAGCCTTAAGAAACCCAAGTTTCCAGCAATGATAAATTCAGTGCCTCTATGCTTGATAGAAAAGAAACACTAAGAAACAAAACACAACTCAGACTAATTATGACAAACTATTAATAAATGGATATTTTGGTAAATTTTTTTATGTCTTTGATGTTTTTAAATTCTGAACTATTTATCGATTTTGATTTCTATTAATTGCCTTCTTAAATAAAGGTCTAAATGACATGATATGACAAAAGAATGGGGATAATTTATCTGAAAAGATGGTACGTGTGTAATACAATGGTAAAAGCAATTGTCGTCCCAGGGAACTTGATGTGACCTCTGTAATGGGTGCGCTTCATCATCCGGACTGGTACAGACGCGAGCATTTTTAAAAAAAAAATTGAAAAGTTGTGCATTTTCATAATGGTTTACATATAAACCATTTACAAGGTATGTTTGTAACAGAATTTCCGATTCTTGGAAACAAAACAAAAAAGGCTTTATTTTGTGTTTAAAAGTGGGTATGAAGGTAGCTAGCATTCCAGAAAAATAGCATAACCCGCATAAGCGAATCATGTAGTTTTCTTTGTATTTTTCGTATGAAACGAAGTAAAACTCATCTATTATAATTATTTAGGTTAATTAACTAAACAATACATTTGAAAGCGGCTTTTTAAAGTAAAACGAATGCGTGTACTCGTATTTGAACCGTTAAGTCGTTTTACTCGATGGCTCGTCAGTTCAAAACTGTACGAACTATATTCGATTAAAAAAAAAAAAGAAATAGAGTAGAAAATACATTGTAAATGTTTTTATAAATCTATAATACTGCTTAATTTTATGTATTTTTTCTTTAATTTTCCATATGTTTACTCAGTGTAGTAAACACCGGATGCTTAAGGGGAGTACAATGTACTTTATTTCGATAAAAAATCGATAGGGTTTTTTTTTAATATAAGAACAAAATTATGGGACGTAGTACGAAATTATTTAAATAAGCAATTTTAAAAGCATTTATTTGAGATAATTACAGTATTTCTATTATAAATGGGAAAAATTGTCTTTAAATAGGCATTAAACGTTTTCAAAAAATTCATATGTCCCAGAGAAAGGGGGGGGGGGGTTCCAACCCCCGGAACCCCCCTCTGGATCCGCCAATGTGCCTCATTGACATATGATTTGTTTTTTTTTTTTTTTTAATATAGAGATTTTATGTATATAAATTAGCAAGAGCCATACTTTACTGTCACATCGATCCATTTTTAAGCTAATTGTGTATGCATGAGTAGGGAGGAAATAAACAATAGGACATTTTGAACTAAATAAAAAGGAATAAAATGAAAAAATAAACAGTTAAAAAAATTATGTAGATATTGCATATAGTCAGAACATTAAATTTAAAAGTGGAAAATTACACACCGGTCTCTCTCTCTCTCTCTCTCTCTCTCTCTCTCTCTCTCTCTCTCTCTCTCTCTCTCTCTCTTGGAAGGGGGTTGCGCTGTATGTATCATAACCATAAAAATTAGTACCTTAGGCATACTTATTGTAGAGCAATGTAAACTTGATCTGTAGATTGACATTTTGAAGCTATTCAGCAAATTTCATATTATTACTCAAATGCATAAAGAAAAAAAGTGTGGAAAACTGAAGTGGGACAGACGGACGGACGGACGGACAGACAAACGGACTGACGGACGCAGAGGAAAGCTTTAGTCCCCTCCGATGAAAACCGGCAGGGGACTAATAACGACTGGTTCAAAATTCTCGTTAAAAAATATTTTTTTTTCTGACAAATAATTAGACAAATATGTTTTCAACTTACCAAGACCACAGAGAATTGATCAAGTTTGAATAAAACGTTTATATAAAAACAACAACTGTTGACCGAGTATCTCTCTTCCCTTTAGGAAATGCAAACAACGGCGTGGATATACATTCCTACTGAAATACTCAGGCCCGACTTGAAAACTATAATCATCCACTTGTGTTGTCTATAGTCACTGTTTAAGAATTTTACACTGACGATGTTGCCGCGTGCCCTACTTTTTCCGGATCTCCTTCGGGATGTCCGAGGCCTCTCGTTACGAGCAGCCATTGTAATAACATCCACACAGCGTCACGTAGGGACAGGATTTACACACAGACAGAGAGACATGCATGCTTCTGTTATGTGTACATTGTGATATGGTGTAGATGAGTATGTAGGTTATTATTATCCCAGCATAATAATAATTGCGAGGGTGGATATGTAAATGTTTCCCAGATTCATGGAAAAAGACATTCATTAGTCGCCGCTGTTTCCCCATACAAACCGACTTGACTTTACAAGTATAATAAATAATACATGTATACAATACAATGTACAAACCGACTTGACTTTACAAGTTTAAAACATGTATATCCTTGAACTTGTTCTTTCGAATCACCATTCAAATATGAACAAACTTGCTACTAATCCAACAATGCACTCACTGTAGATACATTTTAGAAGTCTAAAAGTTGTTATAAATATTAGCTTGTGAATCCATATTAAAAATCAAGTCTAAATTGATAAATTTTAAACTTCTAATGTAATATGTATTCCACGATGATTCAAAATGTTCTAATTGTTATTACTGGAATAGTTACATCTTGTTCACTAATATTCTATAACTCACATAACTTCTAATCTACCTCTTACTTTTACTCTAATAGTTCCATTCTAATACCCCCACCCCCCCCCACCCCCCCCCCCCCAAAAAAAAAATAAAAAATAAATAAATATAATAGCGAGTTAATTTTCTCTTAATTACGAGAAAATATCGCGTTATTACGAACCAATTATCTCGTAATTACGAGAAAAGATCTCGTTATTACGAACTAATTATCTTGTTTTACGTGAAAAGATCTCGTAATAACTAGAAAGGATAAATTTAAAATTGCGCGTTTCGTTGCTCTATTCTCTTTATGCAAAGTGTATTAACTACTGCAATGTTTTATTATACACTTACTAAGCATAGTCATCGTTTAAAAGCCTATACAAAATTTGATATGATATCGATTTGATTGATTACTAATATTGAACTATTTATTAATAAGAAGGATGGATGTAATTTGTTTTCAAACTCCAAAATGTTAATATACAAAATCAATTGTTTTCAATATACATATAGGTTGTGTATGAACATATAACCACAATTCGGTTAAATCATGTATATCCATGACTGGAACTGTATAGTCATTTATTTCATCTGTAAAAGAATTGGGTTTTTACGACTAGGACTACCTGGTATTTACTTCGGAGTGGGATTATAATATTTAAGATGAAAAGTAGAATTACATGAAGTTCTTTCCACTTATTCATATAAGATAAAATGCCAAATCCGATCATTTTATGTAAAAAAAAAAACTTATGAAAAATGGCCGTTGTTATTAAAATCAAAGTACTGAAAGTAATGATCGATAGACCAAGACATCCTTTCGGAGGATATTAAACTAATGAAAATTTACATGATTTTTTTTATTTAAGGAAAAACAGCGCGTAAACCGCTTATAATGTTGGAATATTCGCGAAGCGGTTTAGTATTATGGCAATTTAAGGCCGCGAGGATATTTGTCAGGTTGACATCAGAGTTAGGTAGATAATATAAAAATAATTAGTGTTGTTCTCTTATTTAACCTCATAAGGCTTGTTATATTACTACTTAAAGGTGTTTGTTCTTTACAAAAAAGGAAGGAGGAAATTATTTTGCATCACAAAACAACATGGGAAACTGTACATGTTATTAAATGCATACAATTCGAACTTGAAAAATACAATGCAAACTATTTATGTACACATTTCTTTTCTTGTGTATATTTAGTTTAAGTCGATATTTTTTCCTGTGTATAGTGATTTGCAAACCCAAGGTAGAAAACGCCATATCCTAGAGGTTTCCACACCTGTTCAAGACAAAAGATAACCTCTAAATTGCAAACTACTTTGTCTAACTGTACAACACCCCCCCCCCCCTCTCCTTTTCTATCTCACTGAACAGCTGCTGAAGGGATTTCTTGATCAATGAGTATCGTCGATCTAGATATTCTCTTATTATGATCGTTATGAGAGAGAGAGAGAGAGAGAGAGAGAGAGAGAGAGAGAGAGAGAGAGAGAGAGAGAGAGCGTTTTAGGCGTAATTTTACGTACATTCATTTGAAATATACTAATATCATATATTCATAAAATTAGTATCGACAAAAGAATATAGTACATTGTGATTCAATCCAGCATGCAATTTCAGTCCGAGTCCACGTGTTACCCCTGTTAATCAAATCAACGCGCGAGGTGCACCACGTGTTCCTTTTAAGATAGGGGAAAAAGTGACGTTCTAATAGTTTTCATTTCAAGTAAGGAGAACAGAAGTATGCCTATCAATAAAGTATTCTACACTGTTTGTGATGTTTGATTTCAAGTAAAGAGAAAGGAAGCATGCCTATCAATGAAGTATTCTACACTGTTTGTGATGTTTTGATTTCTAGCAAAGAGAAAAAAAAAGTATGTCTAACAATGAAGTACATGTATTCTACACTGTTTGGGATGTTTGATTTCTAGCAAAGAGAAAAAAAGTATGTCTAACAATGAAGTACATGTATTCTACACTGTTTGGGATGTTTGATTTCTAGCAAAGAGAAAAAAAGTATGTATAACAATGAAGTACATGTATTCTACTCTGTTTGTGATGTTTGATTTCAAATAAAGAGAAAGGAAGCATACTTAACAATGACGTATTATACACTGTTTGTGATGTTTGATTTAAAGATTGATACACTGTGTTTGTGAAGTTTAATTGATTGATAATTAATTGATAATATGCGAACGATATACGACAGAGACAAAGAAGCACACCATGTTTACTCATCGAACCTCATAATTATTCATTATTTCGTCCACCGCTAGATGGTGCTTAAGGAATCCTCATTATTTGACGTCACGGGGAAGACAATCACAATATACGGATGATGTAACAGCCTCCGTCTAATAAAAACTAAACAAAATTGAATTAACGTTTCTTGAAAAAAAAAAGACTGATAGGGTTAACCAGTCGAATTGGAGGTCTTTTCAGAAACGCACGTTTTTATATAAATCTTTTTTCGTAATAACGAGATCTTTTCTTGTAATTTCGAGATTTTTTCTCGTAAAAACGAGATATTAACTCGTTATAACGATATCTTTTCTCGTATTTAGGAGATAAAATATTTTTTATTGGCCTTATTCGTCTTTCGTACAGGTAGGTGTACAGATGCCAATATTTACAAAGTTTCCGAAGAACAGGTGGATTTTGCAGGGATGGGGCTTTTGTTGAGGTCAATTTCTTAATCCCGAAATCGATTTTCCAGTTCTTTGCATATACTGTTGGATCTGTGTCTTTCTATCAATGTGCTCTAGGTTCATTTGAGCCCATTCAATCTGATTAAATTCAGATCCTCGATCTGCTCCTTGTGTAGTAACAAAACACCAAGGAACGTGTCGAGGATCCGATTTTAATCGGATTGTGAGCCAATTATTTGTTTTTTAAAAACCCATAATTAATGGTAATTGAAAGTTAATAGAGGGAAAATTGTTGTATGTACATGTATGCGTCTTATCCGACCATATAAAAAATATATATGGACCCGATCTTTTATGCTTAATACCGGCGATTGGGAGAACACTGTCTTTTATTCAGATGCTATGAGCATTGTACCTTCATGTAGACCAATTCCAATCGGAATGATATGAGGTTACTTTTAAAAGTATTTTTATCAGTAGTTAGCAAAAGAGTCCAAAATCTAGAATATAAATCAAAATAAATTAAAAAATTGTAACTGTCAATAATTTAGCTTCCGTTTAACACAGATTGTAGTGAATGTACACGTTTTAGGATTTTTAAGAAGGATCTTACTGTCCACCAAAGTTTAAAAATGATAATAGGTTTTTATAGAACATGTGTAACATTGAAACATGATTGATAATGCAGCGCATCAGCGGTGTTTTTAAATGCACGACGCGCAGGTAGGGTAGTTTGTGCATTTAGAACACGGAACAAAAATGTTTTTTCAGTTTAAATTTAATAGTTAAATACATATTTCAGTTTGAAAATATGTATTTTGAACTGTAACTGAAAGAAGTATTAAAAAAAAACCAAAAATATTCATCCACCCAGAATTTAATGATTTTGTTTACATATTGTTTAATAATTTTTAAAGAATAACCGGATTGGGAAAGGGGCGAATACAACTGTATTTTATATCCGCCATCTTCTAAAGTCAAGGATATCTGATCAGCCCTGTTTCACAGAGCGGGGAAGACTTGGGAAGATAAATATCCGTCTATAAAGTCTTCAGATAGCTAATAGAAAAATATTTCTGGAGAAAGATGGTGGGAGATAGGCCATGATTTCGCAATACCTTTAATTAACTTCTTTTCAAAAATGGTGTTCATCTTACTCGATTGACATACGGGTGCTGAGTTTAAAGTCTTGTGCATTCAAATTAGCTTTGCAAATAAAACAAAAATGCAGAGTTATCTCTCTTTGTTTAACGATAAATGAATATATATGTATTCTTCATATGATAATGTAATATGTTTGTTTATCTGTACTTAGTACTTCAGATTTTCCATCAGTGTTAAGTATTTGATAGCTTATTATTTTTTCTTCCTAAATATCTCAAGTTATAAACATGGGCATTTTTATTTTAGATTCGTAGCTGTTTATGTGAATGAAGAGGCTTTTAATTTAGCGTTTTCCTGACGATTGAAATTGTTTACATGTTTTGAAAACCATTTAAAAGTATGACTTTTTACGCTGTAATTTGAACTAAACAAAAGAACTTTTCTACTACATTCAAAGTTATTCTTTTTCATTGACTTGGTCGAATCTACCGAGAAGGAAGTCGTCCACTTTAGGCGCTAGAGATCACTGGACTGATCAATAAAGTTATACATGATGTGATACATGAGTCTGATGAACCTATAGGTCAGGAAGTTACTTGTATAGACTTAGCTACACATTTGTGCAGTCAGCTTTTATTTCAGCGGTTGTAAATTTTGATGAATTGAGTAATTACCAAAAAAGTAAAAAACGGATATCTGGTGTGTCATATTACTACGGAAGCGTATTAGTGTTATATTTTCTGCACTTTAATCTGCAAAATTTAGACGTTAAAGTTTATCTGTAAAATCTACACTTTAATCTGCAAAATCACATTTTAAAGTGTGAATGTTACAGATTAAAGTGTTAGTTGTGCACTTAAAAGTTTGAATAAAATTTACAGACTAAAGTGTAAACGTTACAGACCGAACTGTTAATCTTACACATTAGAGTGCAAATGCAGATGATGGTGTACAAAATAAACCAGAAAAATGTGAAATGCAAATTTAGCACTAATACTCTTCCGTATTTATACGTTCTTTTTAGAACACGGATGTAACTTGTGCATGACTAGTTCTGCAGCTTTTTAAAATATCACGAGTACAGCATGCATGTTTGTATTGCTTCGAGTAGATTGACTAGTAATTCCACCAAGGTATAGGGAAATTGAATTAAAATAGAAACTCCATCTTCCTCGGTAAATATTCAATAAGTTTAGCGGTTTTGGTACATGTAAGCATGTAAATTTCTAAAAATCAAAAAAACTTTCAGCACAGCATATTACGCAAGCATTACTGCAACAATATATTTACTACTTAATTAGATTACACGAAGAACATTTGACTCGTATCAGAAAAAAAGAATCCTGTTTTGTATAAACAACTACATATTTTAAACGGGTGCATTGATAAACACGGATATTTTCAACAAATGATATTTTTTAATGCCGTAGCGATTGTTGTAAAAGAACGTACAAAGGTAAAAAAAAATTATGCGTATTAGTCTTATTTGAATATTTAATATTGATTTATTAGATGTTGATGTGTTAAAGGGAACCGAACTCCCACCCCCCCCCCACCCCTCCACCCCCACATACACACACTTCCATCTAACCCACCCACAAACATTAACAATTAAACAAAAGAAATAACGTATTATGTGTCCAGAGAAGTGATTAATTATCGATAATTATAAAAGGCCGCGAATTTTTGTGCCCTCTAATGCAAACAAAAAACATCCCAACAGGAAACTGATAGCGCTAATAAATGGTCACTGATTGCCGTGTATACTTAAAAACAAAAACACGGTGTAGAGAAAAGTCACACGTTTAACAAGTTTAAGATAAAGAGACAGAGTGAGGTATTGTTAGTGATGTTTTCTCCCGTTCAATACCGCGATCTTTCCGGACAGAAAGGAAGTTAATCATTGAAAAATTCAAGTGAAAGTCAATAATGTAAGTAAAATCACGGCTTCTACAGGCTTACTCTGAACGGGGAGATGTTGTTGTTTGGACTGATTATCATCTGTTTGGTTGGTATGTATTTAGTGATGATGATGATGATGATGATGATGTATTCAACATATTAAATAAGTAACCCCGGTTTATTCCTCTAGAATATTGTCCATTTTAACATGTCACAAAAAAGATGTATATGAAAACTTTATCAAACTTTTAAGTAATTAGAAAATTAATTGACAATAACGTGCAAATAAATTAACTTTCATGCATGTTGATTCATTAGTGACGTGTAATGTTCCGCCGAAACTTTGTTCTAAAACAACATGTAAATATTCAATCATAAGCCTTACGCGTTACGCTAATTTTGGTTGACCTCTAGAAAAAATCCTTATTCTAAAGATTTAATGCTGATCATTGAAGTTAATTTTGAATACCGATGTAAAATTGTATGCATGGAGACGGAACATCCTTAATACATGTAAAAACTTGATAAAAATAGACTGCCGTATTGCAGTTTATGGAGAGTGTATCACCAGTCAGGAATACGATGTGCCTGATTTTACAACAATACACCATACATGTATATTTGATGTTTAACTCCACTAATATATACCGATTTCTTCGTTAGCTGACGTCTGTTCTCAAGCCTGTTCGGGAGCGAGGTGTGGCGACTGCCTGATTACCAATGGGTGTGGCTGGTGCAAGGACTCGGTCTGTGATTGTTACTGCATTCCTGTTTCAATTGTATTCATGATAACACAGAACCTATGCCGTATAAAATATGATGCCCCTCTTTAGAATATCATCTAAGGACACAGTCTGTGTTAATTGAAAACGATAGATAAGATGAACATAGTGGGAAATGTGCTAGCTTTTCTCTTAATTTAAGGCAGGTTTTTATCCCCTGTATTTAGCTACGATATTTTAGTTATTACCTGTTTTCAACTGTTGATGAATCCATAATTAGTCAAATTTTTTGAAACTTTTTGAAGGGTGAAAAAATACATGAAATAAGAAATTTTTTTCGGAAAAACTTATACATGTACTTAATTCGCGTAATCAAGACTCAGGAGAGATAGGGCATTGGAACATATTAACAATGTTCATGCACGGATCCAGAAAAATTTTTCAGGAGTGTCCGACGGTTATTTGAGTTTGCCGGGAGGGCACTCTATAGATCCGCGCATGCATTTTATTAGCTTTCATTAGGTTGCTCAGGGTTGATGATTCGGAAGGTAATCTTAAACCACAGATACCTGTCTTTACCTATGTTTTATCATTATAAATATATACATGTACCCTTTACCTAATATAATACACAAGGTACACATCGCCACAATCTTGGATTTATTTCAAACTGCCCCATCAGGTGAAAATTTCGCTTAAAACTCTTCAGTAAAATTTTTTTGCGATCACCTCCGTCTTCCGATCGGTCATTCAAAACATAAGATTACACTAGGTTTATCAGGAACAGTTTATTACACCCATCAATATTAAATCCCCCCTCAATCTATGGAGAGCCAAAGGGTTCAACATCTATCTATAAAATTATGAGTTTGTGATTTTAAATGTGTTATTTATTAAATGTAAATGGAGAAATGTTAATTCTTAACTCTGTTATTGGGTCTTCAGACATTTTATATCACCATTTGTAAATCGTGATTTGTTAGAACTATCGGTTTTTTTTTGGTAATTTGCTGATTGCGCTGGATGCAAGTTTGACATTTGTATTTGCGCCATTCCCGATTTATATAAAAATGTACCATTATGACGACAGGAGATGCGCGCTACGATGATTTAAACCCAAAATAATCAATAAGTGAATGCGAACCGACGCTTTTATTGCAGGAAACTCTTTAATACAAATTTATATTTTAATACCCCAGGACATAGTTGTCATTTCGTCATTTGTCACCGCAGGCACGTAGTATCAGGGGGGGGGGGGGGCAGGGGGGCCTGCCCCCCCCCCCCCACTTTTTCTCGCCGCAACCATTTTTTGAAATTTACATATAAAAAAATGAATTATAACGGAGTTGGCCCCCCCACGGATTAGGAATTAGAGGATTTGGAGGATAACAATTTTTGGTAGTGAAGAAATTTTTTTTTGGAAGAATAGTTTAGAGTTTAGGTTCCCCCCCCCCCCCCCCCCCCACGGATTAGGATTTTGAAGATTTTTGGAAACTCTAAATTTCCTTTTTTTTTTTTTTTTTTTGCTTGTCAAGATTTTTTGGAAGGTTCTGGCCCCCCCCCCCCCACACTTTCAAAAACGATACTACGTGCCTGCACCGTTAACTAAAATCGTCGTACGCGGATCTATCAAGCGCGGATCTAGATGTCAGTGGGTTCAGACACTCTGAAAAATTTAAAATGTATTTAATTACATAAAGTCAGGTACCGAAAATAGGCGTTAGTGCATGTGTCTTAAATGATTGTGTGAACTGAATTGTTTTCCGTTTTGCTATGTGAGACGCGTGACCAATTTCCCCGGTTATATGAGACACAATTGTGATGATGTTATTTTACAGTCATTGTGTACAATGAACGTTATGTGCAGATGTTGGGGAAGGGGTGGGGGACTCATCGGAAAGGATGTTCAATCTTATAAAATTTATAAAAAAAATTTAGCCTCGAATCCCCTTTTTGGACAAACAAAATGATACTTTGGATCACACACCCCAGCAAAAAAATCTGAACCCGCGCATGCATATATAAAAAGATGTTTAATGCACTATTTATGTGTTTAACTCTTTACAACTTACCAACTGTAACACAAATCTTTTTAAAACTTTCAAATTTATCTGAGGTATGTCTTTTTATCGAAACAAATGATATGGACTAAATGAAAGCAATTATATATTTCTCATGAATCTGTTGATATAATAATTTTCTTAACCATTTATATAGGAGTTTTCATTCCCGCGATGTGCGCCAATCAATCAGTTAACAGATAATGGATGTGTCGCTGTGATCAAAAGAAAGGAGCATGTCGTTCAGTTACTGCAGGTAAGAGGGACAACAACAGATTCAGGAAGTATATTTACACGCACAGGTAAAAATAACTGCTGCGAAATTCAAACCAGCTATCTGTACAGTAGGTCTTTAGTTTTGGTTCGGGTTGAGGGAATAATTGATAACGTATTATCGACCGTGCAGTGCTTGTAACAAGAACAAGATTTAGTACAGGCATAAAAACAGCCAGAGAAGGTTGATAACAGTATCGATCAGACCCAACCTAACACCAGAGTAAACCCCAGCTAAATCCCGGGTTTACTTTGGGTTTACTTTTTGAAAATTAGAGTCCACTCGGGGTTTACTTTGGGTTTACTCGGGGGTTTACTTTGGGTTTACTCGAGAATTTTTTTTTTGAGTCAACTATACGCACTGAAGTGTGAAGCAGACCTGTATTTTATTTAATCATCCTACTGCCTGTGATTCCTGCCCCTTGTATATTCCGAATGAACATGTAGCGTCTGCTTTCAGGGTATACTTCTGATCGGGGTTTACTCTCTGTGTCCACTCTGGGTTTACTTGGGGTTTACTCTGGGTCCACTCTAGTAAACCCAGAGTAAACCCAGAAAGTAAACCCAGGGTTAAGTTAGGGTTTACTTTCTGTTAGGTTGGGTCTGATCAGTACTGTATTTGAAACAGGTTTGGATAATAATAAACTTTTTTTTCAATTTAAACAATTTCATAAAAAACGCTCTTTATTTGCTAATATTCAACATATATTTTGATAAGAACGATGAATTTTCTGACGGAGGACCAGGGTTGGAACCAGTGCAAATCAAACCGCAGAGAATCAAAATCCGACTGACGCCCAGTAAGTCGGCCATATTTGCAAAGAGAAAATGCCTTTCAAACATAAACTTCCTTCAAAAAAGTGTCAAATTGTGAAAAAAGCTGCAGTTTAATAACTTGTGGTTTAATTCTTTATATCCATGTTACTACTCATTACTTGCTTTACCGGTTTGAATTATGGATGTAATATCTTATCAGATAGCCAGCTGAGAAATGTGATGGTGTTCTACAAGATTGCAAAGAATTTCCCGCTAGATCTGTATTTCCTGAATGATCCATCTTATACCATGAGACAACTGACGTCGAGTCTCAATCTTCTAGCCAATGACATAGGTAAAAGATCATAGTCATCCACTAGGTAAAGATCATAGTCATCCACTAGGTGGTATGTTGGTTTTACATTGTGTTTCTAGGTGTTTTAACGAGAAACAAGTGAATTGCTCATCACTAATGACAAGTTTGTGACTCGTGATATAAATCGATAATGTTAAAGTATGAACAATGTTAATACTTAACATTGACGTACCCTATGACACCATATACTAATTTATTAGGGCCCCGTTCTGTTGGCGTCCGTACGTACGTAGATCACTCGTCGGGGGTATACCTGTATCTTTTCTCCCGTTGGTTCAATCTGGCTAATACTTCACCCCCGAATGCAATTTGGTAAAGGATGCGCAGTTTTTTAAAACCAAGTTTCTAGATCTAAGGTTAAGGTCATTGTGACATAGCAAAATTATCTGAAATACCCTTGTCCGTATATCGTTTATTATCTCCCCTTAGTCCAATTTGGCTCATACTTCACCCATATAGTGCCTTAACTCGAAGTATAGGCAGTGTGACATTAAATAAAAATTTTAGGTCAAAGGGCAAGGTCATATCAGACCACACTATTTTTCGGAGCATACTTACTATCCCCGTAGCCCTATCTTGCTCTTCGTCCACATAAACAAAGCTTTTGGGTAAAATGTGTTGCATTGAACCAAGTTTCAATGCCAAATGTGAATCTACAAAATTTAGTTTTAAAGCATAAATTATTCTCATTGACTTAATTTTGCTCTGATTAAACCTAAATTGCATACTGGTAAGGGATTTAAGAAAAATCGTAAAGATATATGCCAAATTGAGACATTTCTAAGTCACAAAGGCAATGTCAAAGCAAAATCCTCTAAAATGCTTTCATCCTATTTCCGTTATTTAATATAAGCTTTGTCCTTATGAGATGGTCACCATCTCAATAATGTCCGGTTAGATTTTTTCAATTACATTTATTGATGGTTTTACTTCACAATTTTGATTATATAGGGTTAATAGAAAATATGGCAAAATCAATGTACATGATTGTAATAACGAATTGACCTTCGTACATAATGTGATGATGAAATGATATCACACAAGGGGTGGTTTCAGCTGTAAAATAGTTATGTATTCTGTGTTCATAAAAAACAAAAGAGTTGCAAGCTGTCTTATTCATCTTTTCTCAGCAAATGACATAGCGACATTAACGACGGACTTTACTTTTGGACTCGGAACTTCCATGGACAAAGTCGTCTCACCATTTACCCGACAGGATCCAAAATAGTGCGTACTTTTTGCACTGATCAAACCAATTCTAATGGTGATCAATTCTATACCATAGTATCAAAAATTGAAAATTCTTTTGGTTAGGCATTGAATAATATTGTTATCACAACATTGTTGAGGCTTGTATGATAGGCTACTTTAAGATTACATTCACTAGTAGTAGTATTACTACACGTAGTGAAAAGTATATCGGTATTGTAAGAAAAAAAAATATTTGTAAAACTTGTAAATCTGAGCGCCTGCTATCATTTGAAAGTGTAAAAGTAACGGTATGATGTACATGTAAATCCCAACACGTTACAACATAAATACCCAGTCTGTGTTTTCCGTTTAGCTTGGCTACTCCCTGTGGGACCACCTCGATTCCTTGTGACTTCCCTTATTCCTTCATTCATCGACAGCCACTGACCAACGACATAACGGCGTTCACGGTAAGTTAAACCAGTCGCAGCCAAATAACGACACACTCGTCTTCACTTTATGCAGGATCAGATACAACCAAATCACACAGCAATACACGTATTCACAGTTAAAGTTAAACTGGCCACAACCATCTCACGAAATTGCGGCCTTCACGTTAAGTTAAACCAATCATAAGTCAATCACTACATAACGGCTTATAGGTTAACTTAGACGCAACTAAAACCACAAAGTTTCGTAACACTTGGATAATCATTTACAGTATTGTCGATGTGCTTAAAAGAGCATGGTCAAGATTTTGGTCAAAATTATTTTTTCAATTTTAATGTTTTCAATACTTTAGAAAGGCATTTTTAATAGGCAACCAAAATTTGAGCGTCATTAGTTGAGTTAAAAGCAAGTTACAGAGCTTGCAATTTTTTGCTTTGTAAACAAAGCTTTTGTTTACAATTTGAATATTGAACTGAAAATTCCAATTTTAGACCGAAAATGAACGTGTTAAACGTTCAAAACTGTTTATTTATGCTAAAATGGATAAGACAAATAAGCCTTAAAAAGAGTTTTTACTGCTATATTAAACCTATGTAAACAAAAACATGGCACGAGCCTTGTTTACATGACAAAGAATTGATAGCCCTCTGATTTGCTTATAACTTTACGACTGACTCTCAAATTTCATTTGATCACTAAAGCATTGTAAATAATGAAAACAGAAAAATAGAATTTGACCAAAATCTTGACCATGCCCCTTTAAATAAATGTTTTCATCGTAACCTTTTTTTCCAAATGTTTTTGATGAAGAAATATTTAAGAGTACCTATTGCAAAAACAAAAATGCAGAAGACCAACTCAGGTATTGTGTTACAGACATTAAGCTGATATCTAGTGGATATTGCTCTTTACCTTTGTTTTTATTCCTTTCTGGTATTGTAGAATGCTGTAAGAGGTGTTAATACTACTGGAAACCAGGATATTGTAGAGGGCTTACTTGACGGACTGATGCAGGTCATGGTGTGCGGTGTAAGTATCAAATTAAAGATGTGGTCAAACACCCAAAGGAATCTCAGCATTAATATTGCCTTCCCTTTTTCCATACAAAGATTGTTTTTATATATATTCCATTATATAATTTTTGCGCTAGAAGTACAATATTCACTGAGGCCTGGATAATTGTTTGATACGATTAATGACATTTTGATATATCAGACTAAGTGCTTTCCTTTCATTGTACTAAGTTTGTTCAACCTCAGGTTAATGTTATTGCCGAACTCAGAGAAACGCAATGTGTTATTGGACGACAGGAGTTATAATAACAAATCAAAACAATACATATATTATACTTTTTGGCGGTAGCTAAATCATTGAATTGTTGAAATAAAAAAAAACCCCAATACAAACAGTTGTTATATTCTATGAGTCATTCACAAATTGATACAGGGACACCAAATCACGTGTTATGAGAAGTTAAGAGGACAACCTCGTCCCCTATATCTAATTAGTAGTCAAAGTCCAATTTATTGAATAACACAGATATTATAATTATACCAAATTGTGTCATTTGAAAATTCATATATGTAAAAGTTTAATTTTTTTTTTATAAATTGTTATATCTGTTTTAAACAGACAGCTTGGAATTAATCTAGTATTTGCTTGTTACAGATATAATGTTGATTATTTATCGATTTTTTTCTCGATTAGTCATAAAGAACTACATAAATCTTTATAAATGTATGTTGTAGGATATATTTATTAAATCTAAACCAATCAGACAGTAGGAATTAATCTATTGTTTGATTGTTACAACTATTATGTTGATTATCTATCAATTTCTAATGTCTCAATTGGTTAAAAAACTACATACATCTGTATGAATTTATGCACTATCGTAGGATAGAATTGGATGGAGAAAGAAATCCCGGCGTATGGTGATTTATGCCACGGACATCAACTTCCATCACGCTGGGGACGGAAGGGTGAGCAAACATCAAACAATGAACATGATTCTCCTCTAAAAAATCAGTACTCAAACGTTATCAACCACCTGTTGTACAAATTCTTCTCTAAACCTTTCAAATCTTAATAAAGGAACCGTTGTGTTGCAACGATGCAGACAGTATTTCACAATGCAATTATAGATAAAGAATGTTCCATAAAAGTTCTACAACACACATTTGATGTAGTTTAGTTGAAAAAAGAGAAACTCATATTTAAATATGATTTGGTTGTTTCTGAAGGTCGCTGGAATCTTGCAACCAAACGATGGATTATGTCACCTTGACAGTAACGGAAAATATACAATGGCTGAAGTTCAGGTACAAAAATATTAAACTATGTGTATATCATAAATGGTTTGAGAATACATAAATTTGAAATATACATCCAACTCTCTTTGTTTGCCTTTCTACCCTCTCAATTGACAAAAATAGAAGAACAAGTTAACTCGCTTGTATCAGTTGTATAAGCTATTTAGATGAAAGATGTGGTGATTTCTTGTTTTGATCATCGTGTGTAAAAGTGTAGTTGGATAACATACAATCTTCATTAGCGTGTATCCTAAATAAAGTTATGAGCCCTGATCCACAAGTAAGACTACAACAATGAAATCATAGAGACGAGGTTTATCTAAACAATAAAATAAATAGTACGGACTCCGAGACTTGTGTTGAGGTTACAGTACTTTTGGTAGGTTGGTACTTTAAAGTAAGCAAGTTAATTATAGAAATTGCTATGGCTCTAGATTTGACTTTCTCAAACATTTAGAGGGATGGATGGTCGCGGCCATTAGTTAGAAAATATTAATCTGTTGTAGATGAAGAACTCTACTTTAAGGTACTGTATACCGGGTTATTTTCGCCCCGTATAATTTTCGCCCTTGTACAATTGCAAACAGTTTCGCCCCGTCTTGAATTCGCCCAGACACAGTTGTGTTTAAAGAAAATAGATTAAAAACATCGGAATTCGTTCAGTCTTTAATTCGCCCGTTAACAACGAGGGCAAATGGGGCGAAAATAAAAGTTTGCACTACCATTTAACATAATAGTTTGAATGAATTTATTTTCACACGAATTTTTTAATTTAAATTTGATTATTATATGTATCAAAAGAATGTATTTTCATTCTAAGCCTCAATTAACAAAAATGGTAGTTTTGTGAAAGAAAACATGTCTATAGTGAATTCGCTAAAGTTATTTTTACGAATTCGTTATACGGATGTAACGAATTACAGATATAACGAACAATCGATTTCAAAATTTTCATAATAAATATTTATTTCAAAATCATTTGAAAAAACATGATTACTCATTTTCGATCTCTTTTCATTTTTGTAATAAAAACTGATCATGTATGTTTTTGCGTTTTAGGATTATCCTTCTGTTGGTCAGATATTACAGAAAGCACGAGAAAACAACATCAATATAATCTTTGTGATTGGTGGAGCGGAAAATGAGTTTATAAGGAATAATTATTACGACAAATTCGCTACCTATCTCCCTGGGGGATTCAACAATGCCTCCGAACTGACTACAGATGCTTCAAATATTTTAAATATAGTTGGCAGCAGTTATAGGGTAAAAATATTGATGCCTCCTCTTAGTTCTGGATTGCTTTTGATAAAATAATTGCAATATTGACAATAATTAATGACATGAAGGGTAAACAATAACAATGACAATAAACTTCATTCTCAAAACTGAATTCACAGTGAATCAAAAATACTTATGTACAGTATATAAAAATTACAATACAATAGAGGAAAACCATTGGTACAGGCATGGTAAAAGGATAATATATACTTTAACCAAGAGAGCTTACTCTCTCAAGTATAGTATCTAATAGATTACAAATACTGGTAAACTGGTTTATGTTGGGACATTTAACAGTGTTTCAATTTTTCAAACAAGGTACATGTATGTTAATTGCGTTTCAAACCATATATATGTTTATTCACATTGATTTCAGATTTCTTAACATATTAGGTTATCAAAATTCTTCAATACATTAATCATTTTTTGAGTTATATAACAATGTAAAGCGCTAGCATTTGGTATTAATGAAATAGATAAGCAACTGACTTTGTAAAAGAACTTTAAGAGTAAAATAATGATGATTAATGTAAGCTGTTTTTATCATTAAAAGCGTCTACGTGAAACTGTCAAATTAGTGATGACTAAAGTTCCTGAGGAATTAGATGTTGGGATTTATAGCAACTGCAGAACTGGGTAATTTGGATTTTGACATATTGATATCGTCTAAAACTTTGAGCTTGATTGATATATTATATTAGATAGGACACGATAAGAACTTCATATGCATTTAAAAAATACATGGAGACACGTATTCATATGTGCATTGAAAATAACTTTAAAAAAATGATAAGTTACTGTAATTATATGTTTTAAAAGTAGATTGTTTTCAATTAATGTTCATTTGTAGACGAATCCTTGACAAGACAAATAACTGTACGGGTCTGACATTGGAGAAGTGGGTAAGTAAGATACACATCAAGGATTACATTGGTCTTTTATTTTATAGATTTTTTTTGAAGATGTCTTCTTAGAAATAAGAAGATACGATTACATGTACTAGCAGTATTTGATTTTATGTGAAACGATGTTTTATGCTTTTATAAAATAATCTATAATCCCCAATTAAAGATGAGGTATATCTTCTCAAACTGCAATATTTGCTGCATTTTGTTTAAGTATTTTGATATAATCTTTATTTAATATTTCTACATTGTATAATATTTTTAAAAAATCCACTTCATTTCAACTGCGTACATTAAAGTATGATAATGGTGTTTCCCACAAAAGGACATTTCTGTTTGGTGTCTTTCAATTTTGGCTATGGTATATAACAATCAGCAGTTTAAAATAGTTCTACATTAAAATGTCGTTTAAATATGACCGCAAAATAAGCCAAGTCGAACAGCTTCTAAAACCATTAACATTTTTTAAAACAAAGATTCAGTTGATTTAAAACGGAATGATGACATGTTTTTTTTTAATTTGTAGACAAACTTTACTTTATTTTTGTTTTCCAACATGACCACATGCCCCGATCAGAGAACTGTGAATTTCACTATTTTTCCCGAAGGCCTAGAAGAACGAGTTGAAATAGAAGTGGAACACGTGTGTGATTGTGACTGTCAACTTGAACCAGAAGCGGTAATAAATAGTAATTAGGTCTTTACTTGGATGCCACCAAAATGTTCTACAAATGTGTTTTCTATGCTAGCAAACATTCTGAATTGTCATTGTCCTTTTAATGTTGTTTTTTTTAAAAAAGATTATTTCCCTTTCATTATTGAATATGTTTGAAAAAAAACACCAATAGCTTTAAAAAGATAGAAACAGAAATAATCTGCAATGTTATTTAAATAGTATTTTGTAAATACTAGATGGATGATAATTTTAATAGTATACTAGATTAAATTGTAAAACACCATTAATTAAAAAAAAACCCCGCTTTTAGTAGAATATGCTTGATGAACTGCTCAATCATTCAGTGAAATTATTGTAATTATATTGTGAAATTATTGTAATATTATTGTAAAATTGTTGTAATATGATTGTAAAATTATTGTAGTATCATTGTAAAATTATTGTAATATTATTGTAATATTATTGTATATTTGCCAATCAGTTTTAATGCTTTTAAGGACCGTTCAAAGCTTCAATGAAACCATGATTCGTATCATGTTTATTGTAGCAAAATTTAATGTTTTCATTCAATTCAGACGGGTAGTAGAAGTAATATTAAAATAAATTAAATCACATTTACATCCTAGTTTTCAAGCAAAGTGACGTTAAAATTGAAGGATAGAATAGATGAAGTCAGTCATATCACACCTACTTTTAGTTTATTTTTCCTACACTTCTTTGCCTTTATTATACTTTAATTTTTTCTTTGCATTTAAGATAATTCTTCAAAATATCTTTTAAGTAACACTGCTGAACTGAAATCTGTAACTTCATTAAAAGTGGCAATATTTAGCAACCATATTTTCAGATTTTTTGTGCATGAATTCAGCACCAAATTGAAAATGGAATATTATATTTTAAATGTTACTAGTATATTGATAAGCGTTATGTGGATATTAAAGTTTTTAACAATGTAGTATCCTGTCAATACTCCTTTCTTAATAATAAAATCATTTTATTTACCTTCAATTCAGGAGCCAAACAGTACAAGATGTAACCAGAGAGGGACGTACGAGTGTGGGGTGTGTCACTGTAATGAGGGGTGGTCAGGTGACAGCTGTGAGTGTGACGAGAGGGGATCAGAGACGGAAGCGTGCGGGACAGAGGCGGGGTAAGTCAGAAAATAGGACGGATTTAGGTTGAAGGACGAAGAAATAAATCTGGTAACTTTAAGAAAAAATGTAAAAGTTAAAAGACATTTGTGTTTTTTGATTAATTTTAACACTTGGTCTATTATTATATGTAAAAAAAGAGCTGTTTTATTGCATTGCTCTTTCATTTAAAAAGGACTTAACCCATTTTTTATAGAATCTGCAGCAATGCTGGAAACTGTACCTGCAGGAAGTGTGATTGTTTTGAGGGATTCAGTGGAGACAAGTGTGAATGTAACGACCTTAATTGTCCATCTTTTAACGGGAATCTGTGCGGAGGTCAGTCTTATGTGTCATACAGCTGCATATGAGATCCACACTATGTTTGATTTTCAACACTGTCTTTAAGTTTTAAAAATAAGCAGCGAACAGTTCTCATCAACTTGAACAACTTATATTCAGTGTAAATGAGTTAAACACCTTGCCATTTTATTAAAACTGAAGTATTAGGTACATATGAAAGAAAATAAATTTGAAAAATAAAAGAAGATGGCTCCAGCACAAATTGAAGATTATTGGTTGCTCAGAAATCAGCGCTATCACGTAAATAACATACAGCTGTAATACATTTTTGTATAAACACTGTGCATCACTGACTTTACCGTTCTTGTACAGGGCCCAGTAATGGGCGGTGTTCGTGTGGCTCGTGTGTCTGCGATCCCGCGTACTCGGGCAAAGCTTGTGATTGTATGACCTCTACAGAGGCCTGTAAGGACAGCAACGGGGTACGTGAACTAAAATATAACAGAACTAATGATAAACTACTACCCCGCAATACTATACACTTTACTATGTTTTTTATTACAATAAAAAAACCTATAAGCAATCAATACCCAGGGCTATATAGGATATAAAATTCTATTTTATACACATACTGAACTACAGGTGTCTTGGTGGTTTTTGGGAATAACTGTTGATTATAATCAACTCTCTTATGCAGTTATTCTGGCAAACCGGAAGTATCTCAGTGTTTGGACTGGGACATTCTAAAGACCTGAAATACTATGGACCTGAATGACATGAAACTTAAATAAATGATATACTTTTAGGTTTTGCGTCAAATTAAATGACTTTTTGTGTAATTATTATATTTCCATATAAAATGTGATAGAAAAATATCATGAAACGACAACAAATTGACCTGAAAATTTCAGGTGACCTGAAATTTTATATAAATGATACCTTTCTATGTACTGCGTCAAATTATATTAGATGTGTCGGGTTTTCTTATAACTCCATGTGATATGTGTTAGAAAATTACATTCAAGAAATTATATATCTTTTTTTATTTTTTGCGCAGAAATACAAAAGACCTGAAAATTTGATCTGACCTGAAAACGGTCTAGGTACATCTGTAGATATATATCTATTTCAAAATCATGATAATTAAAATTCCATATTCGCTCAACACCGCTGACAAAACTAAGAACTAAAAATAATATACAAGTTCGATGTAAAGTATTTAGAAGTAATGTTTTTAATGAAAACTTATTTATAATAAATACTCTAAAGTAGTCTGATAGTACAGACAGTTAGGTTTACCAACATGGTTCATGTCTCTGTCTGCTGCCGATACAAGATGGACTGATTTTTAATTGGGTTTTCCGTTATGTTTCGTCTATACATGTAGCTTGGAATTCTTCTTTAAAAAAGCACCAAAATATTAAAAAAATTTGCGCAATATTATTCATATACAGCACAGGAACTACTTGCCAAGCAAAATAATATATTGTTGATTTTAGCATAAAAATATTCAATAAAATCAACTTCCGTCTGTACTTCAGTACTTTGATTGATATATGCAGATACGTACCTTACTATATAATTTCATATACACAACAGTTTGATTTAAGCAGTATTGATTTCTTTGATAGACGCTTTGCTCTGACAAAGGAAACTGTGTGTGTGGGAAGTGTGAATGTAGCGCTGGATTCAGGGGCGAAGTTTGTGAACGTTGTCAGGTATGTATTTCATAACATCATCAACTACATACATCGAAGATCCTTAAAACATAATATCAAAGTGCAGATGAAACCAAATTAATAAGATGCGTTAGCGTAAACTGCAGGCATTGATGTCAAAACACCAAACATAATGGGATGGTTAGATGTGTTTGACCATTTTAACTCAGCTAGAAGTATAGTTATGCATTAAATTTATAAAAGTTATCTAAATTTTTAATTTTTTAAATCTTTAAAACTTAAAATTGCTTGTCTGTTATCTCACTTACTAATAGCTTAGAGCATTATCACTCTCTAAACATTTAAAGGTTAACCTATTGGGAAGTTGATCATCAAGTTTCTTTAAATACTGATTTTGCAGAGGTTATATTTTAGAGTTGCCCAGGGACGTGTTCAACAAACAATGACTGCGTGGAGTGTGTGGGCTTCAATCAGGGAGCATACAATCAGTCTGTGTGTGTCTCCAAGTGTGGGAACGTGGAGACAGTGGCCATTTTCTTGGAGCCAGGTACGGTAATACCAAACTAACTCACCTTAGACCAATTATATCAATTTCCTGCATTACAACTTCAAAATCTAAGATGCAAAAGTATTTGGCGCAGGGAATGTGTATTTCTCCACATTTAGAACCATACTAACGAACAAAGAGATTATCAGAATTCTTTTCTGTTTTTATTTGCATATTTAATATTTTTCCTGGCAGGTAATGAGACGACGACGACATCGTGTATTCTGCAAGACAACTTTGGATGCCTCATATACTACAACGTTTGTAAGAAAAACTTTGTCTTTTGCTGTTAAGGCGATTAAATAATGCCAGATATATGATTTTACAAATTGTTGCAATATAATTTTAGATTACACTTAATATGCCGTTCGGTTTGTTATCTCAGATGGCACTGGTACTCGTTGGTTTGTTTTTTTAGTTGGCACTGATAGTGGTCGGTTCGTTATTTAAGATGACATTGATACTGGTCGGTTTGATACTTTAAATGGCATTGATACTAGTCGGTTTTTATTTTGTTTTAGATGAGACAGATACTGGTCGGTTTGTTCAAGTCCGTTCTGTCAAACGTAAGCATTTTATTTTCATTATAAATGTTTTGGTTTTAAAAGAAAGAAAATTGTTTACTTGAAAGATCATGTAGATATGAATAATACTATAATATAATAACGTATCAAGGACGATCAAGAAAGATAATTTAATTGTAAAAAGTTTATATGTCACGTCACGTAAATCTCTTCTCAACATACTTAATAGAAAACATCATTTTATTTTATTTCAAATAAGAACATACAAGATGCGTTATTCACTCAGTTTTGGTAAACTGTAATTGCACTTACTTTCATTTTATGTTCACACGCAATATATTTATAAACGATTAATTAGGTTGCCCGCAAATTGCGTTAATCACTCAGTTTTGGTAAACTATAATTGCGCTTACTTTCATTTTATGTTCACACCCAATATATTTATAAACGATTAATTAGGTTGCCCGCAAATTGCGTTAATCACTCAGTTTTGGTAAACTATAACTGCGCTTACTTTCATTTTATGTTCACACGCAATATATTTATAAACGATTAATTAGGTTGCCCGCAAATTGCGTTAACCACTCAGTTTTGGTAAACTATAACTGCGCTTACTTTCATTTTATGTTCACACGCAATATATTTTTAAACGATTAATTAGGTTGCCCGCCTGGACCAGCGGACCCGGTAACGGTCGGACTGAGTGTATCCGGGGCCTTCTTCCTGGTGGGAATCATCCTGCTGTTGATTTGGAAGCTACTGACGATGTTGTATGATAAACTGGAGTACTCCCATTTCGAGACAGAGATTAAAAATCCCGTGTGGGAAAAGGTAAACTAGAATAATAAAATGCACAATCTGGTTTTTATTTGCAATGATTTACAGGTAAACTAAATATATATTTTAATATGCATCAAGACACAGCTTACTTTTCTAAGTGCGGTTTAAAAAAAAATCATAAACTTTTGGGAATTTGTTAAAGAAGTTTTAAGTTAAAATGCACAATTTGTTTGTTTTTTTATGTTTGATTATTTATGTAAACTAAATATATATTTTAACATGCATCAAGACACAGCTTACTTTTCTACGTGCGGTTTAAAAAAAATAAACGTTTGGGAATTTGTTAAAGAAGTTTTAAGTCTTCCTCATTATTTTATTCATAAGTTGAAATAATGATATTTTCCTAATGAAATTGCAAAAATGAGACTTATCTAAAGAAACTTAACTTTCGAAAAAAGTGATGTGTTTGAAATTCTGCGTAATTATGCCTTTCTCAATTTGAGTTAAGAATTGTCTTAACCTATTTTGTACACAGCAGTAAAGATAAGTTATATAATGAGAAATCGGTGAAGTCGAATCAATATTTTGTCAATCTATTTATCTCTATCTGTTAAAGAAGTGCTCTGTTATACATACATTTTGCTCTATCTTGTTAATACTGGCAGCTGATATTTATGTTGTAGTCTGAGAATCCGATATACAAGGAGTGTGTGACCACGGTACAGAACCCAATGCACGACATTGCGGATGTGTCGCATGATGAAATAGCGAATGAAACTTCGCATATATAAGTTTGTTTGGATGGAAACACAGATAACTGCCGAGAAAGAGAATTTTAAAACACAAATTTTCGTGGTTCATGTATAGTGATTGTTATCGTATAGTAGTTGTACTACGTTAAACATTTAGATATATAGGTCATTGACTCATGTGTTCTCCAAAAAAGCTCCAGAAATTGTATTTGTTCTCTCATCAATGCTATGTAGACAATGCATTCTACATGAGCATGCTGTTTATACTTTGATTAAATCAATAATCGAATGTAAGATGAGGAGAATTGGACAGTCCTGCTCTGTGGTAAAAATTAAATGAAGGCTTTGTGTATCATGAATATATTCGTTCTCCTTGTCCAGTTCACATATCATATAAATATATTGTGTGTAGATTCATAGTGAAAATAAAGTAAAGGAAAATATAATCAATTTAATGCATAATATGCTCTGTTCTTTGTATGTTATTGATAAAAATCAACACAAACTGTCAACTTATCACATACATGTATAATCAGATCAGCTTTTAGAACAATATTAAAATTGGTGTTATTGGGAAATTTAATGTAGTTTGCCAATTTTGTACTCAATAAAACATGTAAATAAAACAAGTAGGCTTATTGTTCTCGAACAGACGTCTTTCAACATTATCAGTTTTATGTGCAAAACCTTTTCTGCTTAAATATAATCAATAAAATGTTTTCTCTGCATTACATCAATAAAAATTATGTCTAAAGATTTAATATGAATTTTATTCTTTTTGATCTTTGCCCTTAATGTCATTTTGAATAGCCGATGTAAACTTTTTTGAAAATAGGCCGTTGTCTCTACGACTTATAAAAAAAAGAGTTGTATTTTTGAAGAACTGAAACTTTCAGGAGAAATACCTGCAAGAAGGAGAACTCCGAGTTTAATACAGGAAGATGCATACTTCAAAAATGACATCATTCAACAATTGATCAAAATTACAGCTTGTCTCTACTATCAGCATCAGACCAACATATTCCACACGAAGAGTTTAGACTGTACCTAATGCCTTACTGGGACGGCAGTCTATGTGAACCTCACAAAGATATGAGATATGCCTGCCGACCCTTGAAAGATGTCGGGTTATCCCTATCAAGGGATGCTCTTTCATTTTTTAACTATAAAAAGGAAACACGAAATTCACGAAGACTACATCGACAGTTGACAAAACAATGGTATTAGTTTGTATCTGATGAGATCGAGCAGGGGGCGGAAATGGACCTGGAACTTTCTATAAGACGGCATGGAAAAACATGAAACGATCCTCATCTAAATTTTCTAGTTCATAATGAGATGAGGGCAGGTCAGCAAACAACATATCTGACTTATGTAAGTTGTGGAAAGACTTTTACGCAGATCTTGAAAGTTGAAAGTTATATGAACTTGAAATTGACGATACCTTGTGGCAAATTTTACCAAGTTGGTACTATGATAGCAAATGTTTTGTATCTCTAGCTGGAGTCAATTCTGAACTTTATAACAATCTCAAGCGTTGACCAAGGCAGAAAGCTCAGCGCCTTTATGTTTCCTGTGTATACTGACTTGTTGTATGAATTATCTATACCTACGAACTGTGTACATGTACTATTGGGCAGCTTGCATAATCCATGGATTCTGCTTGTTGATAATACAGCGTTAATTATTAACTCCCCTCGATCTCTCTAAGGTTCATTATACATTGTAGAATAATATGCTTACAAATGGAGATAACAGTACATTTCAAATAAAAGTGTTTCTTTGGACTTCAACAAACAGTCACAAATTTAATTTTTATTCTTCAGCAATAATATACCCAATTGCAATGACGTTATTTATTCTGCCTGTTTACTGCAGGCTTATGTGAAAAGCGATATACTTGTAAACGAGCTTTAAAAACCCACAGGAAATAAAATTTATTTACTTTAGTCTTTTGGTATTAATAGTTTCCAAATAAATCAAGTTGTATCAGCGAAAATTTAGATAAGGGTCGTTCATTCTTCTTCTAATTATTCATGTTCTTTTGGCAGATCTTATGAAAAAAGGAACAACACATAATGGAATATTTACATCTTCCAAGTATTATTCCCTCTATTCTTAGGAAAACGTATAGTAAATTCATAGCTTTATAGAAACTGACTGACATCCACACGCCCCGTTTATCGATTGGTCGAAATCTATAGCTGCTGAAACTGAAAAGAAACTGACAGGTCTTAAATTGACACGCCCTGTATATATCACGGACTGCACGAAATAATCATGATGATGTCAGACTTAAAGTCTTACAGGATTCGATTTGGCTATTTCTTTTAGCTAATGTACTTATGTACATTAACAGTAATTTAGCTAATTTAAATAACTTATCATAATCAATTTATAAATTAGTTAAAAGAGATATGTTATTATAAACAATAAAATACTTTTTTTTCTGATTCATGCGGGTTATGAAGGTAACGATCATTGCAGAAAAAATTTCCATAACCCGCTAACACGGGTTATGTATTTTTTCTGTAATGTCGCTACCTTCATATCCCGTATGAATCACCAAAGAAAGCAGTATATCGTTTAAATATACACAACGCCAATTTTTAAGAAATGTCCAAAAGCGTTCTCTATCCTGTACAGCAAATCTCGGTCTCTGGTCAGAAAAAATAAATAAGTCAATGCCGCCTGCTGTATGTATTTCTCGGTGGACAAAGGAGAGCGGAAGAAACCTCCGTTCTTTATATGGTTTTTATGTTTTCATCTTCCTAAGATGTTCCAGATAATATGTTGTTTCCAAGACTCTTCAAAAAACAGCAATTTAGTATATTTGTCAAATTAGTTCGATTTATATGCTGAAAGCAACAAAACTATATTTTCGAAACAAGTTCGAAAAAAGTAGTCAGGAATGTTTTTTGAGAGGAAACAAAATGGAAACATTCGTTTAACAATTCATTGATGGGCACATTTTTAAGAAAACTCTGGGCTGAGAATTTTTAAAATTGTTTTATTACATTATTGTCTATAAAAACGATCTCCAAAATGTGTACCCACTGTAAAATAATGAAAATCAAAATCAACATACATGCAATGCTCATTTGTTTATTATTCATGAAATAGAAAAATAAGCTTTTATAGAATCTATTACATATCTCAGTTGTATTCCAGTATGTCGCCTTTGATTTGAAAGACACCAACATCCAATACCTGGCCCTCTATAACTGTGCAATGAGAATGCCAGAATTTTTTTTTTTCAAATTACATTTGAAAAGGGGGAAACAATTGTATATTCATTATGGGGTCACTTTGTAATTGACTTTAGAAAAAAGTAAATTGAATATTGTTTTCCCCATAACTGATTGTAAATATGACTGTAAATATGTTTAAGCTTGTGTTTCTTTTTTTCCTAATTTTTTTTAAAAATTAGTTTCATGTTTAACAACATAATATTGAATAATAATATCTTATCTACATATAAATGAAAGTACTAACTAACTGACAGCATTGATGTCTTCGTTTTTATTAATACTAAAAATGTAATAAATATACTTTTCTGTAAATGCATGACAAATTGAGATGCTTCAATATGAATATGATATATTTTACAGAACAACGTAATAGCCAGCAAGTGTTATTTAGTTTCTAACAAAAATTAGACTCTGTTATTGTCCAATTTAAAATAGTTACATTTTTTTTTAACCAGCGAGACGATTTATATCTATACTACTATATTAAAATAAAAGACTCGAATTTGGCCTTCAATACCGAGAAATCGGAAGAGTACTGTCTTTTGTTTTATATATTTTAAACATCATTGGTACTTGAAGATAGCCAATTTGTTTTTATTTTTTCTTAATCAAGCTTTGCTAATTAAAAATCAACGAAATTTCTTTTAAAAATCCGGAAATCATCCGGATTTTTTGGATTTTACAATCTTACGCATGCGCATTACAGTCACGCTAAATGACGGGAGCCTCTTTAGTTTATGTTTCAATAATATCACATTTGCATAGATGAACTCAGAGACGATATTACAAATACGTGTACATTTTCATTGTTATTTTGTCAAATATTCTGTTCACCAAAGGAAATACGGGAGATTACTCTAACTCAGTGCATTTAATATGAAAAATCCCGAGGGTTCCGAATGTTAACATGGTGGGTAAATTCGAAGCGAGTGAAAAAGTTGATGAAAAAGTGTGGAATTCTCTATTAATATGAATTAGATTTTTAGATGAAAGGTATTTACAGCCTCAAAATGGTTTGCTATGAATAATTTGACTGTTATTTTGAATGCATTAATTTTCTCCAAAATCGTTTCGGAGCGATTCTGCAATATTTTGCTACCATGGCTTGTTAAAGGTATATGGGAGGCATTTTAACGGTGGTGAAGACCTGTCCCGAGACACATATTATTCTTACTAAGCAGATTGTAGCGAAATTAACAGCATTATTGTAGGCTTAAAGCCTGATTGTGTAAATGTCAACATACGGTGTGTCGATGTATCTATTTCGTAAATGTCCGATATCACACGCACGGGTCAAAGTTTAGTATAAAAAAAAGAGCGTCTCTTAACGTTATCTTATTTCTTGTTTATTTTGGAGGCATTTGATAGCGTTCTGTGTTAATCTAGTACACCTTTTGCTTTCAGCATTAGTTGATCAAACACATCAGGAAACTATCATATATTGATATGGAGTATTGTTGTTTAAATACGTCGTAGTAAAACACCCAGTTCTTCAAGAAAGTTTTAATATTTTGTTTTTTCCAACACAACTCTCATGTAAAAGTGCCGCATAAGAGAGCTTTTGAACTCATTTCCTTAGGGAAATTTTTCTTTGCAAAGCAAACATGAGAACTTAATTACTTTCCATACCTTTTTGTTTACTATTCCTATCATGACAGGTGATTAAAGCAACAAACACTTAAAAATACAATGTTCTATGTGTGGATTTTCATAGTTGTCTTTTGTAAGTATTTTGTGTAATATTCATATTTTGAATTCCTAGTAAAATTTGTTAACGCAAGTTAATTTAAATTAATTTCTTATCAGGATATAACAAACCCTTTTTGAGAACAATTTTAATATTCTAGTTTCTAACAAGAAGTTTGGTAATTGATTATCTGTGTATGCATATGCGCATTAACATAATTCTTTTTAATATTGTCTTTAAATCAATTTTTTAGATTGAATATTATGATTAATTTAAATACATAATCTAACGTAATGCATAGGGGTTTTTTATTTGATACTGTTGATGTAGAATTTGCGTTGATTTTTTTTTTTGTTCGAAAGAAACATAAGCTATAAAGCAGGAACTCCACGGATTTTAGACGTTTTGGATTAACAGTGGTACAATGTAACTTTGAAATAATATGATGTTTCTTTTGTATTGTGTTTAATGATCAATCATAGTTTACTTACTTTTAATGATTATATGAAGAACCAGAACGATTCTAACAAAGATGTTGATATTATATAAGTAGTGCCTGTTTGGGAGGGTAACAGTTGAAATTGACACCCCGAGAAAACTATTGTCAACCGATGCGAAGCGGAGTTGACAATAGTTTGGCAGTGGTTTGTCATATATTCATTAATGATCTTCCAAACAGGCATTATTTTTCTATTATACTGGATGTCTTAATTTTAGAGAAAATTTTTACTGCTTTCTTCTGTATATTAATGGCGTTGAATTCTACAGCGAACCGTACGCGCATAATTTACGTGCATGTAACAATTCGTCGTGTTACCCGTTGCTAAGTATGTTGCTAACGCTAAGGATAATAGTACGGATTATTAAATGTGTCTTAACCAATTAGATTTCAGTGTTTATCATGAAAGTATAATAAAAACGATATATTACTGTCCCTGGTGTTCGTATGGGCTAAAACTTGTGGCGATTGTTGCACGCTCCCCCTTAAAAACATGCAATGTAAGAGCATTATTACAGTAACAAAAACATGTATGATTTTAATAAGTTTTAATTGAGAAAATGAAGCTGTTATTAATCATGGGGTAAGACCAGTTTGATTCGTAATATCACTCCCCTTGTACTTTGCTTGTTAATTTTTACGATTGTTTTCATTTCGTTCATAACGACCTAGTGCAAAAATGGCAATCAGCCAAAATTATTTCACTAATTTACTTGCAAATTGTGATCAACGTTAGTAAACTGAAAGCACGTAGATATATCATGAAATTATTGATTCTGAACGAATCATTTTGCCGCAGTTTAATGGTTTACAATAATGCAACCGTCAAGTGATAAGTGCGGGTTATACATGTAACCATTTTGACGTCATTAAAAACGTTCACGTAGAAGTTAATATATTCGTTGTTATACTTATTTTACTTATGTCATACTTAGACAAAAGACATACGTAGAATCAGGTTTTATTAATATGTCAAAGAAAAAAACCAGACATGAAATTGTCCCTTTTTCTAAAAGTACTTTTTAAAAAGACGTAGGCGTTAATTTGTAATACTTCTTTTCAGGCATTTCTGATTTAAAGAAAATATTTTGAAATCTCTCAAAGAAGCCACCAATTTCAATAATACACTTGTTGCTTGGCAAATACTATTGATAGCATCTATTAGCAGAAGCTCAAGCTTTTGTAGATTTTTGAAAGTCATGCTAAATACAGTCAAAAGAATGCATTTGATCTAACTTGAAAACTTTTGTACTGGTAATTTAGTATATTGATGTTTCCCCTTTTTTACTTTACTTACTGTGCAATCTTGTTAAGTCTAAACTTTAAAAGTCACAACAATGAACAATACCTTTTTTCTTCCCACTTTGTGAGAAAAAAAAGAATTTTATAATAATAATAATACATGTAGTAATAAAAACATTATTATCAGGTACTAGTACATTTATATTCTTCTTGTCCTAAGGCTTAGGAAAAAGGGAAAAACACATGTAATATATGCCAATATATCAATATAGATGTAAAAAATGTATTTGTTTCTCATATTACTTTAAACATGTCATATCATCTTCTTGCAATACCTTATTATGTTTAAAAGTTATACTTTCATGAACAGGAACATTTAAAAAAAACAGTTTTCGTATAAAAAGTTTACCTTTTTAGCAGTTCACTCTGTCAGAGGTAGAGAATGTTCTGGGTCAAGGTGTGGAGATTGTTTGGTCAACGAAGGATGCACGTGGTGCAAAGACAAGGTACTGGCGTTTACTAATAGTCATGTAATCATGTAAGATGTTCTCATAATCATTTATATTCATATTAAAGAAATAAAATGATACAATACATACTGTCATTTCTTACAAATCTCTCACAATTTTATGCTATGCTATGATATGTTCTTTTAATGATATTCTAATAGATTTGTATGCCATGATATGATGAATTGTAATGAAGCACTAAATGATATGGTACGCTAAGTTATGCTGAGCTATTAGATTAAAACAAACGCCTCCATAAACAGATCTAGAAGAGTTCAAAACATTTTGAAGTAAAATGATAAGAAGCCCAAGTTTACCACTAATCTGCAATGTGATTTGTTCCTTTAAATAAAAGGATTTTAAACCGAGTTAAAACCACGTTGTATGTTAGGATGTTGTCTGCTATGGCTTGATATGACGAATGAGAATGAGATTGAATCTCTGTGAGAGTGTATGCTATGGTTAGAGATTCCAATGCTATGATATGAGGTTGTAATGCTATGCTATGAGATTTCAATGGTATGCTATCCTATGGTGTATGCTGTAAGAGGCATACTTGAATTGACTAAACAATGTAAAAAATATAATTATGTGTAGTGTGGGTTCATAACAAACGAATTGCTAAATTTCAAAGCAGAAATATTTTGCATCATTATCTAAGCATAACAAATAAGACCTTTACAAACAAATAGATTTAACACGCTGACATTTTTTTTTTCATTTGAAAGGAATTTGCCTTCCAACGTTGTGGTGCTCTTTTGACGATACTTAAAGATGGATGTACAGAAATTGTAAAAAGAAAAGCTCACACAGTTGATATATTAGAGGTAAATATATGATCTAGCCCATATTCGTACATCTAAAATCAAATGACTCTAAAAATCCATTATATTGGTCATGCCAAATTCCGACAATTTGCGCAAAAGCACGATGATTTGACAGTGGCCAAAGTCCGATGGTTTGATACGCCGAAACCTGATGATTTTCAAATTAAATCGTGAGTAAAACGAAAAACAATATGATAGTTATATTTAATTGACAGTCCCTTCCATTTTGATTGCTATGATGTTTCATCTTTGACTAATTAATTAATTCATTACACATTAATTACAACATATTTTGGGGCAGCTTATACATTTTGTTTTTTTTAATAAAACATAACGTTATATTTTTTTCTTGCAGTTTACCATTGTCTATAATTATGCGTTGATCTTAAATATGTAGCAGCAACGTCACGATTGACGTTGTCATGACGTGACGTAATCGAACTATGGTCTGGTAGACCATCGAACTTTGGTTGTACCATTTACATTTTGAGTACCTAATAGTTATATTTATACTGTTAGGGTTTTGTGAATGAGTTATTTATGTATTGTCACATTAAACCCATTTTATACTTTCTTAGTCAACGATATTGAGCATACATGGAACAGCCATATCAACATGCTATTTACATGTAGTTTGTTTCCGCGACTACAAACATTGTGGCAGAATCTTTGTAGAGATAGTACACCTAATCAGATAAAAAAAAATACGCAATGCCGATGATAAAGATGAGCCCTTCAGAAATGTGTCTTAAAAGATTTCTAAGAGCTGTTCAATGGTATAACTCTACCCTCTAGTCATCTTTCAAGACCATTCAGTTAACATTTAGATAACTGAATGGTATAACTATAATGTGAAATGCAACAGTGCCCTTATATAAAGACAAATAAAACATCACAATAACGTGTCACATATAATTCAACTCCAGAGAACTTCTTAACAGAAATATTATATATACATATCAACAGAGAAAATGATTGTGTTCCTTCTCGTGGGTATTATATGTTTTCTTTTATGTTGTTTATGAGTGTATTTATTGTCTAATACTGTTGTTTTCTTTGGAAAGAATAACGACTTTTTTGACGGAGGAGATCTGGGGCAAAATGCAGTTCAATTAAAACCACAGAGAATAAAAATTAAACTAATTCCAAGTAAGTGAACAAATAAAACCACAAGTAAAAAATAATCTAAACCAAGTAATACACTTCTTCAGGTTGATACACTTAATGTACTTTGTTAAATGATTGTCGTCAAATCTATCTTTAATGAAGACGGTCTGTTACATAATTTTATAATTTTATCAGACCATCTATTCAAATTGCATCGTTTTATGATTTTCTTTTTAATAATCGTCCTTGTTTTTCTCTTAGACGAGTCCTTGATAAAACTAACTTGTGCGAAAACCTCGCCGTTAACGAATGGGTAAGTTTTTTTTAGGAAAATTAAATTATCGAAGAACCTTAGATTTTATGATGAGGTATATAAAAGTAGTTTTTAAGATAACGGTCAGTATTTATGTTCTTAAAAATGTAGCACCAATTAACTATAAAACAGGGTAAACAGTTTTGGATTTTTATATTTACATACACGTAGATTCTAACATGAATGACCGGTGAAAAAACTTATTTGCTGGTATAGATGCTTATATATCGTAGGTACCTTAGACTGATAACCTTCAATGAGTATAAAAGTTATAAAAGTTTGAGTGTTCGAAATACAGGCTACAAAATTTTTTCCCATAACTATCATAAACACAATGAACGTAACATTTTAAATCTTATTCACTTTTCACGTCTAACAACATGTAGTTAAGCAATTTTAGTATTATCTAGATATAGTAAAAGTAAAGTTAAAATTTGTTTTTCTCAAAGTATGTTTTCTTTTATTCAGAAAAAAAACCCCAAAGAAATATTATAATAATAAAAACAAACATTTCTGTTTTTCTTTTTTTTTCTGGCGTCCGTAAGTTTGATGATTTTGGAAATAAACTTCTTGTGAATGCTCAGAAATTTTTATTGCAGGCAAACTTTACACTGGCTTTTCGTTCAAACCTGACTTTCTGTCCATTGAAAAGATCGTTCAACATGACAATATTCCCAGAGGGCCTGGAGGATCGAGTACGGTTAATAGTTGAACATGAGTGTGAATGTGATTGTCAGCGGGAGCTAGAGGCGGTATCTATCTATCTATCTATCTATCTATCTATCTATCTATCTATTTATCTATCTATCTATCTATCTATCTATCTATCTATCTATCTATCTATCTATCTATTTATCTATCTATCTATCTATCTGTGGAATCATTTTATTTAGATGGGGTCAATTTTCATGGGTTAAGAGATTTTTGTTTAATTACGGGGATATGATTTTTAGCTCACCTGACCTGAAAGCTCAAGTGAGCTTTTCTGATCACCTTTTGTCCGTCGTCCGTCTGTCCGTCTGTCTGTCCGTCCGTCTGTAAACTTTTCACATTTTAAACTTCTTCTCTAAAGCCACTTAACCAATTTCAACCAAATTTGGCACAGAGCATCCCTATAGAAAGGTGATTATAAATTGCAGAAATGAAGGACCGATCTTTATTTTAAAACAGAGAAAACCTCGAAACTGTAGAAAAAGGGGGGGGTGCATTTTTAAAAAATCTTCTTCTCAAGAACTACTGAGTCAAATTCAACGTAATTTTGCATTAATAATCCTTATGGAAAGGAAAATATAAATTGCAAAAATTATTGGTGAAATCTGTTTCAAATTTGAGTAATTAACGAAAAAAAAAATAAAGAGATAATCGCTGTCAATCAGTCTATAACTTCGGGTTCGGTATTCCATATCGAAAACGAAAGTTCATTGTGTAAGGCAGCCAAGTTTGAATGTTGATGCATGACAAACGAGTCGAACTGACAAAGATGATTTTGCTTGTTGTGCAACAGTTTACATGCGAAGGAATACTTGAAACATGCTAAATTTATTTGTGCCGATTTCGTGAAGTGAATTGAGGTTCAATCTTTCAATGCGTTGACATTTTCACTCATGACCGTGGTTTTACGTTGTTTTGAATTTCGTTGATGCTTATAATTGAGAAGAAATATTGCCTGCATTTTGGAATTTTTACGTATCGAATCAAATATAGACCTCGGAAAATCAGACAGTTAATTGTTTACCTGCGCAAAATTAGCGTATTCTGATGCACTAACAACATATCATATTATAAATACTATACATTTTATTGGTAATTCGGTACGATCTCTACGTTATAGTTGATTATAATGCAACGTGTTTTGTTAAGATGCTCTGCATTTTCAGTCTAAACGGAGATTGTTTTTGCTGCTAGAAATATATAGGTATATGCATATTATGAAAAATAAATTTTGCTCTTTCTTTGTTTTTGTGCATGTTTCTTCTGTTGTAAATACTTGTAATTGTTAACAATTTTCTCTTTACTAACCATATTCAGCTGTGTCAAGTTTCAATTATAAGCAAGATACAGAGCTTTGCTCACAGATCTGAGGCCATGCTTTTGTTCATTCTGAATAGGATATATTAAGTTTAAAAATCTTACGTTGAATGTAATTAACTCTTGTGAACAAAAAATCCACTCAAACCTAGCAGAATTGTGAGTTCTGTATCTTGCTTTTAATTCTAAGATTGATGCTGAAATTTTGATTTATCACTAGAAATGTCTCACTTAACGTTAAATACTTGTACAGAAAAATTGAAGGGTGATATGCTGTAACAACTTTTTGGGGGTTCCCTCCTTATACGATGAATCTACACCAACTTTGTAAGTTTTTCAGACACAATAAAGTTAAAATGACATTTTTAAAACAGTTTGAAACATTACTGTTACGGGGATAAATTTATTATTGCCATTCTTTAGAAAAAATACAGCGGAAATCACCTTGATTTGTAGCCATTTGTTAACGTTGATTTTGAATATAGATGAAAATAAAGTGTGGACCTTAGTAAAATAGATCGATATACCTGTCAATACATTGCAGTCTGAGGCTCATTTAGAGGGGTTGGTGTGGGGGGCGTAGCACTTTTTTTCCCCAAAATGAGTCCGTAAGTAAAAAAATGATTTAAAAAAGGTTTTCATAATAACGGGAAAATGAGAACTAAAGAGTTAAAATTATCTGTCATTCTTGAAATAAAACAGTTGTTTTTTAATTTAAGACTTCAATTTTTCCTCTTAAGGGTTTAATTCAAATTTATTAATAAATTGGGGAAATTATGCAAGTATAAGAATTATAATTTTAAACACACCTCTTTGTTTTTTCTTTAATTCAAAGAAGTAAATTGAGTAGATTAATAAATTAATTACTTTTGTGACTCTGTAAAATTATCGCTATTCCATAGGTTGATGTCATTGTATTCTTGAAGAAACCAAACAGTACGAACTGTACCCAGAGAGGGACCTATGAGTGTGGGGTGTGTCACTGTAATGAGGGGTGGTCAGGTGACAGCTGTCAGTGTGATCAGAGGGGGACAGAAGCGGAAGCGTGCGGGACAGAGGCTGGGTAATTATTCACTTAGAGGGGTAGAAATATGACAGATGTGAATATAACGTGCGTAATCGGAATCACGTTTCTTTGTAATTTTAAAGACAGAAAACAAGAAATGCAAGAATCAAAGACCGATCGCATTTTTTTTTAACATAACATATATTGTACATTGTTTGTACGTAGATAAGGAAAGAAAAAGAGAGGCATGTAAATAAAGTGGTGTCATTTTTAATTTTATCAATCTATGTTAAAAATTGTAAAGAATTGTTATAAAAAAAATAAACATCAACATTGATAAGTTTTGAATATTATTCTAAATCAATCAAATTAGACCGAAAATATCACGCGTGTTTAAAATTACATTTTTTTTTCTTGAAAAAATGTATAACATTAAAGTACTTGTGGTTCATGCTTAACGCAAATATGAATAAATTACCTCTTCCATTTTTTGCTTGATTTTCGTAGGAAATATCTATAACATTTTCCCTCTCATATATCTTTCAATTTTATTACTGTTTTGTTTACAAACCAATGCACATAAACAGTCAAACGACCAAACGATCTTTATATGTGTACACGTGGTAAACCATTAATTGAGTAGACAATGCTTCTTATAAACAGAGAGAATAATTCATATTAGCTCTATAGAAACTCACAACTCCTTCAAACTTTTATTAAGCGCTAAGCGCATGCGCAAGCGCTTATTAGGGTTTCTCAGATCTCATGATCTTTCCATGATCTTTCAATCAACGACATCTATCGGTAGTTTCAATCGTGGTTGCGTTCAATACTACAAATATCCAGACATAGTAAATATATTTGCTACAATCGAGTTTTTGTGAATTGAAGAGATTGGGTGCCGTTTAAGTTTCTATTCAAGTTAAAGTTAGAATTGTTTCGATAGAATATACATGTATGATAATAAGAGCAAAGTTCGCCGAATTGTGTAGGACAAAATTACGATTAATATTAACTTTACAAGAGAAAACGTGTAAGTTAACTTTTTATATACGCGCCCAATGATATAAAGTTTTAATTTAAGAAACGTTTATATGTTTGATACTGCACATGAAATAATTTTCAATTTTTCGTCATTTTCTCACTTAGCGGACACATTAGCAACTTAAGATTTAAAATTCGTGGATCTACCTTGAAATCGAACGCAACCTCGACAGCGACCTCTATCATGATGTAAACAAAGTGGGTTTCTATGATTAGTGTACAAGGTCTCATAAAATATCTCCGCGGTGAAATATAGTTCTAAAAAGAAGGTGTTTAAAGTTTTCATATTGTTGTTTAACTTTATTTCTTTTACACTTTTAATAATGAAATGCCAGATATAAACCATTTACCACTTAATTACTGATATATTCGATTTATAAATGATGAGGTCAAACCCGCGGAATAATACAATATTTACTTCGAGAAGGCGAGAAAAATCTTAAACGTGGGCGAACCTGAGAGCTGTTTAAACAAGACGAAGACAATTAAAGTAGGCGGAGAAAGAATCACCAGACCGAGAAAAGGTAAATACAATCATATATCTGGCGGTAAATTTGATTGAAGAGTACATACAGTGCAATTGCTTTTAAACCATTTTCAAAAGTAGTACGTCGAAGCAGATCTATTCGTTATCATTTAGACACTAAAATAATATGAGAGTATTTGAATGAGAATTTTATTTACGATTGTTTATAATGATATATATTTGAGAACATTGAGAGACTTGAGAATCATGAGATACATGAGAGAATTCTGAAACTCCAATGAGAAATTTGACACGACTTAGAATTTTGACACACATTTGAGATTGATGACTTTATGAGAGATTTGATGATACCCTTGATGAGAGATTTTATGAGAATTATGAGATTAACATGAGAATTATGAAACTTCAATTAGAATTTTGACACGACTTAGAATTCTGAGACACGCATTTATGAACAATGAGTCAGTATAAAAATTGTGAATTGTGAGAAACATACAACTTGAATTTTGACAAAGACTCAAAATGTAGATCAATTATGCTTTACAACAATGTTGTCTTTATGAGAAGTGAGAACTTTGATTTTGTATAATTAATATTGACACTGTAGAACTTTTCTTGAAACCTTGTTTAGATAATTCTAAAAAGGTCCATTAGTTTTGAATTTTGATTACAAATTCAAAGAATATAAGATTTTTGTAGATGGTGTATAATTAGTTTTTTTTTTATAAATTAGAAATTGATACTAGTAATGTAGAGTTTTATGTGTCCATTTGTTTCATCATTTGGCTAAATTATTCAAAATTTTTTAGGAATGACAGCTTAATCGATTATTTTAAAAAATATAACTGCGGGATATTATATGAAGCGTAATTTAATAATCAACATAAAATATTTGCCTGCCTGACGTTCAAGTTCCCTTTGTAGTCATGCCAAATGAATCCGATACAGTTGCAAGTATGCTCTACAGATCAGGACTAATTCTCTTATTTTGTGTCAACTTATTTATTGATTAGGATGATAATTTAATACCATTCGATAGTACACAGTTAAAGTATTGAAAGAAAATGGCTACAAATGATTCTCAGAAAAGAGTAGTTCAAGCTAATTTTAGTCAAGGGGATGTTTATTTCTCTAATGAATCCAGGGGTAAACAGTGTATGACAAACTGTGTTGTCTTCATAATGCAAAGTTGTTTGAAAAGCTTTGAAGATATTGACAGAAACGATTTGAATTTTACATTAGTGAAAGGTGATATTTTGTATAAAAAGATGTGTCAATATGGTTTTCTTCGACCAAATCAAGAACTTTTACAGTTTTCAGATTTACCAAAGTTTGTCAATTTCAAATGCGTTAGTTTCTCAATTGAAACTTTATCGACATTTTATGGAAACATGTCAGTCAATGGAAGTGTTGATGGTGTTGGGAAGAAGCTAGAAACAAGTTTGAATTCAGTGTTGTCATCTTCTTGTTCCAAACAGTTTGCCATCCTAATTTTCCATTCATCTGCAGTTGCAATCACTTTTAATGAAAGAAATGGCACATATGGAGTATTTGACTCTCATAGTCGGGGTTTGAATGGTTTGTGTGATCCAAATGGATCAGGTGTTTTAAGTACTTTAGCATCATTCCAAGATCTGTGTTCATTTCTTAGAAAACTATGTATTTCATTGTCTCTAACATCAACTTAAAGTCTTTACAAGAAGTTCAGTATGAGATTTGTCGAGTCAAAATAGGAGTTTCCAAAAAGCGGAAGAAAACTTCCTTAGATTTGGATACAGATGTAGATGATGACCTGAACATTACTCACTCAGTAAATGGCAAAACATGTGAACATGCTTTTGATATTGTAAATAGCGAATCATCATTGAATACGGAAAAAACAGAAAATGATTTCACTTTGAAGGATGTTACTGATGCAAGAATAGACAAAGTTGTTCAAAACTTTCAAAAGAAAGTTTGTCATGGACCCTGTTATATATGCAGTTGCTGTACACAAACATGGTTTAGGGAAAATGTTCATAAAGCCACTTCCCTCATTGGTTCATCAGATTTATTGCAAAACTGCTTACTTGGAATCAAAAGTGTGGAAAATACAGAATGGGTATGTAATACTTGCTATAGAAATCTAAAATCTCAAAAAATTCCATCCTGTTCTGTCTTCAATGGAATGGGGTTCCCAGAGAAACCCCCTGAGCTTGACATTACTGAACTTGAAGAAAGATTAATAAGTCCAAGAATACCATTTATGCAAGTCGTAGAGAAACCTCGTGGTGGTCAGAAAAGTTTGAGAGGAAATGTTGTCAATGTACCATCAGATGTGAATTCTACAGTTACATCTTTACCAAGAACTTTGTCAGATTCCGAAACTGTTCAGGTTAAGCTGAAAAGAAAGATGAATTTCAAGCACTCTGTATTGCATGAAGCAATCAGACCAAACAAATGCTTGAAAGCTTTAAAATGGCTTTTGAAAAACAGTTCATTATTTCAGACAGAAGGGATTAAAATGAATGAAAATTGGAACATAGAATCAGAAATGCATGAATGGCTAGGGTATGATGTGGGTAATAGTGAAAGTGATTCACATATTGAAACATTATCAAGTGAAACTGAACTGACTAATCAAAACAATGCAAATCATGATGATGACTCTGATGAGTGGACAGAGGATCCAAATTTTGAAAACAGGCTAACTGGTAGCACAGATACATTGCTTCATCCCGTTGATGTAAGGTCCTTGTGTAAAACCTTTTCATTTGCCCCTGGGAAGGTCAGGTACCACTTGGTCTTTTTCAAGACAATAATGCAGAATATTTAGCATTTCCAAGTATTTACTGTGGTCAGAAACGTCCCGAGAACAAAGACAGGCAAATGCCCGTGCATTATAGCACTATCTGCAAATGGGAATTGAGAAGTGTTGACAGACGTGCAGCTTGTTCAGTTCCAAATATTTTCTTTAAACTAAAAAAACTGCAAATCAAGCAAATTCAAGATCGAGTAAATTTGGCTATGAGAAAGTGTCAACTGAATGGGCAAAAAGTTACAGTAGGACAAGTTCTGAATCAATCAACTTTTGATAATATTGTGAGACTTGATGAGGGTTATCGTGTATTACGGCAGTTGCGTGGATCTCCAGCTTACTGGGAAAGTGCGAAAAGGGATGTTTTTGCAATGATAAGGCAGTTAGGTGTACCTACCTGGTTTTGTTCTCTATCAGCTGCTGAAACCAGATGGCCATCTCTTCTCAAAATTCTTGGACAACAGGTTAAACATGTTGAATACACCGATGAAGAAATTGCCAATTTAACATGGAAAGAGAAGTGTGAGCTTGTACAAAGTGATCCTGTAACATGTACACGATTTTTCAATCACAGAGTGCAAGTTTTCATTAGTGATGTTTTGAAATCATCAAATTTTCCATTGGGAAGAGTTGTGGACCATTTCCATAGGGTAGAATTCCAACAAAGAGGATCCCCTCACATTCACATGCTTGTATGGATTGAAAATGCACCCCTGTATGCAAAATCTGACAAACAAGATTTGGAGAATTTCATTGACACCCATTCTTCATGTCAAAAGAGAATTGATATCCCAGATCTCATCAATTACCAAACTCATAGACATGCTCGCACATGTAGAAGGAAGGGGAAAAATATTTGCCGGTTCAATTTCCCCCTACCTCCTATGTCAAGAACACAAATTCTTGAACCATTACAGGATGCTGAAAAGGAAAAATATCCAAAAATTGTTGATGAATATGAAAGAATTGCTTCTCTTTTGAATGAAATGAAAACTGGCTTTGACATGTCTTTTTCAGAATTTCTTTGTAAACTTGAAATTTCAGAGGAAATGTACATAATGGCTCTGAGATCTTCATTGAAATCACCAAAGGTTTTCCTAAAAAGAGATGTATCTGAAATCAGAGTCAATTCTTACAATGAAATGATATTGAAATGTTGGCAAGCAAACATTGATGTTCAGTTTATTCTTGACGCATATGCCTGTGCTGCTTACATTGTTTCATATATTTCAAAATCGCAAAGAGGAATGTCGAACTTGATGTACGAAGCTTGTAAAGAAGCAAGGCAAGGAAATAAAACTTTGAAGCAGCAAGTGAGACATATAGGGAACAAATTTTTGACTCATGTAGAAGTATCAGCTCAGGAGGCAGCATATTTGATATTACAGTTACCACTGCGTGTTAGCACTAGGTCATTCGCATTTATTAACACCAATCATGATGAAAACAGAACATTCCTTTTAAAACCATTGGATGTTCTGTCAGAACTACCCGAGAGTTCAACAGATATACAGTCAGATAATGCTTTGAAACGTTACCAGAGACGACCAAATGCTTTAAAAAATATCTGTTTGGCTGATTTTGTGTCACAATTCGATGTTATTTCAGAGAAAAAAAATGAAGGTAATCAGAACAAAGATGGTGATTTACCGGAGGATGAAAGAAATGAAGAAGACGAGGACATGCTTGCAGAACAGGATGAAACTGTAGATTCATTGCAAATGGAGTATCACATGAGAAATGGAACAATTCTTAGGAAACGCAAGACAAATAAAATAATTCGATATGTAAGATTTAACAAAGACCAAGATCCTGAGAACTTTTATAGAGAACAACTTATGTTGTTTTACCCTTGGAGAAATGAGACAAAGGATTTGCAAGGAAACTATGGAACATACGAGGAACACTACAAAAGAAAAGTTGAAATCATAAATGCCAATAAACTTAAATATGAGGTAGATGAAGGCATTATTGACATTGTTGAAAAGAATATGACAGATTGTGATGAAGAATTCCACGTGATTGCAGCAGAAGTGCAGCACAATGAAGAAGTTGACCAATATGAAAAAACAGATGATGAAAACATATTTCATGGGTGTTTCAACCCAAAAGATATTGGTCTCGACTATGACATTGGCCTTGATTTAGGCATAACAAGGAAACAAATCAGCATTTGTGATACACCTGTGAACTCACTTAGTCATAATGATTATATGAATTTGGTCAGAACTTTGAATGAAAAACAGAAAATATTTTTCTATCATGTATTACATAAAATGAAGATGAATGAAGGACCAATTTACTGTTTCTTGACTGGTGGAGCAGGTGTTGGAAAAAGCATTGTAACTACTGCTATTTACCAGGCTGTGACAAGGTATTTTGCAAAAAAAATCCATGAAAATCCAGATGATGTGAAAACTCTTTTGTGTGCCCCAACAGGAAAGGCAGCTTACAATATAGGTGGACAAACAATTCATTCTCTTTTCTGTATTCCTGCAAATCAATCTTTGAAGTACAAACCATTAGATATGAAGCAGTTAGATTCCTTCAGAGTCAAATTCCGTAGTTTGAAAGTTATTTTCATTGATGAAATATCCATGGTTGGAAACAAACTTTTCAATTACATAAATCTAAGACTTCAAGAAATATTTGCTACAGAGAAATCATTTGGTGGAGTAAGCATTATTGCTATTGGAGATTTGTTTCAGTTGAAACCGGTATTTGATGGGTGGATCTTTCAGAATTTGGTAGATGATTATGGACCTTTGGCAGCAAATCTTTGGCAAGACCATTTCAGGGTATTTGAATTGACAGATATCATGCGTCAAAAGGATGATAAAAGTTTTGCTGAACTACTCAATAGAATGCGCAAGGGATTGCATTCTTCTGCTGATATTGCCACTCTGAAAACAAGGTTAAAGTCACTTGATTCCATCCCATCTTCTTTGCCTTACTTGTACACTATTAATGCACAAGTAGATGAGCATAACATGCTAGCATACACAAATGCAGAAACCAGTAAAAAATGTACAATTTCAGCCATAGATACTGTTAGTGGAGATGTAACTAAAGACATTAAACAGAAAATTTTGTCAAAAGTTTCTGATGATCCATCAAAAACAATGGGGTTATTCAAAAATTTGCTAATAGTTGAAGATATGCCGGCTGAAATTTGTATCAATATCGATGTCGAGGATGGTCTCACTAATGGAACAACATGTTTGGTTAAAAAATTAGACTTTCGAGTGGAAAATTCACAGAGGTGCAGTATTATTTGGGTTGCATTTGAAAATGAAGCTGTTGGTTCAAAAGCACGTACAAAGTATGCACACCTTTTTGCTCCATATTGCAGTAAATCTTGGACTCCTGTCTTAGAAATTACAATAAATTTTAATGTAGGCATGTTTCGCTCTGCATATGTGATCAGAAGACAGTTTCCTTTGCGTTTGGCCTGTGCTAAAACCATACACAAATCTCAGGGGTCAACCATGAATAAAGCCGTTTTGCATTTTGGAAAAAGGAAGCAAGAGCACATGCATTATGTAGGTTTAAGCCGAGTTAGAAAATTAGAAGATGTGTTTTTATTAGAACTAAATGAAAGTAAGATTTCTGTATCAAAGAGTGTTGCTGATGAAATGGATCGTTTGTACTCGGAGGCTACTCTACACTCATGTTTGCCACTTTTACAAAATCTGAACGAGGATTTAAAACTACTGTATCATAATTGCAGATCACTGCATTTGCATATCAATGATATGAAGTTGGAGAAAAACTTGATATCAGCTGATATCATTGCTATAGCCGAAAGCAGACTAAAACCATCAGATGATGCTACATGTTATGAATTACAAGGATATAGCACCTTTAGATTTGATGATGAGAAATACATAAGTGAAAGGCCATATCACGGAATAGTTATTTATTCAAAGATCCCTTTCCAGAATATAAGAAGACTCCATATTATGGCAACTGAAACAGTGCTTTGTCATATAATTCACCGGGAAAGAATATTGCAACTTGTCTTCTTTTATTGCTCTCCTCAAAAAGCTTCACAGGGGTATTTGTGTCAGTACCTTCAGAATTTGTTTGAATTGCTTGGAACAGAACATCATTTTGTTATTATGGGAGATGCAAATGTTGACTTTTTTACACAGACTTGTTTATCAGAATTTCTCATAGACCATAAAGTAAGCCAGGTTGTTCACTCTGTTACAAGTGATTATGACTCATGTTTGGACCACATTTATACCAATATGATGTGTCCTTCTCAAATATCAAGTGCAACATTGGAGTCATATTACTCTGACCACAAGCCAATTGTGGCTTATTTGCCATATCATGATGATCATACTGATGAACTTGAATAAAAACAAAAACAAAAAACCTTGAAATTATCATGATATTTAAGCATTTTTTCAGTTGTCAATGTAACATAAACTCAGTTGTCAATATAACATTCCTCTTGGGGTTTAGAAATAATTTTTCATACCGAATCAGACTTGAACTTGACATAAATTTAAATGTCAGTTATTCCATTAATATGAAAAATCTGAGTTACAATCAGGTGTATATTAGTTAATTCGAAAAATATACATTTGCAAAAGAAACACTTTATTCCCTGTTAATTTTGTGAGATAAACTGTATTATCAATATAATATTTTTTTGTGCCATCAAAAGCTATTCTCTATCTCTTCTGACTTTGTTTCAAAGTTGAACAGTGACAATATTGTTATTTCTTTGTAGAATGCCATTCAAAAGCATTCTTGACCTCAAGGAGGAAAAATGGTATAACTGTCAAAGTGTTTACAAAAGGAACACATCACCAAAAACAACAAGAATGGGTGAGGGCAAGAATAGATGTACCAAATGCCTTAGAGGAATCTGCAGTTTAAATGATCGTGCCCACATCACCAATAAAGAAGGTTTCTGAAACAAAGACTTCTCCATGGAGATCCATTTTCTCTGTTAAGAGACAAATAATCAAAGTAAGACTATAGTAAAATCTCAATCTTTGACATTGATAGTAGAAAACAACATACATTCACAACATGTTGGTATTTTATTCATGTACATCTGAATTTCTCCATTTGTTTATTTTAGAATGAAGCCTCAAAAACTGTTACGGTTAATGGAACAACACATTTATTAGATCAATAACTCTTCAAGAAGATAACCCATGTACATTGATGTCACTCTTTAGACAGAACTTGCAGAACAAGAACAACAGATAGGGAATTCAAATCAAAATCTCCCATTGTCTGTTGAATGAGTTGCAAGATATGGAACTCTTAATTCAAGTAGGAACACTATTGTTTAGGTCAATTATTTGTTCATTGACTACATGAATGTATATATGTATTGCAAATTACAACAATATTATAACTGTCATTTTTAAATTTAAATTGTTTTTGTCACACTTAACTACCATATTTTTAAAAGATATACTGATAAAGAAAGTCAATCTGACATTTTTTAATATATATTTGCAATTTTCTTTCTTTGCAGAAAATACAACCACTTCAAATTCAAATTAGTGGACACATGGAAGCACTTAGGTCTACAATTGCAATAGGGCCATTAAAGAACAATCACTGGATTCAAACTACAGGGACATTACAGTTCAACTATAATCAGTAATGAAACAACATTATCAGAAAGTGACAACCATGCCTCCAGTCTCTCCTTCAATGAACCAAAAGATTATCTCTTGGAGTAAAATCCCAATTAACATTATTACCACACAACAAGGATCTGAAATTCTCAGTCTGAACATTGCATTTACTGACAACAACCACAACACCAATCTCAAATGAGAAGGAGATGGATTTCATACTGTAATTTCAGCTCTATTTATCAACTCAAAATTTTTTGTATACTTCTGAAAATTAATTATTCCCAATAGTTATGTAAAATTCTGAGGAAAAAAAATGTTTTCGAAGTATACACTCTCCTTCCTTTTTATATATGGTTATAACAAATATCATTCCAATTTTTAGAAAAAAACGTTTGTTTTTTTTAAATTTTTATCGTAAAGGATTTAAACAAAAATATATTCAAAATGTGAAAGAACATTTAAGCTTTTGTTGTGCAGCAATATTGCTTGTTGTGTGTACATGTATATTATATGAATTTTGCAAACATTTTCCATTTGTTACAAATTAAGACATGGTTAAACCTTATCTGCAATTTTTTGATACAATTGTTTGTCCATTATTGTTATCGATGAACAATTTTGTGACATGATTACTATTAAAGAAGTATTGTTATGGTTATTAACATCTTGCAGATTGGATTGTGCTTGTATTTAATTCATACCTGATGTACATGTGTTGGTTTTTAGTTTGTTTTGTTTTTTATCTTATTACATGTTGAAACCAATCTCCAGCACCATTAAATTTCATATTTAATTTTTTAGGCCAGCAAACAGATTTTTGTAATATTTATCACACTTAACTACATTTTTTTATTGAAGAAAATATGTTTTCCTTCATCCTAAAGACCCTCTACTTTTTTTTCATTTCTTTTTTCAGTGTCAAATAATGTTTTACATTACCATTGTAAGCATTTCTAACTTTGTATTCATTGTGAAATTCTTTGCAATAAAACTTGTTAAATCTCTTAAATTTCTTTCCACTTTTACCTCTACAAATAACTTAAGACCTGCATGCATTGTGCAAATTACTCTTAATTCCCTTTACAATTTAAATTAAGATATAAACGAAATAATAAATGCATGGCTAATAAAATGAATATAAATGTTTTCACCTGCACAAAACATCAATGTTAATCTGAGATAACCTAGAACATTGTTTATGAAACCAATAATTACCTTTTTGCAAATATTTTAAAAATTGAAACCTTTCATTTTCCAGTAAACATGGTAAGGCTGTCAAATCCAACAAAAAATGGTACACCTTCATTCTTTGACATACTTTATAGATTTTCTCTTTCCTTTAATTGTTGTTCAACAGCGTAGAAAATGTGGTACAGCAATAACTAAAAATTTGCAGGTTGTGAGTTTGAATCCCGCTGGGACTTTCATTGTATAAATTTTTGCCTTATCCCATTTCTTTTTCAAATAGTGTTCAATTTCAAAATTCTAAAACAGAGAAAGTATATCTCATGTACATTACATATTATTAGATTTAACAGATGTTCCTTAATACAGTAACAAACAGCAAATGCTTAGCGCTTCTCAGTACTTTCAGTACTTTGATTTTATATAACCAGTAGTCTACAGGCGGCTATTAACTAGTATTACCGAAAAGTCTAAGAAATGAAACCTTATCTCAAACCCGTTTATATCGTTTTCTATGTAGGAATAGTAGATGCTTTTTGGGAGTTGATTTTAATCATCTCTCTTATTAGGCAGTTACTCTGACAAACTGGAACTGAAACAGTGTTTGGACCTAAGCACAAATCATCACCGCTGACAAGACTTAATTCTTGAGAATAATTGATAAATTCGATGTAATGTATGCTGAAGCATTGTTTTAAAGGAAACTTATTTATAAATACCTTGAAAATAGATTTTAAATAGTTCGAATTTTTAGATATTTTTTGCAGTTTTATGTATTCCTACGCAAAAATTCAATAAAGTCTCGCTCTTCCATCGGCTGTTTCCGTAAATCTGCGACAAGCAGAGAGTTAGTCTATATTTAGAGGTCGCGTCCTCAGCTATCCCGCGACCTGGTGTTGGCAGAGAGTATCTCTTGCTTGTCGGAAATTAACGGAGATAGTCGAGCGTCGGGTTTAACAAGACTAAAACTCATTATTGATTGGGTCCATTTAATTTTTGAAATATTTTGATTACTGATACATAGTTTGATGGAAACAATTCTATTTTTAAATATTACACAACATGATTCATAAGCAATATTCACGAAATTCTTGTCGGAAAAGTCTGACAATTCATATTATTAAAATGTGCACAATTCAAAAACGGGTTATAAACTACCTGCTAAGCAAAATAAGATATCGTTGATTTTAAAATAAATAATAATCGATAAAATCAATTCCAGCCAGTACTTCAGCTCTTTGATTTATTTTAGGAAACGGTGGCTATAAAGTTAGATCACAAATGTTGTTGTTGGTTAAGTCGATTCGTACATAAATTATTTTATATTGTATTCGTTTAATTGAGTATCATTTAGTTTTATAGATTCGAACATATCATGTTTTCAGAATATGCAGTAACGCTGGAATCTGCACGTGCAGGAGATGTGTTTGTTTTGAGGGATATGGTGGGGACAGATGTGAATGTAACAATCATATTTGTCCTGCCCATAATCGTAGCTAATGTGGCGGTAAGTCAAACAGCAGATAATAAATTAAGAACACGATGAAATGTATCATCAATATAGTTATGCTGTGTTGAACATAATCAGCATCACGGCGCATACGTTATATGAAATAAGGTGAAGCAAATTTTGATGAACAAAAACAAATTGTTATTTAAGCGCTTTGATAATTAAAAATGATTTCAAATGGAGATTTATAATAGTTTATTTCAAACCAAGAAGTCAAATGCTTAATGTAACATTGATTTTTAGCTGACCTGAAGTAAAGATTCAAGTTAGCTTTTCTGATCACCTGGTGTCTGTACGTCTTTCCGTTTTTTCGTCTGTACGTCTGTAAACTTTTGACATTTTTGACTTCATTGTTTAAATCCTAGGGCCAAATTTAATCAAACTTGGTACAAAGCAGTCTTATGGTAAGGCAATTTTTAATTGTAAATTAAAGGGGAGATAATTGCAAACGAGTGAGTATAGGGTGCGTGTCTTCAAAAATGTTCTTCTCAAGGACCACTGCATCAAAAATGACAATATTTACAGAACTACAGTGCTTCAATATGTGAGATTACTTTGCACAAATCCTTCAACAATGTAATGTAACTCTAAATGAAAAAAGCTGTTACCACCGGATTAATACTAAGAACCCCGTGAGGGGTTTAAAGTTTAACATACATTTAGGAATACATTGATTTTTTAATTTTTTTTTCTTGAGAAGCAAAACTGTTACAGTTTGCGAGATTGCTGTGCAAGGGTCCTCAAGTAATGTAGATTGTATACTGTTAAAGCCATTCATAAACAATGGACCAATGCTGGTTCCCCAAAAAGGGGAAACAAATCGTAGTGGAGAACGATGGTAATATGCATATCTGTAGCATTGTTTTGATAAGAATTTTAATGTTAACCATCCAAAAAGTATTGGCAATTCAATCAACATGCTTCTTGCACATATAGGGATATTACATAGAAATTGATATCAATGTCAACGTCATGGATGTTTTAAAAATTCTTTTCAATGTATATTCGGACAGTGACCTCCAAAACAAAGTTCAAACATGGAAATATTTTATAAGTTCAGATACTCTATGAACACAAAGATAATAATAAATCAGTTATTAATTTTTTTCTTAATTTCGAGTATCATTCAAACAATTGTTACTCATAAAGATATAGTAAGAATGAAGTTAAAATATAAGCTAAAGTTTTAAGTACAACTACAGGTTCTGAGCGCGGAAAATGTTCCTGCGGAAAATGTGCATGCACCACAGGGTATTCAGGAGTTATGTGTGAATGTCCTAAATCTGTAGAAACATGTAGAAGTCAAAATGGAGTGAGTAGAATCAACATCAGCAAAACTGTTTGCCATTGTTTCAATTTATCCGCAAAGTACATCCAATTATAAAAATCAGGGTAAATACGCAACTTTTTGGCTAAACGAAACATTTATTTTATAACTTACACCTGTCAAATGTTACTGTGATTTTCAGTCTTCAGTCTTTGTTTTGACGACGATCTGCTCTGACCGTGGAGTATGTGAGTGTGGGAAGTGTCGCTGTGACCAAGGGTTCCGGGGAACGATGTGTAAAGAATGTCATGTAACTATCGTGGTTATTCACAGAATACTAATTTTTGTTGATTTAATTTCAGGGTTTACCCAAAAAATTAAATATGTTCATTGACTTAAAAGACTCATTATTTTTAAAATTTTTAAACTTCAAACTTTAGACTTGAAACACTTATTCGATAACTTTGCCCCCCAAAACAATTGAAACCACGTTGTTTCATTTGTTCAACACCTTTAGTTAAAAAAGGGAAACAGTGGTTTACACAATGTATATGTTTTAAACTCAATAAAAAGATAACTTGTTAGCGATTTATAACGTAGAAAAACATGTGAACCTACATTAAAATAGAAAAAAAATCTTTTACACGGTAAGAATTAGAGGAATAGAATCATTCAATATATATTGTTTCTTGTTTTGCAGGCCTGTCCAGGATCGTGTGAGGCAAACTATAACTGCATAGAATGTGTTAGTTTTAAACAGGGTATTTACAATGATACAATGTGTAAGGAAAGATGCCACAACATTAACACTGTTCCTCTGCTGTATTACGAGGGTAAATCAGTTTAGTGAGCCTTTAAATGAAAATTTAATGTTCAAAACTGTATAACACTTATTTCATCTTAATCTAAATCCAATAAACTTAATCGGCATTCTCCCCCGAAAACAGTCAAAGCAAAAAGATAACATACAAGACAAATACATGCCTCAGTATTGTCTAATTGTGTTGCGTGTGTTTTGTCTTTTTAAGATACTAATCTGACTGAAGACTACAAGCATTGTATTCTTCAGGATAGTTTCGGTTGTATAATCCACTTTAACGTTTGTAAGTACACTGGCATGATGTAAGAGCACAGCTACATGTAGCTGTATATCATAGTGTTAGTGTAAATTTAAAAAGATATATATTCATGAATTTGTTTGAAAATCAGAAAGAAAACCAGGATATAATAACCAAACATGTTTAACTTTAGCTTTGATGTTAACTGGCTTTTATTTTTTTTCTACAAATCTTCTCTTTATGTTTTCAGAATGGATTGTTCAGGTTTTACCATAAAAATATTCACAGCAGCTAAACAAATTGTCCACATGCGTATTCAACAGTCAAATATCTTTTCTTTACTAAATTTGTTTTTTTTAATATAGATAATGCAAGCAACAATCAATCTATTCAAGTAAAGGCCATGAAACGTAGGCAGATTTTAGACTTCTTACATTACCTTTATTCATTAATACAACTTATGTATAGTATAATGCGCATGAATATGTTTGGTCACAACATCAACTACCTTAAATGTCTTATTATTTAATAAACAAGTATCATGAAGCATGAAATCATTTTTTCTCCGAGGGATGTCCTTCAAGGCCTATTGATGCAATCCTAATCGGGCTGAGTATATCTGGAGCAGTTTTGTTGGCTGGATTTGTCCTCGTTATTATATGGAAGATACTTACTTTACTTTATGACAACGCTGAATATACAGAACTTGAGTCTGAAATGAAGAACCCAATATGGGAAAGGTTATGTACATTATAATTTAACAAGAGGCCAAGGGCCACATCGCTCACCTGAGCAACAATTGCCTTAATTCTGATCAAATAAGCATTACAGTATCAAAATATCTTGACAACTAAGTACAGTAGATCTTGCTAAAAAAAATTGAAAATCTGCCAATTTTCATCCACCTCTTTTTTTTTGGTAAATACGAAGCCCCTTTTGTTGTTGTACCTGTAAACAGATTTTTCTCCATTCCTATATACCCCCCTCTATTTCGTGGCCCCACTTTTCTCTAGGGAATCATGGTTTCATCAAACTTAAATCTGCATAACCTGTGCTTTCACACTAAGTACTGAGTTTTGGACCGACAACTTTCCCAGAATATTTTTAAAGATATTCCTATGTAAAAATTCAAACCGCCATCACGGCCCCGTCCTACCACTAGGGACTGTGATTTTGCAAACTTGAATTTACACTACCCGAGGATGCCTCTACAAGTTTAAGCTTTTCTTGCCAAATAGTCTTCAAAAAGAAGATTTTTAAAGATTTTCTCTATATATTCCTATGTAAAAATTCATCTCCCATTGTGGCCTCACCCTACCCCTGGACTTTTATTTAAACAAACTTGAATCTCTACGATTTGGGGATGCTTCCACTCAAATTTGGGCTTTCCTGGCCTAATAGTTTTGAGAAGAAGATTTTTAAAGATTTTTTTCTATATATAAAAAATGCCCCCATTGTGGCCCTGCCCTACTCCCAGGGACCATGATTTGAACAAACTGGAATCTACATTATCTGAGGATGTTTACACGCCAATTTAAGCTTTCTTGGCCAAATAGTTTTTAAAAGATATTTTTGAAAGATTTTCTCCATATATTTCTGTATATAAATGTATCCCCCAATTGGGGCACCACCCTACCCCCGGGGACCATGATTTGAACAAACTTGAATCTACACTACCTGAGGATGCCTCCACACAAGTTTAAGATTTTCAGGCCGAATAGTTCTTGAGAAGAAGTTTTTTGAAAAATACCAACAAATACCAATAAATTTCACCTTTAAAGAGGGCGTGGCCCTTCATTTAAACAAACTTGAATCCCCTTCACCTAGTGGTGCTTTGTGCCAAATTTGGTTGAAATCTGCCCAGTGGTTCTTGAGAAGAAGATTAAAATGTGAAAAGTTTACAACAAGGACGACAACGACGACGACAACGACAGACAACGGACAAATTGTGATCAGAAAAGCTCACTTGAGCCTTTGGCTCAGGTGAGCTAATAAAGATAAATAGGCCTTGCATACTATAAAGATTATCAACCCGCTTCATCTTTCAAGAAACCAGTTAGAATAAATCAGACCCTTTACTATGTTTAGTGTCTTCCTATTACGAAAGAAAAACAATGAATTGCTTTTAACTGTTGTCTTTTTTACTCAGTGTGAAGATCTTGTCTACATGGAGGGCAGCAGTATTACGTTGAGACAAAACAAAAGACATGACTATAGCAAACTATTTTCCGCCGAAAATCAAATAAATTACGAGGAAATCGACCAGACTCGAATCGACCTATATTTGGACGCAATAACACCAGAGTACAATGAAATTGGAATGATCAGACGTTCAAGTAATAGTGATCATCTTTTACACAAAACAACTGAATCTGTTTGCTCTGCTAATGAAAATCAAATCGACCTACATATGGACGCAAGATCATCAGAGTACTATGAAATTGGAATGATAAGGAGTTCCAGCAACTTGGATCAGCTCTTTTATAAAACAATTAAATCTGTCCACTTTGCTGATAAAAATCAAGACAGCAACGACCAAAGCTCGTGTTAGTAGTAAAGTAAGGTGTTTACTTTACTCAGCTGTAACCAATTTGATCAAAAGCTTTATCGTGTCATTGCTAATCTAAACACTTGTTGAAGGTTTGTTGACCGTGATGCTTTATTTGTTGACTAAAATGTCAATGTTACATGTATCAATTTTTTTGCATAATACAAATACATGGATATATATAACTCAGACTTTTCGCTCATGATAGTGCGCACGCACACGCAAATAAAACAAACTCACCTATACACATTGTCAAGACACTCACCTTTACAAAATGCTTATTGTGCGAATATAACATTCTTTAATTGCAATCGTAAAGTACAACTGTTTTGTACTTAAAAAATATTTGTTGATATTGTTTGTGTCAAAATTTGTTTTTTTATGTTTCAGTTTTGTTTTGAACTGATTTCATGCGTTTTATTTAATTATTAATTAATTAATAATCCAACAACTAGTAAACTGGAATTGATAATTTTGTTTAAAGTAATTTGGTTAAGCATCTGTTTAACGTCTGAGACTCACAATTCTTAGCGGGGGTTATAACGCTAGGCTCTGTGAAACAACAATATATCATTAAATAAATATAAAAAATTGGTGGTAAAGTAAGTCGCCTACATTTCAATACGATGCAGACTGGTCATCATGCATTATGCCTTTTTTGAAATTGCATTTCATTATTCTAAACCTGTTTCATGCTTGTATTAATTGTATTTACATTAAAAATTTCTTAACATTGACACATTTTGTTTTATTTTCAGCTACATTTTCATACATATGTTTAAATATATCTTCGTATTGCAGCTTTAAGGATGTGTCGATAGATAAACATGGTCAGCATCAAAAGTGATCATTGACCAAAATATTTTAAAGATGATAGTTGTACTAGTAAGCTTACAGCGTACAGCTGACTTGTTTTTGCTCCTATTGGTGAAATGAAAATTTGCCACATGAAAAGGCGCACCCATATATAACAATTCTTACAAATCCTGATAATCATAAAAGTCAATTACGTTCCGTAAATTATTGCAACAGAATGAAGCATATGAAGACATGTTTACATAAAAATAAACTATCCCTGCACTGAAACAATAATAACCTATTCTAAAACCTATAGACATACTCATTTATACAACGAAAGTAACAAAGACCACACCCTCGTAAATATACCATGAAACTGACAAAATATATACAAAAACTTACCGGCTGGAGAAAATCAAATGCCCAATCAGATTTACAGTAATTTAAGGCTACCCGTCTACCAGACTAACTTCTGGACTTCGCCAAAATTAACGAACTGGAGGACGAATTCAACAACGTGGCCGCACACTTGATAAGCAGCCACTGCTCTCACTCACCAAACTGGTTATACTAAAAATAGCCCTAATACCGAACACTCTCGATTAACAAATATGGAACACAACTTGGTCCGAAATTACAACTATTTACACAAACAAAATACAAAAATGAAATAAACTGAATTCAACTTCATCACACACGTAATAACTTATTTGCTGCGCTAACACTTGTGGGTTGTTTGTTTTGGTGCGATGTATTCTGATTAAGACCTGTAGACTTGTTTTAAGCAACATATCACAAGTTGCATTTATAATACATTGATAGAAAAGCCAACTAAGCATTATGTCACCTTTGGCATTTGTGATTTTTTAATGTATACATGGTAAAAAAAGTATTTTATTAGTAATCGATGCATTAAATATATTCAACGTGTGCATTATTAGTGATATATGTCAACTGTCATTTTTTGGTTTTCAGACTATGTTGAATTGGAAAACCATTATAAAAGTTACAAGACAAAAATATTTAATGAATATAGATATTTGATTTCTCTGTATTGTATTACACGGCTTGACAATAAATAGTTGATGCTCAGTAGTCATTGATTATGCTTAGAGTTTAGATTTTTAAATAAACGTTTAATACTATAAAGTTTGTAAAATGATTTTGTTTATCTTTTTAGAAAAGCTTTATTTTTAGCTCCATCTTATAGATATTCGACAAAAGAAATACCACGGCAAATGTATTTTAAGGCGTATTTTCATGTCACTTTAACTCCTTTTACAGGGTTAAAGGCTTCTAAATAATTTGTGTGTATTTGCCGTATTTATTGAACGCCTAACTTGAAAAAGGTATATAATTAATTTAATTTTCGATCAAAATTAAACAAATAAATAAAGAAAAACCCAATGTAAATCGATTAAAATTGATCAGGAAAGAGTTGTCAAAAGTAATCTCCTTACTTTTATTGATATTACGCATACAGGCCCTAATTTAAGGAAGATTTTTTTTGAACTGCGAACTAGATACAAAAACTAGATTAGCATTGTGGCATTGAACATCAATTTTTTTTTCAAACTCTTTATCAACCTTAATAATATCTAATTTGGTTTAAAACATTGGGGAATTCCAAAACCAAAAAGATCAATATACAGCTGTATAACATATCTAAATGGCTTAAAATCCATGCAACAAAATGTTAACTTTTTTATTGTGTAACGTTACTTCTACCTTTATACCTTAACTTCAATTTCACTGTTTATTTTCTTATTTTTAATTCAATTTTTACATGGCCTAATAAAATTGGGGGGGGGGGGGGGCAACTCCATGTTAATCACTGCGCAAAGCCCCCCCCCCCCCCACCGCCCCCTCCCCCCCCCTTCGGATGCTACGAACCTGTGTGTTTTGATTTAAAACTGTATTGTTTAATGTCATGTACATGTCATGTACATACACAGCCATGATCTATCATTGTTATATAGATAGTTAAATATAGCATATTTCATACAAAGTACTGTAAAAATAGTGATGCATTAATTGACTTACCGGATAGTACAAAGTATCAAAACATTCTTTTTGTTTTGTACTGGTAGACACCGGTGTGTCTACATATTGAAAGCTCTTTTATTTTGGACTCAAAATAATGCAGTCAGGTCACATCAGTGGTAATAATTTTGTAAAGCCTATTTTCTAACCCATCCTTGAATTTTGTTAAAAAAATGATTTACTTGTTTGCACCTTAGAATGATCATCCAATAGAATTCTTGATGCAACTTAAATCGTAGCAATTAGTGAGAATTGTAGAACCGGATGCTTAAATTGCAGAAAGACAAAATTTTCTTAACGCAGGACGTACGAATTTCATTAGAACGCCATGTGTACAGTATTTTGTATCATAGCTACAAACATAAAAATGATCTTCCAAATAAAATGTTCAAAAAGAAATTGTTCCCAAATGCCTGGACAGTCTCTATCTAATTGTTTTTTATACAAACAACATAAGCTAGAATCTTCTAGAAATCAGGATACAAGTTAGAATTTGAACTTCAACCACCTGATTTTCCTAACCATGCATTTATGCATTCAGATGCACTGACCATGAAAATCATTGCTTCGTGTATCCGATCTACAACCGAGGTTGTTAGATCAAATAATAGTGGTATGCGCAAAAGGTTATACTCAGTTTCGGTTTTCTTTTCACGAAAAGAACTTTATAACTTGCCGTCGATATTGACATGCGAAGTCAAAAACGTTAACAAGAGGCATGCGATTGTCCTTTGTGTGGTATCTCGTAGCAACATTCCGTAAGTTTAATTTACTTAACATTTCTAAGGCTAAAACATTTTTGTTAAATCTAAACACATTTCATTGGAATTTCAAATGGTTTGGGTAACAAACAAATCTTATGTATTCCCTTTCCAAAAACGATAAAAATCATTGTGATTCATATCTTTTTTATTTAAAAAAAAAAGAAATCTTGTTTTCCCTGGAAGCACAATATATTTTAAGGTTTTGAAGATAGACACACTTGACCATTACAGTAGGAAATCTTTTTTAAATGTAATTTGCAATGACTGCATTTGCTAAACCTTATTATAAAGGGAAATTTATTAACACCTCAATTTTTTCTCTAATTTTTCGTTTAATTTAATTGATCTTTTTTTTCTACAATGTACGAAACTTTAAAAATACAGATAGAACTAAAAGATGACGCTTAACCATATGGCAATAAAGAGTAAACGACTAGAAGGTATTTTAACAACATTTATATTCGTTTAAAAGATGCATTCTGTGTAATGTGTAATATATCATAAACATTTATAAGAGTGATAAATTCTGAAAGTGAAGAAGTCGGTGTTAAAGCTGAAAAAGACTCATTAACAAGTTCATGTACTACCGTACCTGTATATGAACCCTTTGATGTCATTTCAACTGGGACTCGAGACCGCCGTGTCGTTCATGTATTACCTACGTTGACTTAGATTTTCTGTATATCTTTCTTGTTTTTTGTGGTATTCTTTGTATGACAATTAAGAATTAATCTGTATTTCTCCTGAACCGAAAAAAGTGCGGAAAACGTGATACCTGCAGGTGTACGTTCCAACAGGTGAGACCTCCACAGCGAGCGAAATACTGAGAACTTTACAGAGGTCTGCGGTTTATTAGGTAGTTGTAGGGATAGAAGAAATGAAGATAAAATGTCGTGGACAAAGTGCTTTACACTAAGGCTTTAACTATATTTAAATTATCATCTGCGCAATTTAATACATGTATAATGGTAATTGTATGATAACTGTTTCCAATATTTATTTTATGCATCGAATGTTCTTTATATTGAACATGTTTATTTTCATTGTACATTACATGGGCATGGATAAATCATTTCTTTCGATATAGCATGTCGTTTTTCACACAAAACTGAACAAACATGCCAAGATTATAGTGTGCCCTGATATCTGCTTAATTATGACATATTTATACATCAGTGTGTTTGGAGCTTGCAACTTTTTTCTTCCAAATATAGACGCGGTTTAGCAGGGCAGACGCAATAATAGTATGATTAACAGGTTGTATTCATTCGGCTTACTTACGTTATTACAAGTAAGCCTCAATTACACTTTGTTGAATGAAATCGATGAAATACATGTAACAGGTGGTAAAAAGTCTTACATGTAACAGAAAATCGAACCTAGGGTCTCTGGTGCACCGGGCCTGCGTTCTAACCACTGCACTATTGAGACCCGATATATTGACTGAGCAACTGAGCTGTTGAGACCTGATCCATATTGAATGACAGTCACACATCTGTAAACCCAGTGACATACAATGAAGGAATATAAATGCATACATTCAAGTTAAGGCTTTTATGTCTTTTATTTTTAGAAACAGCTTATTAAAAGTTATCAGTATGACATAAGTGAAACCAAATTACTTACAAATGTATATATCATAAGGAAATAAAAGAAAATGAAGTGTCTTATTACGGATGTTTTCTGAGGTATCAAAAGTTAAAGTATAGGCAAGGGGCGACAATATTTCAATGACAATAATTCTCGAACTTTCAAGCTTCATTGATATTAATGTTATCCTGCCTTCCTTATTTTTGAATGAGACGGAAACGTATACTTGAATTGACAATTGATGACAGTTCATCTCTTTTTCAAATTACAATTACGTAATTTGTCTTAGATTATCTGGTTCTTCCTGGTTTAATTGGGTAAAACTTAATGTCAATGTCATTACCATGTAACAGTTTTAAAAAGAAAAGTAACACGCTTTATGCAATAAATGTGACTATGCTATCTTTTCATACACCATACATATGTTACCTGAAAAATAATAAAATTTGAAAGTGTTAATTTTCTAAATAGAATTTTCAGAATATATGGTGTTGTTACTTTCAACATCTCTTAATTTTTCATATAATACTAAAATGCATTAAATTTATTTTTATGCGTTGTAATTAGAGAACTTAAGTAGCATTTAAAATAGAAATCGAACCGCGTATTAATTTCCTCCAGGGTTGAATAAAAAAAAGTATATACTCCGTATATTATTATATCATTGTTACTACGAATACATTTGAATATTGTTTTTGCAACATGTACTTTTGTAAATAAATATCTGAAACAAAAAAATTTAAAAAAATGTAAGAGTTGTTACACTTGGCGCATGTTGGCGCATGGTCTTCTAGATTGATTGATTAAACTTATCAGGTTTTATAGGTAAGGACTGCAATTAGATAATCTGAGATGAATTCATTATTTTGTATGTGAATTAAAAGTGACAGAATGACAAAAAAAACCCGTTTATATGTAAATATTATTATCTTTTCTGGCAGCTTATTACAAAGTACAAGTGTATCTAATGGGTATTTGAATATTTTTATGAAAGTTTCTTCTGAGATTTGTTAGGAAAATTAAAACTTGATTAAAGATTCAGTAAAATAAGGCCTCAATACTTCTAATGCTGCTCAAAACTATATTTTAATAGTCTGACAAAAAAGACATAAATTCTATTTGAATTGTGGTTTTCTTGCTATAATTACTTCAAGACAGGTTTTATTCACATAAATGTGTAGAATTATTTCGGCGGAAAACTATAAATCTGAAATAAAATATTGATATTGATATGTTGCGTCATGTACCTGTCGCAATAATACCTCATTAAAAATATGATTTGTGTATGTAATTACATATGAAAGGGAAATAATGATAAACTGTGTGTTTCATTACGGATGTTTACCGGGCACTTACTATACATACACGGTATTACGTATTCTGACTTGATACTTCTTTCCCGCAATTTTCTAAAGCTGTATTGTAATTTACAAGGGTAATATTCAGCCTTTATCATATCAAAAAGAAACAGGAAGATTTAAGGATGCAGTGCTATTAGATTGCAGAACATGTTTTGTAAATATCTTATAAATACCCGCACACTGCCTAGAGTTGAAAATCCATCGTGTCAAATGTAAATGACGTTTTAATGCTTGTTTGATCATAAAATTTCTTTGCTACGAAATTGCATACAATTATGTTACCCTTTCGAGATTCAACACGGGAAAGCTTAAAGATAATATAATTTTTGATAACAAATACTAAAACATGTATTATCTTTTTTTAATTAAAAATATGTAATGTGGAGGGGTAAATACATTGAATTTTAAAAATAAGATATGCGTATCAATATTTTATTTATTATCATTAAAATATATAAAGGGCACAATTTTACAAATAAAAATGCAATCAATGGCGCTGTACACACAAATGAAATACATAGAATTGTTATGTATGCAGATTTTAAAAATGTTGTCTAAGAAGAGTTCACTTTTTTTTTCACGATTTTGCAATAACTGCAACCTTTTGATGGTACATTCCGGCAATCCGTACAAGACACTGTTGGTATAGTTCAGATGGCTAGTAACTAAGGACTGTACCATTTGCTTGCACGAGTCGTCAGTGAGGTATTGGCGAATATTATTGATCAAGAACAAATTCAAGGATATTGCTTTGCATTTTTTGCTGACTAATTTCTTGAAAGTTAAATGTTCATCTAGATAACAACCGAGATACTTGATACACATAAATGAATTTACACTAGCACCCACAACATTTATGGAAGTGGAAGAAGACAAAGATAGCATCTACTGACTTCCAAATAACACAAATTCAGTTTTACTTGGGTTAAGTTTCAGTCTGTTTAGATTCATCCAGTCATTGATATTAACTAATACATTCTCTAAATGTTTCATTACACGCTTTTCATCTACGATTGCGTTTGGATTGAAACTATCATATGCGGAGTGGTCATCGGCATAACCCAGTGATAAGACCCCTGAGTCTTTGATGAACTGTTGTAGAGTACTTGCGTATACAGTGTACAGCACAGATCCACATAAACTGCCCTGGGGTACCGAAAAGTTCAGGCATCTAGACTGCAATTTAGAGGTATTAATATGCACTTCCGCCTTCCTTGAGGAAAGGTACGATTGAAACCAATCAAGTACTGACTCGGACACTCTAAAGATAATTTGTAATGCTTTACTAAGTATGGGATGGTCACTGTATCGAATACAACGGAAAGATCTAATGCGACTAAGGCGGTGACTTCATGCCTCTCCATTTTCCACAGAATGTTTGATGATAATTTTAGTATAGCTGTTTCGGTACTGAACCCCCTTCTATATGCACTTTGATAATCCGGTGACTTAGTTTATTCGATTCGAGAAATTTCATAAACTGGTTTAAAGCACACTTTTCAACAATTTTTGAGAGAAATTAAATTACTCACCGGACGATAATTTTTCAAAATTACATCCAAACCGTTCTTTTTCAATAGGGGTCAAATAATTGCTCTTGTCCATTCATTTTGCAAAAACACACGATATTAGGGATTTATTAACTATGGAAGTAATTGTTGGCAATAACACCTTGGAAAATTGCTTGATCAGTTTTGATGGGATTGGGTCAGTTGGGCAGGTAGTGGACTTAGAGTTTTTGATCTCAACTAACACATCTTCGTCAGAGACTGAATCAAAATGTTTAAAGTCGTTTTTCCACTTAGATTCAAGATAAGGGTCAAAGTTTTCAAAATCATCTAAAGTTTTGCAAATGGTTAGAATTTTATCCATAACAAATTAACTAAATTCGTCTGCTAGTGATTCGTCGCTTGTGCTTAGCGGCATGGGATTACTATTAGTTCTTCCTATCAATCCCAACACAAGTTTATACATCTTTGATGCATCTTTTCTACACTCAGTAAAGTTCGAGTTGATGTGCTTGTATTTGTTGTATCTGAGATGTTTTCTATAGGCCGGTTTGGCACATCGGAAGGCGTGGTCATTATCCGCAGTCTTGTTCCCTCTCCATCTTCTCTCCGCTGACCTGCAGTGCGTCTTCAGATGACATGATTCCTCTGTAAACCATGGTAACGTCGGTCGGATCGTCAATAATTTCTCCTTTTCAGGAGCTGTTTGTCTAAGATATTTCGGAGTTCAGAATTGTTAAATGTTGCTAAATCTTCCAACTTTTCATGTTTCGTTGCATTTTTATTGAATTGGACGAGATCATTCATATATTGTGTCGAATTTATGGCACTGAGTTTCCGAACTTCTCTGATAATCATAGGCTTGGGAAGAGATATTTAGGTATGAATGAAACTATGGCCACTAATCTGAAAATTTTCGATTGGTTCGGACAAAACAATTTTATCGTTGCTTCGTAGCATGATTAGATCAAGTATGTTTCCTGATCGATGTGGTTGGCAGTTAACAAGCTGACACAACCCCATGACATTACACATTTCATTTAATGCAGTCGTATCTAAGTCATTAACTTTTTTGTAATGAATGTTAAAGTCTCCACAAGTACAATACATGTGCAAATATTAAATTTAACCAGATTATACATTTAGATATACACATTCTTATAATGATCCAAAACTGATACACTTTTTGGACAACTCTCGTATTTTTTTTTCATTTTGAAATATGATCATGATATGCTGTTATCTTTGGAAACGTATTCATTCATAGAGATTGTGCATTGTATAATTTGAATTTAAAAAAGAACTTCTTGTTGTGTATTTCGTTGATTGATCAGAATAAAAAGTCAAAGCACACTAAATTGAGGTAAACCAATACGTGTTATTGTTTGATTTAAGTAATATTTAAATAATTATGATTTTAACAAATATTAAATATTCTGTTAGTTGCTTATTTACGTGAAAAAAAAAACTTGCATCTTAATGTTCATATTATATTGAAATAGATTTCAATAATCTTGAGAATTTAAATGAAGAAATGTCGTAACTCTTACACAAAGAACGAAATGATAAATTCCTTGAAAAGATGAGTTTTTGAGCAGGACTTTCACTAATTTCTGTGTTACTTCTAGTTGTAGCAGATGCTGTTGTTGAAGGTCAGCGATGTTTTGGATCGAGGTGTGGTGATTGCTTGATGAATGAAGGGTGTATATGGTGCAAGGACCAGGTAGGAATGTTTAAAAATGCAATAACGTCAATAATTTAGATAGAAATTAAACATACATTCTCCTTAAGTACGCAAATGTCTTATTTTTTTCAATCAAGTTTAAATAAAAAAACAGTGTTAAAAATGTTATACATTGGTATTATGAAATAACATAATATTTCAAATATTTCATTGGTAGGATTATGTACGAAATTTAATACCTATTGTAGTGTTGCTGCAGAAAACTAAATACTATAGGAATTTAATATGTTTATTTGAAAGTGATTGTCGTTTGATACACAATATATGATAAGCATTAAATAAATAATAAGTGCTATTGTTTGAATTGCTTGTTTTATTTGCTTATAAATTGAAACAACCTAAGAGTTTAATGACTCATATATCGACATAACAACAGAACCAACAGAACAAACAGAAACAACTAACAAACAGTTTAATGACTCATATTACGTCACATTTACAAAAGTTAATGTTTTCTTCATTTACAATTGATGGTGGTTTAGCTATTATTATTATTTTTTTTTTTTGGCAACAAGGTTTTTTATGCTCAACGTTGTGGAAGTTTTCTGGAACTAAATGTTTCCGGTTGTAAAGAAGTTGTACAAAGGAAATCCCACACAGTTAAGATACTTGAGGTAAAAATATGTATGCATGTATATATCGAAAAAAAATACCATATATATTTATACAAGACAATAAAACTAAATCTTCTCTCTGATTATTGTGTAACACAGTGATATCTTTGTGAGAGTTTATTAATTGAATCAGTTGTCATTTGACAAGCTTACAAATTGACAAGTTGACATATTGGCAGTGGTTCTACGTGAGGAATACAATATAGATCTTTGCACTATAAAAATAAATATGTTGTTACTCTTCAAATTATACCAATACATTTCAATGATAATATAATAGAATGTTTTGCATCAAGCAATCCTAAACTCAATCATTACAGGGCATTTGTTATATTTATAAATATATGACCAGATGTTAACATCACAAAACCTAAATTCTTCCACTAGAAATAAAAACTTTTGCGGAAATTCACTATTTTTGATGTCTCTATGTATTTCAAAATAAACATTTATTTGTAATATAAATGCCTAACTCAATATGTATACAAGACGGACATGTTCTTACTTACAATTATCAGACAAAACTGCAACTGACAATACCTCCTCTTTCCTCAACATACAGCCGAACATGCAGTAATCCCTACTATCCATTTCCGTAAAACAATCATCAATCACAATCAAAAGTGTGTAAAATTAGATATCAAAATTACTTGTTGCCAAAATCTAACATTGATGTAATTATTAAAAAAAGATACAAGTATTCAAAAAAAATTATTTTACAAATTTAATAAAAATTTGAATAATGTCTAGAATCTCGAGCCTGATTTAATTAATCTTACGTCTGCCCTCTTACAATTGAAAGACTTATAATTATCAAATCACAAGCTGTATCAAATAGCGAACATTTGTAATAATCAAAACATTTGACAGAAAATATTGATGTTATATTACAAAAACGAGTAAAATTCGCCCAGAACAAAGTTATACTGATATAATGTATGTGTACATAAAATGACAACCTAGGAAAATATGATATAAATTAACATAATCTTATTTGTTTCATGTTTATTCAAAATACATTTTGCTATAAAAAATATGTTTGATTTGACTTATTCATTCATATTGAGTCGCTTTGTATTTTTTTTAAAGTAAACTATATTTAGGTTTATTTGTATATTTGGGACATGTTTGCATGCTAATAATATTTAAATGAACTATGTTTGTTTACAGAACAAAGACTTTTCTGATGGAGGTTCGGGACTTGATCCAATTCAAATAAAACCACAAAGAATAAGAATCAGACTGGTACCAAGTAAGTTAGCATTTAGAAATCCTGCATGTGGTATTTATATCAGGTTTGTAATTTTACGTTAAAGGAATACCAACTCAAGTGAATATAAAAAGGTGATAAAAATTATTGAGAGTGATCAAATTAAACATACATTTGATAGACTATTGTTAAAAAACATCTAAATTTCAGAAATAGATTAATTTATACAATACCTGTTTTAGAAAGGACTATATGCTGCATAGCCAAATATCTGTCCCCAATTTCAACTAATTTTAAAATAGTATCGTATAAAACTCAAATCCTCATAAATCATTGTACAGAGGATGCCTATTACTTCAATCTTGATTTTAGTCATTATTAGTCATTTGCTGTTTATATATGACGTCGCCTAAATGACCTAATTCCCCAAGTTCGCAAACAAATGAAAATATTCTCATTTTTGCTATATATTTTTCATTCGGAAGTGTAGAGCGCAGGTCTGCTCAAGTACGATATTATCATGTTCTTCTGCAGACAGTTATACACATTATAGTAAAAATTGGTACTTGAGCAAGCCTGCGCTTGATGTTTCCCAGTCGAAAAACCATCGAAAAAAATCCATATTTTGCTACAAAATATCAATTTATCGAAATTAGGCAATCTTCATGACGTTATTTCTACATTATGACGTCACTGTGGTGAAAACCTTATATTTAATATGATTTTAACTTTCTTTCACTTTATTTTTAAATCTCATTATGAAACTTTGATTTTGGGGGCAAAATATGCATAATACACACATAGTCCTTTAATCTGCAAGATAAACAATGACATGACTACGGGAATAAGTAAAATGGCTTTGAAATATCTTTATTCTTTAAAAGATTTAGGACACGAGTTGATTTTTGTTCATTTTAGAAATGTTTTTTTTTTTGTTCATTTAAAGGCAGACTTATTATGGGTTGATAATTATGAGGCTAGGTTTACCACGGGTAAAAGATTATCCCTCAAAATAATGCCAATCACAAAAATGCCTTCTGGGAAACCATGAACTTTATAACTTCAATATAAAGTATCGATAACATTTCCCTTTATATGCTTCAGGGTTTTTTTTTCATTGCAGACAGTGCACGCCATAATGTGATGTTACACTACAAGGTTGCACGGAACTTTCCACTTGATCTTTACTTTCTTCACGATCCTTCTAAATCAATGGAGAATCTAATAACAAGTCTCACTCAATTAACAAATGATATAGGTATCCATAGATTATTAATTTGAACTAATTATTTTGATGATGTACATATTTCGTTTTTTAAGAAAAATGCTTTATGCTGGTTATAGTTTATCATTAGAGGGAACATTTAAAAACATCATTTTCCCCTTAATTTTTGTTTTCTGATAAACCAAAGCAAATATTATTTATAAACTCCTAGATCAATGATTTTTAATTGTATCAAATTCCCATTGTGAATTTTTATTGAAACATTATACTAGTTATAAAACAAATTTAGATGGCAGAGATTAAAATTAAGTAAATGGCGTATTATCTAAATTCTGAACTTCCTTAATGATAGCTTAAAACTTCATAAAATGTGAAAGAGGATGGAGTTTTAAACTTATTATCCGTTTATTCATTGAATCATTTTCTTTTTTCAGCAAATGAAATATCAAATATCACAACAGATTTTAGGTTTGGACTCGGAACTGCCATGGACAAAGTTATCAGTCCCTTTGTTCGCAGAGACCCTAAGTAGTATGTTATATGTTAACCCGATAACAAACTGTAAAATAATCTACTTTGTGTAGTTACAAAAAAGTTTAAATTTATATATAATTCTAAAATATTTTGATTTTTTTTTATAATGCTATTTTTTAAATTCTAAATGGTTAAACCATGACACCTGGAATAATATGTGGGCCCCAGGAGTTGTTTCATTGTTCAACATAGAAATTAAGAGGAATGGAGAAAAATATCCGTCTGAAGAAATAAGAGCGAGCGCAGCTCGCCGGCGCGCAGCGCCTGAGCGAAGCGAGCTCTACCGGCAAGGCATGTGTGAATAGAAAATTTGGACTAGTTTCACATTCATGCAACGGATTTTTTTTTGGCGTCAGTAGTTCAGGGGGGGGGGGAGCTCTATGATGAGTCAAGTTTTATATGTAGGTTTAAGAAAACATGTCTTCTGTTGTTAATTTTATTTTTTATTGATTTATTATAATTCATTGTTTTATCACATGCTGTGCTCGCCCCAACGGTCGCACCGTAAAACATATTATGCTACAATTTGTGAGATTACAATAAAAGCAATTTTTAAATAGTGTAAATTCTTAATTGGTAAATCGTGATTTCAAGTAAAATACTGAGCCCAAGAAGAGGATCGAAGTTTAAAGGGGCATGGTCACGATTTTGGTCAAATTCTATTTTTATGTTTTTGTTATTTACAATGTTTTAGAAATGCATTTCTAATGATCAAATACAATTTGAGTCATTTGTTGAGTTATAAGCAAGAGACAGGGCTCACAATGCGTTGTCATGTAAACTAGGCTCGTGCCTTGTTTTTGTTTACAGAGGTTCAATATACCATCAAAATTTTTTTTCCACCTTACTTGTCAATCTTTTTATTTATTTTAAGCATAGATAAATAGTTCCTAACGTTTTACGCATTCGTTTTAGGTTTGAAACTGAAATTTTTACTTTAACGTTTAAAATGTAAACAAACGCTTTGTTTACATAACAAGGAATTTTTAGCTCTGTAACTCGCTTATAACTCAACAAATGACACTCAAATTTCGGATGCCTATTTGAAATGAATTTCTTAAGCATTGTCAATATCAAAATCGGAAAAATAATTTTGGACCAAAATTGTGACCATGTCCCTTTAACAGAAAAGTATTTAGGGAATACATTAAGAAATCTTCTTCTCTAGAATTAAACTGTTATAATATGCAAAACTAGTACGCTTAATTATTATAAAATATGGATCAGCATTTGAAAATCTTCATATACTTACATGTATATCAAGGTCACATTGTTTTACCTTTTAGAACAATATTTTTTTAATATATGTGTGTAATCTATTTGATAATCTTGTTATCTTAAATACGTTGAGTTCAAAGATGATAAGAATGACCATTTGATGCATTTTAGATCTTAAGATACCTTAGATATGATGTCCAAAAAAAGTAGGCCTCTTTCTATATAGTGTGTGACATATTGTCAAATCTTGGAAAATAAGAGAGGTTTATACATTTAAAAGATTGAAGATTTAAACATTCTTTATTTGATCACATTTCTAGTTTTGTATTTATTCGATAAGTCAAAATGACTGAACATTCTGGGTTTCAAAATGTATTTGTAGTTTAATTTATCCGTTTAAATAATCTTAAAAGGTTTCAGATTTTAACATTATTTTATGAATTTTCTAGTTTTGTATATATCCGATTAGTTAATTTGACTGAACATTCTGGGTTTCGGTTCTCAAATGTATTTGTAGTTTAAACTATCCCTGCGGTACACCATACATTTATTGCGACCATCCGTATTCCTTTTTACATCGACAATCTCTCACAGCTGATACAGATGCGTTTAAGGTAATAACTAATTTTATACACTTAAATAATTTTTTTCCCAAAATATCCAGTGGCTTTCTGAAACTCATCGAAAATATAAAATAGGTCGCTAACTTTATCAAAAAGACAACTTTTATTATGAATTTTATGTATATGTACATGTATTAATGCAATCCAATAGGGTATATGTTGTATAAAGCATCAACTTGTTGGTTTAACGGTTGAGATGGATTTCTGCTGCTTGAAATTAAATCATTTATTCCTACAGTCTAAACCTTTTCCAAAAAATGTACAAATCATTATTATTGAATTTATGCTATTCTCTTTATATTAAACCTACAGGCTGCATTAGATAAGGTAAATCGTACAGGCAATCAAGATATAGTAGAGGGTCTTTTCGACGGACTGATGCAGGTTATGGTGTGTGGGGTGAGTATTAATGTACTACATATACTAATGGTACAACTATAAAGCATATAGATAGTTTAGCAGAAACATAATTTTACCATATATAAAGCATTACAAGGCTGTACGTTTGACAGGACTTATCTACATATTTTCTTACATTTGTTTAGGATAAGATAGGCTGGAGAAGAAAAGCTAGACGGATGGTTGTGTACGCAACAGACGTCAACTTCCACCAGGCGGGGGACGGGCGGGTAAGGTGTTCTCTATGGGTTTTTATCTAATTATAATAACCAGGGACTAAAAAGGTTTTCTCAAAAAATAATAACAATAGCCTGTACACTGTGCATTATGAATTTTTTAGATATAATTTTAAATCGTATTATTATAGACATATTCTATTTGAGATATTAAAGGAAATTATTAAATCCATAATTCAATTTTAAATTTTTAACTTATTGCATGAAAGTGATTGGCATTGTAGACAGCAGGGATTTTGGAACCAAATGATGGTTTATGTCACCTTGACGATAAAGGATACTATACAAAGGCAGAAATACAGGTACTTCAAGCTATTTACATTATTATATTCTATGCAGTACGAAAAAAATCTATGAAAGGTTAAGTGACATTTTATCCAAATTGTAAATCTATCATTATTTTCAATGTCAGAGCAGTAGTATATAAAAAGGGAATAGCTTTAGATTTTAGTGGATAGAATTTAATTTAATTTGTATAACCTGTTTTGTACGTAGCAAGACACGTTTCAATGCAGCAACGTCAAACACGTACTGATCCACTTGATATTACGTTTGAATCTAACCAGGTTAATGCCATTCTTAAAAGTAAATTTCATTCAATTGGTATATAAAATAACAAAAAATGAAATTATACAGAAAGAACTCAATGTCTTCCAAAGTTATACTCGTATAACATTGGTTGGAGCAATGCGCTGATAATACAGCGTTAACTGCTGCAACCCAGGTTATACTCTTATAACTCGGGGACACATTGAGTTTATTTCTTAAGTGTTTGATTATTTACTTGGATAAACCATCTTCATTCAGGATTGCTTTATTTATCAGACAGAATTATATATGTTTAGAATCAGCTTTAAAAATTTGGTATGTTATGAGGTAACGCCATCAATGATGTAAAATGGTACATGTAAATTATTACAATATTATAACTACCCCAAAAACATGATTAGATTATTTCAAACTGAAAGGAATGACGTGAAACAAAACCTTTTTAACAACACTTCATATTTTTATGATAACATATAAATCCGTCACCTTAATTATTTACATGAATACAGGATTACCCCTCCATCGGCCAGATTATTCAAAAGGCGCGAGAGAACAACATCAATGTTATTTTTGTGATTGGAGGGAAGGAGAGTAGTATAATAAGGTCGATTTATTACGATGGATTGGCGAGACATCTACCAGGCAACATCCATAACGCATCAGCTTTGTCCAACGACTCCAAAAACATACTAGATATCATCCGTGAGAATTATCGGGTATTTTACATATTTATAATGCTTCCTATGTAAAAGTAAATACTAATTAGAATTTGTTGATAGTTATTCACGAAAATAATGCACCTCTGAATACTTACGTTATCATTTTCTTCAATGTTCCAATCATAAGTACCATTTTCAATAATCTTTATGTAAGGAATATAATGCGCCAAAAAACCCAAAAATTTACAGATTCATTTTTTTTTTTTACTTTTTTAAAAACAAATTAAAGCTGACTATGTTTTATACTGTGTTTCGGTTTCATTCTTTAAGAAACTGAGGGAAGCTGTGAAGCTATCAACTGACGGAATTCCTAAAGAACTTGTTCTCAAAATTTACAGTAATTGTGGAACTGGGTAGGTACATGTATATTAATGTTGTCACCCAAAAAATGTCCATTATGCAGATATTAAGAAAGTTTTCATGAGGGTTTTACTATTCTTTATTTCATTTAGATTCAATAATCACTCGAACATACCTGGAGCAAAAATGTCCAATTAATTTTGAGTTACTATAACGATTGTTCAACTTCTGAATGATAAAATGTATCTGCTACACGGTAACATATCTACGGAAGCCCGTTGGTGCCACGTATGAAAAATATTTTATCTGGCGGCCGCCAGATAATTATTTGGCGGCCGCCACTTATTATCTGGCGGCCGCCACATAATTTTCTGGCGGCCGCCAGATAATTATTTGGCGGCCGCCACTTATTATCTGGCGGCCGCCACATAATTTTCTGGCGGCCGCCACTTATTATCTGGCGGCCGCCACATAATTATCTGGCGGCCGCCAGATAAAACCTGGCTTCCTGATGCGCGCGCATGTTTTAATGGGAGCTTTTTAGGGAGTTGTGGATACACTCTAATTTATTAGTTTTATTAATTATTTCTGAAACTTGACATTAAATATCAATTGCAGAGCTTAGGATTTTGAAAAACTGGTTGAGTTGAATGTATAGAAGACTTTGTTGTTAGAATCTAGAATGAATTTTATATTACTTTGTGCCTTGTATTATACATGTATGTTGTAAAACATGGTATTTTAGAGTTGATTCTGAACTTTTAAAACTGAAGTAAACACCCGTTCAGGAAATCTTAACATTAAAAAACCTTATCTTGAGAGGAATTTTATGTAAACATGTATAAGTAAAGGAACGCGCTGCCTTCTATATGTTTTAATTTTGGTATAAGAATTTACCAACGCAGATTAAAGTCAGCTTTATTGACCACGACAGCTAGTACAGGCAATATTATCACGAGAGCAGATCCATCTATGACTTTATAAGGATAAACAAGGATAAGTGTGAATTAGCATTCGTGGCCATAAAAATGAAACTATTTAACTGACTGTGTTGTTAAACTTTTATTCCAAATCACATGAAAGGCAGTACAATAAAAAGACCGCGATCGGCCACAGTCTCTCTGGGTAAATCAAAGTACTGAGAGTACTGAAAGGCGGGGTCTTGAAAGTTTGAATTTGTAATTGTTTACGTTTTCCTCCGTTATGTTCCAAAAATTATGAGCTTGAATTAGTTGTTTCAATCTACATGTAGTATGCTAAAGTTCGGTCTTTTGTAATTGCCTGATACTTTGTCATAATTTTGCTAAATCCCGACCGGGACTGTTCTTCATAATTGTAGAAAATTGACACAACGGTATATTATGTAAAATAAGACCCCAATAATTTTTTTAGAAAACTACAACTTACCGGGAAAATCAAAACAACCATTTTTAGTAGGGATGACAAATTGGTTAATTTTTAGTACTCGGTTACTTGGACGTTTTTCCGATCGAGTACCCGGGTACTCGTTAAGAGTGTAAATAAATCTGAACAAGTACATTGAGAACTGTAAAAACTTGGTCACTTTTGTAAAAATTCCTCCTTACAATGTATGTTTAAGACAAATGTGATTTAACATGTTTGTCGCCCCCTCCCCCCCCCCCCCCCGTATAGAATAAGCTAGTTTACTCGCACAGCTGATATTAAATTTTATGGCGGCCGCCAGAAAATTATGTGGCGGCCGCCAGATAATAAGTGGCGGCCGCCAAATAATTATCTGGCGGCCGCCAGATAAATATTTTTCCTACATGGCACCAACGGACTTCCGTACATATCAAACGATGGTATTTAGATTTTGAGATATTCAAAATTTACAAAAAAATGGTATTATCGCTAGTAGTTTAAGGCAACTTCGAGTTTAATGACCGTCAATGTTATGATTAATTTAAAAATTGTTCAATTTTATGAAAACAGCGCTGAATATTAAAATCAATGGGATGTGTTTGCCACGATATTATTTTTCTACCTCGGAATCGAGTCGATCTTGGAGCTGCCGTGACATGGTATCACGTGACAGTTTAAAATAGATAAATATTTTACCTTAACACAGTGTAACATTACCACGAAGTTCATTTGTATGTAAGATATAACAATTCAATCGACAATTAGTTCATGTTTATTCGTATAACTGATAGAATCCTATTGTAAATTGCATAAAATAAATATTGTCATTATTTATTAGAAACCCCCTCGACTTCTTCAATTTCATTGAAAATACTTGGTATTTTTGGTTAACAACAACAAAGAACAGGATTCTAGCAGCACTTCTCATGTAGTTTAGGTCATATGCTTTTGATAATTGCCGAATTCATCTTTCATGATATTCATGATATTCGGGATAGTGTTACACTTTTGCCTTTTTTGCACACACTGCATAGGAAATGCCGGTCAAGCCATATAAATGTCTATCTTATTACCTTATAAAACTTGCTAACAAAACAATATATCCATACTCGTATTATCCTAATGATATCCAAACTGACATGTATCTAAATATCGTGTATCAGTATGAAATAGGTCATATTGCGGCATTGTTTACCCTGCATTCTGATGATTTGTCTCCCAACATTGATCTTCTCTATTACCATGCATATGACGTCATCAATGAAAATTATACGTAATGTAGAGAAATCGAAGACATATGCAGTTAAAAGAGTTTTTAGTGACATTTTTTAAGTTAAAAATTAAATCCTTCTCCGTGCCATATTTCTGGTTTTTGTGGTGCTAAGCGGGTGAGAGCCATTGACTCCCCCTGGATGGGACATTAGTCCATCGCAGGTTAACCACCAGCGTAAGCCGGTACCCATTTTCAGCTGAGACAATGTAGATCAAAGTACTGAAGTACAGACGGGAGTTGATTTTATCGATTGTTATTTATTTCAAAATCAACGATATGTTATTTTGCATGGCAAGTAAATTCCTATAAGTATTTGAATTACGCACATTTTTATAATATGAATCCTACAGGAATTTCGTGAAAATCCAATATAAGTCATGTTGTGTAATATTCAAAGAATTATTCCATCAAACTACGTATTAGTAATCGAAATAGTTATGAGAAATTGTTTATATGGATCCAAGCAAAATTGAACTCTCGTTCAACCAGACTCTCAGCTGTATTTGTTAATCCCCGACAAGCAAGAGAGGCTCTATGCTGGTCGGAGATTTACGGAGACAGCCGAGCGTCTGGTTGAACTAGACTATATTGAACTCTGGCGTAGGAATACATAAAATGTACGACTTCAAAAAATATCGTTCGTAATTGTTTGTACCATTTAAAATCTGACTATTTACAAGGTATCTATAAATGAATTTCCTTGAAGAACAATGCTAAAGAACCCATTGCATCGAATTTATTGATTAGAACTAAATGTTGTCAGCGGTGTTGATTTGTGCTTAGGTCCAAACACTGTTTCACTCTCGGTTTGCCTGAGTAACAGCATAGGAGAGTTGATTAAAATCAACTCCAAATAAAGTGCCTTGTCTAAGTGCACAACACTCAACATCAAGTGACCACAGCAGAATTTGAACCAGCGACCTTTCGGTTACTGGCCTAACGCCAATAACCACTGAGCCATGCGTTTAGGCATTTTATGCTTGTAGTTTCTTTTATAAGTTAAACCAGAGATAAAGTAAATCATTTTGCTTATTGTGACGTCATATCGATCAGAGAAATTTTTACTAAATCGATTGCTGAGAGTTGCCTTATCATACCCGCAATAAATTGATAGATATTTTCTTAAACTTACTTTTTTCAGGGGGATCCTTGAGAAAACTAACATGTGCGAAAAGCTCAGCTTTGACACTTGGGTAAACAGTAATGTATATTCTTTTTCATTTAAATTTGTTTAACAATGCTCTGATATCGACGGTTTTATTGTAATAATCAGATAAATGTTAAGACACAATAAAAAACAGGACACCCTTAGTAATTCTATGCACCAAAGCATAATGTGATCTTTAATAACCAACGGCACAAATCAGCTATCCAGAAATCTATCCTTATAATCACTATAATGATAATTAGTTGGCATACAAGAACATTTATCAAAATATACATCATTTGTGTACTTTTAATCTTTCTTAATGATTTTATGATGGAAAAAGGATAACATATCAATTCTGTAAGATTATTCAAATAAAAGCATATGCCAAGCTTAAGGAGGTTGGCACCTCAAATACTAGTAATGTCAATAATCCAGAAACATCTTGAATATCAAGATGAGAACCTAATATGTTTATTTTATTTGTGACCTATGTCACATGCCATTTTTTGGAAATATGGGGCCCGAAACAAAAATGATAATTTTTCTGATATTATTGCTTAATAATATAAATTTGGCATGGAAATTGATTAATTGAATCAATCAAACAAATAGTTATTTCGTTATTATTTCGATACAATATGAAGTTGAACACATGTAGTGACTATAAAAGTAATATCCAAGTCAAAGTTTAAGAAAATATTGCTTTACTGATGGCTTCAAATGCCAGTAAATAATGAATACAACAGCAAATGTAAAGATTGTTACAAATTTTGGAGTAATCAAAATATTCTTCAAATAAGAAAAATTAAATGTCATCTTTTCAAACATTTACATACAAATAGACATACATTTAATGTCTCATATAAAAGTAAAACAAAAGTAGAAGTCATATCTAAGAAAATGAAGATTTGACATGTAAAAAGCTCATTTTAGGCAAACATTAGAGTTAATTTTCCTTAACTTCTATGAAATATAGGCTATATATACGCCACAATACATCAATAGAAATATATAAATATTGTTCAAATGTGTTTTTCAGAATAACATGATATATCGTAATACGCAAACTATTTGAACGGTTAGTCTGCGCTGCAAATTAGGAAGTGAAAATAACAGTACTATTATTACTTATTAGGTTAGTTACTGACTCACTACGGAAATATATTGGGTTGGTCAATCTCATAGATGGCGAGGCGAAGCCGAGCCTTCTATGAGATTGATCAACCCAATATATTTCCGTAGTGAGTCAGTAACTAACCTAATAAGTGTTTTGTTTTCTCGAGGACTATCAAGCGACATATTTATTCACAAATAGCGATGATCTACGCAAAGCCATGTACAAGATGCCTTACATCTCGTCCAATTTAACTCATTTGAACTCTTCAAAATTTTCATCTCACCTTTCAAATACATTTTCAAAATCTTTGCTTTACCCATGTTTACTTACAATGTTTTGTTGCTATTTAATTTCAAATGTTTTCTCCCTTTCCTCTGCAGAGATTTGAGCAAATTTCGTCGCTGCCATTTTGTTCTGCTCCAGACAAAACAATGTGACGTCAATATTCTAAGGGCAACTACTCTAATTTTAAAGAATTTCAAAGGGCAACAACTCCAAATACTTTAAGAACTTACAGCATGCAGTTTATGTATAAAATACTATGAAATGTCGAAATGAGTAAGCGAAGCGTCGACCAATGACGGCATATTGCCTAATATTATTTCTCACAGAACAAATATAGAGATATATGAGGCAATCACGTGCTATGTTTAAACCAATGAAAATGTGACATTTCAGTCCAAGGGAAAACAAAAAACAATAGCGTTATTTGAATTGTTCATTTTCATTTGAAAAACCTGCCACAAAATATAGTCCCTTACTAAACTCTGTAAATATATAATTTTCTTTTCGCAATTTTAGTAAATATGATTTATTTGGCATTGTTAAATATAAAAATACGAATGGAAATAATATATAATGCACAATTTTTAGATAAGAGGTGACATAAAATAATTACCCTCAAAGAGAGTAACGAACCTCTTTAAGGTCAAGATTTACAATAAATATTTTTTTCCCACGTTTATAGGTTAATTTTACAGTAGCTTTTGAATCAAAATTGACCACGTGTCCATCACAAAGATCGTTCAACATGACAATATTCCCCGAGGGCCTGGAGGATCGAGTACAGATAGAAGTAGAACACCAGTGCGATTGTGACTGTCAGCGGGAGCCAGAGGCGGTATCTATCTATCTATCTATCTATCTATCTATCTATCTATCTATCTATCTATCTATCTATGACTGTTATGTCCGTCTGTATAACTGCCGGAATATCCGCCTGCTCTAATGTCTGGAAATATGTTTTACCCATCAAATGCGTGTATTAAAGCAAATATGATAAAACAAAATGCAACTCCCTAAAATGATATTATTACATATTAACATACGTTTATAAAGGAACCAAATAGTACAATCTGTAACCGGAGAGGGACCTACGAGTGCGGAGTGTGTCACTGTAATGAGGGGTGGTCAGGTGACAGCTGTGAGTGTGACGAGAGGGGGACAGAGGCCGCGGCGTGTGGGACAGAAATGGGGTGAGTCAGATAATAAAAAAATGACTCGTAAATGTGTAAAAAGATAAAAATAGCTGTCGGAGTAAAAAAAGAATTTTAACTGCAATTTTAAAATTCACTATATTACACATTGCCAATGTTATAATTTTATTGTATTGATATAGTAATCTTCACAAATTACTTGTTCTTAAAGAATTAATTTGTTTTCTTAAGCAAAAAATAGATGGATATATGAAATCCTTCATGCTTTTTTTCAAATTAAACAGTAGATTAAAACCCATTATTCATAATAACCTACATTTTAGCAATATCAAAAAAAATGTATATATTGTTCTAAAACTATGAGCATATTTAATTTAAATACTTTAAACGGGTTTTTTTTAAAATATATATAATTTTGATAAATATTGTGAGTGCAAAAATATTTTAAAGAATATGCAGCAATGCAGGGAACTGTATGTGTAGAGAGTGTAATTGCCTGGAGGGATATAGTGGCCTAAAGTGTGAATGTAACGATAGAACCTGCCCTAGTCACAACGGTAGCCTATGTGGCGGTGAGTAACTTTGAATCGAAGGTTTTAGGTAATTGTTTGGCGTTATTCGAAACAAAAATCAAGGTTTTGTAACGTACAAGTTAGTCACTGCCTGTCTTCTCCCGCCTAAAAAATCGGATAGGTCCAAATACTGCAGTATCTACAAATGCAGACTTAATCACTGCGCCTGCAACTATATAGGGAATACTTAACGCAGGCAGAAATGACAGTATACATGCACAACCAACAATAACTAACGTTGATGCAATAAGGGATAACTGCACGATTGCGCCAACAATGTTAAACTTACGCAAGCAGAAGTTTCCGCGTACTTGCACCAAAAGGCTACAACACCAGCAGAGATGACTACAAAATAGTGCTCCGTCGGAACCACCACTAACGCAAGTAGAAAGTAACCCACACGCGTACTGCATCGACATTGAGAAGGGGTGACGGCACATGCTTTATCGCAACACTCATATTTTATTGCTGAAAAGTTTGCTACTACAGTCATTTCTCCGCATCCTACTAAGCCTATTTTTATACAGATGTTCACCTATCATTATTTGACGTGTCTAATACCAAATGTATAAAAAGGAAACTGCGTCATACACCAAAAACCCTAAACATATAAATATGCATTAATTATCAATCAAAGAGAAATAGAAAACGATAATAAATCTATAAAAATCCTTATTAAACTCTGTAGTCATTATTGAGAAACTATTTAGTAAAAAATACCAATGAATTTAGAGACAATAATTAGAACACAAATATTTACAGAACTATGATACTTGGTTCTCTTTTTTCGAAGTATGTGTGATGTGCGATTCAGTGACAGAAAGTTTTGTTATAACATTATCTTATTTATAAAAACATAAACTCTAGATTATTTCAGATGATATCGCAATATATACATAAAAATAAATACAGTATACTCACATAAGTACTAATAATCAACCTGAGTTTGCATACGTTTGGTACTTTGATTATTTGTTCTTGATACAGGCAAAGGATACAAACGCCCTAAAATGATAAGTTATTAAAGAGGTCGACTTTAGTTTTCATTGCGCATGTTTTTGCGCATTCTAGTATAATATAGTTGATTTATACTTCTTATGAGATTTTTTCGATATCATTTATAAAATTGAACACAATAAATAAAATACTGATAAAAATATTTATATTGTATAATGGATTTTTATTTTTTAAACGATTTTTCCGCAGTGGGGTAGGGGAGCGTTGCCATTGGGCTTTTCTTACGTTATGATTAAATGAATTGATAGGAGCACGTTATAAGAAAAAGTAAACATTGTAAGCCGTTGAAATTTTATATTCAGAATGATGCTACCCCGGGGATATTTTCCTTATTGTTTTAATGAATCCATTTTACTAATCTTCAATCGTAATGATCCAAATATTTAGCAAAATTTGGTGCATTTTAATATTTTGAGATGGTCCCCACTAAAAACCAGACAGTAGAATTTAGAATTTTTCACATATAAGGTAGGAAATCATTTAACTAATAATATATATCAATTTGAGAAAAAAAGCTATTGTAGTATTTTTTAAATCTGCTTTGATATGTGGAAATGACATTTTCCTATATATTTTTATGGTAAATGTATCTTTACTTTGAGATGGTCCCTAAAAAGAACCAAACGGTCGATTTTTTTGAAACTTTGCAAATAAATTAGCGTTGGTGTAAATAACATATGGTTGAAAAATAAAGAGCTTTGCTATTGAAGTTTTGTCCGCAAAAAACCCCGAATCGGCCTCCCTAAATGTTGTTTGTGAGTGAACCTACGTTAATCTATTTTGTTATTTTATAATAGTTTATGTTAAATGATTCTAGCTGGGTATGAGTGATGTAGATTGATCTAGTGCTACAGGTTTTTATTAAATTTAAGGACATGTCCATGGGAACTGTTCTTGTGGAAAATGTGTATGCACTTCTGAGTATTCGGGAGCTGCTTGTGACTGCCAAAGATCTGAAGGAACTTGCATGGATAATAATAGGGCAAGTACCTTTAATGTGATTGCACGCAGATCGATCATTTTTACGTTTATTGCTTTACTTTTTTCACGTCTAATTTGTTTATTTATTTTTATTCAATTTTCTAATGATTTTTTTTCATTATCACAGCCATTTTCTGTATTCGTCGGTATATATTAGGTTCAAACATGATATGGTGCTTAGGAGTCAAATACTAAGGGCCGTTTCATGTCTGTTTACCAACGTCTGATGGGTGTTTTTTTTTAAACCTTTCCAGTTCTGGGTTATTAATGAATAGTTTGTTTTGTAGACGATCTGTTCTGACCACGGAGTGTGTGAATGTGGGAGGTGCCGTTGTGACCAAGGATTCATAGGGTCGCTGTGTGACACGTGTCTTGTGAGTGTATCAGAATCAATTCAAATACATACTTATAATGCAGTTCTTAATTTTCATGATTTTTAAAACGAAATGATGTATTATTTAATATGCATGTGAATTATGACAGATTTAAATCTTTTGTTATCCAACAATTTACAAAATCAACAACGTTCAGTTTGAATAAGTTGTGAGATACATCATTTTTATTAAAATTAATCAATGAACCGATGAATAAATATCCGGCAAAGTTTTACCACTTTTACAGGCATGTCCAGATTCATGTTTGGAACACTTTAACTGCGTTGAATGCGTGGGATTTAGGCAGGGTCCATTCAACGACAAAATGTGCAAAGAAAGATGCAAGAACATCGAAATCGTTAATATTTTGTATGATGAAGGTAGTTAATCAAATATAAAAATCAAATTGTTAACCATATTAACAGCCCTCGAATGGACACACTTTATTCTCAAGAACATAATTCATAACTGACTATGCTAAAACGTTTTCGAAAGACAATTGATTAATTTTGATCAGTAAAGTATGTTTGTTAAAATTAAGGACAGATCGCAATTTGGTATATTGAAGATACTGTTTTCCTTTTAGAATCAAATTTCACCGGAAATCGTAAATCTTGCATATTGCGGGACACATTTGGTTGTTTTATATACTTTAACGTTTGTAAGTACACGTTTGATCATCGCTATTTAGAGCTCTTAAAAATTTGTTACATATAAAAGGTTTTTGTACATTTTTAAACTAACAACTAAGAAAAAGTTTAAAATCAAACATTTTATATACAAGTAATGTGATATAAAATTATATTCTATATAAATACATATATATATATACGTTTTAAATGCTACTAGTTGTGTAACAAAAGAAAGGCATTTCAATTTATTCTATTTCTTCAGATTATACAGGTGTCGAAAGATCTATTCAGATCAAGTCAAGAAAACGTAAGAGCTGTCTATTATATATACTTTTTAACAGTGTTTTTTAATTAATTACATTCAGATGAGTTTTTTCATTTAAAAAGATTCCGGTTGTAGCATCCTTTCTTATTGGCTAAAAATATTTTTTATAGTATGAAAAACCCTATTGCTTTAGTCATAATAAAACTAACGCTAAAATCGTATTCCAATGCTTAACGTAACATTTAAATTGTATACTGTTTAATTTCATATAAGGATGGTCGTGTCAATATTTGATTTTGGTATATCTAAATATCCTAAAGAAAAGAGCGTTCGAGAACAGATTTCAAATTAACCAATCAAAATATACGGAATTTTTATTTTCATTTGAATTTTATTCCCCTCAAATTCAAGGTAAATTTAATGGGTAGTTTAGTTGACCACTAAGCTTACTTACAGGTCAAGTGACAATAGCAGACAACTAGATTGCATAAAGTTTTATAAATTTTGATGAAAACTAAAGAAGAAAATGGTGTGAATGATCACATTTAATAAAGTTGATACATGTTGTAATTCTTCTTTGTCAAACATAGCTTGTTTCTCTTTCCCCCACTCACCCTTAATGTACATCTATACTACTATATTAAAATAATAGACTCGAATTTCTTAGTTTTCATACCGATAAATCGGAAGAGTACTGTCTTTTGTTATATATATTTTAAACATCATTGGTACTTGAAGATTACCAATTTTTTCTCAATCTGGCTTCTTTAATTAATAACTAACGAAAATTCCTCAAAAAAATTCCGGAAATCATCTGAATTTTTAGGATTTTATAATCTTGCGCATGCGCATTACATTCTCGCTTAATCACTAGAGGCTCTTTATTTTATGTTTCCACAACAACATATTTGCATGGATAAACTTGGAAACGATAAAACAAATGTGTGTTAATTTTCACTGGAATTTTTTTATGTTCATCAAAGAAAATACGGGAGATAACTCTAAGACAGTGCATTTACTAGAAAAAATCCCGATAGTTTTGAATGTCAACAAGATGTGTAGAAAACGTTGTTAAAATATGTTGGATTCTGCAATTACAGATTTAAACTTTTCGAGAAAAGGTATTTACAGCTTCAAAATGGTTTTTGTGAACAATTTGACTCTTATATTCAATGCAACTTAATGTTCTCCCAAATCGTTTTGGAGCGATTCAGAATTTTCTAATTTTCTGCTACATTACGCCGGGTATATGGGAGGCATTTCATTGTGGGAACCCACGGGGTTTCTATCCGTTATACTGCAGTGTAACGGATAGAAAACCCGTGGGTTCCCACGATAGAGGCATTTCGACTGTGATGAAGGCATTTCCTGAGACACAGTTAGATTATTCCAACTCAGCAGAGTGTATAGTATATTTTGTAAATGCCCGATATCATATGCAATGTCAACCCGTGCAAGCACGGGTAAAAGTCTAGTCAGACTTAAGAAAACAATCTAAATTATTCATTTCAAAGGAATATTAACAGCACGAGTTTTTTAAAAAGGTCATAGTTTCTTTTATGTTTTCAACAAAACAGTTGAATATTTTAAAAAGGATTTAGTAAGGCTACTTTTATTTTGATTTTTTTACGCTCAGATTGCCACCAAAAACCAGTTGATTCACTAAAAATAGGACTAGGTATTTCCGGGGCTATTGTTTTAGTCGGAGTAACCCTCATCATCATTTGGAAAATACTCTCTTTGGTGTATGACAAAGTGGAATATTCCAAATTTGAGACAGAAATAAAAGAACTAAATTGGGAGGTGAGGTTTTAGTTCATACACATATTTGAGTCTTCATAATAATCCAGTTTGCGTTCCCGAGTGTTTTCATCTTCAAGTGAATCTACTATTTGAACTTTCACTTACTTTTCTATCGTTAAATGACTTTAATTAGCACCCAATTTGGAATTATGAATGTCCGTTCTCAGTTGAAAACTTTTCGATATCAAAACGTAAAGGGCTGTAAGTCTCCAACTGTCCTCGCTTTTTTGCATAGATTTAGGAGAGATGGTATCTGTTTTGCTTTGCACTTCTTCTACAAAATATTTCGCAATTAAAAATGGAGATTCCAACATTTGTATTCCTTTATTCTTTTTATTATGTATCGTAAGATCGACATCTCGAGAGTTGTGAAAGGTTTACGATCATTGATATTTATTCTGAAGGTAAGTCGTAAAATTCCAATCCATACGACGTTTGGATTGGATAAACGTCAAAACGTTTATCCAACTGTGTAAAATAAAAGTTGGATTTTTATTGGACTCACACAAAATTTTTATTTTTTGATTATGGCAACTGCAATAGGATGAAATATACGGAATGTTATCATAAAGAAGATTTTGCGCATTATAAGCCATCAACAATCAGTAACAAGTCGTTAAAAATCATCTGGTAAATAAACAAGAGGCCCATGGGCCACATCGCTCACCTGAGGAACAATAGGTATGATAAAATCAGCTCAATGGAGTCATAATACAAACTATCTGGACAATGTACAATAATACATTTAGATCCTGTATAAGTAAAATCCATTTTCCCCTGGATATTCTTATGTTTATAATCATTAGTCCCTTTTCTAACAGGATGATTTTATAATCACATCATATGTTGAGTATTGCAGTTCTCAAAAAGATCCCTAACAATAGTTTATATATGGGATATAAACGTACATCAAACTCTGAACCTTTGTTAAACTTGTTAAACTTTGACCCCCCCCCATTGTGGCCCCACCCTACCCCTGGGGATCATTAATTTCACAACTTTGAATCTACACTACCTGAGGATGCTTTCACACAATTTTCAGCTTTCCTGGCTGATTATTTCTGAGAAGTAGATTTTAAAAGATTTATTCTGTTTATTCCTATGTAAAACATCGACCTCCCATTGTGGCCCAAACCTACCCCCAGGGGTCATGTTTTCACAAATCTAAATTTACACTACCTGAGGATGCTTCCACACAAGTTTCAGTTTTCCTGGCTGGTTTCTGAGAAGAAGATTTTAAAAGATTTACTCTATATAATAATATGTTAAACTTCGACCCCCCATTGTGGCCCCAACCTACCCCCAGGGGTTATTATTTTCACAACTTTGAATCTACACTACCTGAAGATGCTTCCACACAAGTTCCAGCTTTGCCAGTGGATTAGTTTCTGAGAAGAAGATTTTTAAAGATTTACTGTATATATTCCTATGTTAAACTTCGATCCCCCATTGTGGCCCCACCCTACCCCCGGGGGTCATGATTTTCACAACTTTGAAATTACAGTACCTGAGGATGCATCCACACAAGTGTCAGCTTTCCTGGCTGATTAGTTTCTGAGAAGAAGATTTTTAAAGATTTACTTTTTATATTCATATGTTAAACTTCGACCCCCATTGTGGCCCCACCCTACCCCCGGAGGGTCATGATTTTCACAACTTTGAATCTACACTATCTGAGGATGCTTCAACACAAGTTTCAGCTTTCCTGGCCGATTAGTTTCTGAGAAGAATATTTTTTAGGATTTACTCTATATATTAATTTGTTTAACTTCGACCCCCATTGTGGCCCCACCCTCAGGTGAGCTTAAAAGGTTAAGTTTACAATTCAAAAAGTTGGTTACTGGAAGAACAGACTTTGAAAATTTTCGTAATAAATATTGACAATTTCTTTTACTTTTTTAATCTTTAGCTTTTAAGATCTGTGTACAAACATAGAATTGTGAGCAAATCTCTGTATCTTGCTTATAATTCGAAGCTTAACACTCAAATATGGTTAGTAAATAGAAATTGTAGGGTAACAATTAAACACAAGAAACATGCACTACATGTATAACAAATAAAGAACACAATTTATTTTTTCGAAATGAATCATATATATACATGTATATACCTACATATTTCCGTCAGCGATATCAAACTTTATTTTAACTGAATAAACTCGAGAAAATGCCGAGTTTCTCATCCAAACCTATTGCATTAATCTACCATTACGCAAAAGATAATGCCGAATTACCGATAGAATGAATTGTATTTCAGTATCCCTTCACCAGATTTTGCTTAATTTGCGCAGGTAAACAGTTAATTGTTTGATTTACCGAAGTCTCTGTTTAATTTGATACGTAAAAATCAGGAAATACAGACGATAGTTCCCAGGTTACAAAGCATAAATAATGAAAACGAAACGAAAATCAGAACAAGCTAACACCAACGTCATGTGTGAAAACTGTCAACGCATTGAAATATTTAGCCTTAATTTACTTCACAAAATCGGCACCAATATATTTTGCATGTTTCAAAAATTTCCCTTCATACGTGACGGTTGCATAGCAAGCAAATTCATCATAGTCAGATCGACCCTTTTTCGTATAATTACATGGCTGCTTTAAACAAAGAACCTCGTTTTAGAAGTATGGAATACGAGTCTTGTTAAAATGGGTATGCAAACCCGGGCCGTGGCAAAATAAAAGCCGGGGCAGATCGGCAATCGTCAATTCCAAATACGCATTATTTTGCACCAATATTTACAGCGAATACAAATATACTGGTCCATCAGATATCCCGAAATTTTAATGAGATTGGCAGATTAATACCTGCCAATCTTTTGATTTGCTCAGGCCAAGTCTTGCCTACCCATTTTACCGTATGCCGAGCCCGAAGCTATTAAACTGATTGAAACACACCTTTTCTTTATTATTATTTTCGTAATAACTCAGATTTGAAACAGAATTAGCACTTAATTTTTGCAATTTATATTTTCTTTCCCATAAGGATAATTTATGCTAAACTACGTTGAATTGAACTCGGTAGTTCTTGAGAAGAAGATTTTTAAAAATGCACCCCCCTTTTTCTACAGTTTCAAGGTTTTCTCCGCTTTAAATACAGATCGGACTTTATATTCGCCCTCCCATAAGGATGCTTTGTGCCAAATTTGGTTGAAATTGGATAAGCGGTTTTAGAGAAGAAGTTCAAAATGTAAAAAGTTTACAGACGGACAGACAGACAGACAGACGGACGGACAGACGGACGACGGACAAAATGTGATCAGAAAAGCTCACTTGAGCTTTCAGCTCAGGTGGGCTAAAAATGTGAACACATTTGAGAGTTATGTGGTTGCAATTGCTGTCTGAAATTAGTCACAGTGAGATTGACACACTGAAAATATGGAAATCGTGTAAAAATACGTTGCTAAGTAAATTGTGGCTTTTTGTGTAACCATGTCTATTTAGGATGAGAATATTTGCTTTAACCAAAAAAAATGATACTTATTGTAAAGCACAAATTGTCATTGTAACTTAACATTTACAGTTTTTTTTTTCGAAACTTTCAGCCTGGGAATCCCATTTACAAAGATTGCACCACGACGGCACAAAATCCAACTAGTAACTACAGCAGACTTATAAACCCCGAAAATCAGAACAAATACGAGGGTATCGGGAAAACAAAGATTGACGTTCATGAATACAAGAAACTCGAAGAATTTGAAAGAAAAGAATCTAATATCCCAGAAACACAAAATAAACGTGATAAAATGAAACAGACACGAGTCAGCTCTCACGAATATTTGGAAATAGAAGAAGAAATGAAGGAAGCGAATCATGATACTACCGATACTCCGGAAAAATTGAAAAAATATGATAAAATTGATCAATCTCAAGCTGATGTTCACAAATACACAGAACTCGATGAAGCGGAGGAAATTGAACTTGATATCACCGACAATTACGATGAAATCAACGAGGGACAGATTGCGGCAGATCATTACATGGAAATTTCACAAATTTAGGAAAGGAAACTTAACCAATAGTTTAATATATTCGATCGGTTTTCACGTGAAAAACATCTACTTCAACAAATGATGCAGTGCCAGAAACAAGCGACGCTTACTTACTTACCCTCATGGTAGCGAGCACAAAGTCACACTCTCACACACCCACCAAAACACATAATTGTCATCACGCTTACCGTTGTAAAGTGTTAAAGTGTATTTGTTTCAATCTAGCAATCTTTGATTACAATTAATCATCAAGTCTGAAATTTTATAAATATTTAATCATATCTGTTGTGTGCTTTTTTTGTGTGTTAAATTTTGTTCATGTATTGCTAGTTTGGTTTTTGAATTTATGCTTTGTAGACGTCAGCATTTAGTAGACGTTAACTTCTGTTTAAGGTCAGAGCAAATGACTAACGTCTAAAACTTACCACACTTATTAGGAGTTTTTATTGATGAATTTATGTAACGCTCATTTCTTGTTTGTTACGTATATCGCTTTTTATTTTTAAGAAATACAGAGTGGTACTTAAACATTCTGCCTTTTTTTCAACTCAACATACTGAAAATGCTATATGGTTTTATCGATATGAACACTTTTATCAAGCTCTTGTAATACACTCTATTGGATATATTTTCAATTGGAAATTATATCTAGAATATTTAAGGTATTCCGTTCCAGCCGAAGACCTTACTATTATTGTGCTGGTTGAAATTATTCTTATTTTTCTTTTTTTTTCTTTCTAGACGCGAACTTTGAGGCCTCATATTGTACTCATTTCTAAACGGTTTTTGCTCAAATTTTAAGGGCTAATAGATTATACAAAACACCTTCTTATTCAATTCATACATTTTTGAAATCCTCTTCCGTTAACTAGTTATTATCCTTTTAAAAAAATTAGGGCCTTTGGTTTCCAGACGAAGGCTCCGAGACTATGATAGCAGAGAATGGGAATTTAACGAATTTTAACAACAGAGACATTGTAGTTGTGCACATCGGATTTCTTGGGGTTTTTGTTTTTGGATTGCGTTTTTTTATTTAGGAAAAGGTAGAGGGTCAAAAACAGGATTCCGAAAAGTGCGAAAATTTAGACGTATTTTCCTTTATTTCTTTAAACGAAAACTATTTTGTTAGACATGTAGAATAATAGTTGTGCAGAATATCAAGGGCTTTCATTTATAACCAATAAAAAGGGCTGGCCTTCTAAATTAAGGGCATATTTTTAAAGCGTTTCCATGGTTACTAAACCGAAATTCTAAAATCTGTTTTTTCATTTAGTTTGAATAAAAAGTGCTCATAATGGATTTTTTGGTAAACACTATTATAATTGTGCAATTAAGAATTAAAATATGAAAATTGAGAACCGTTGCTATTGTAACAAGCTTAAAAATAAGGACAATTATAATATGTTTAGACATCTTTGAATCGATATTATTCACTAATAATGAATAAATATATGAAATCAAATGGTGAGAGAAAATAAAGTATGTCCTTAACGATACTGACACTTGAAAAAAATCTGAAATTTCACTGTTGCATAGCAAAGCTGTGTGTGGTATATAATAAAAATCTAGATAATTTTTACAAGTTCCAACAAAAACAGTTGCAAAAAAATTCTAAAATCGGGAATTAAAGCATACCAAAAACATCTTCAGTTTCTCAGTTTTTCCTATTTTTTGGCCCTGTTGCCATAGCAACGGATGTCAATTTTCATTAAAAAAAATATATAGCATGGACATTGATATTGATGTAAAAATTTAACAGTTTCCTATTTCGGCTTATTAAAAAACAGCAAAAAACTTGCAAGCAAATTTAACGACCAAAACATAGAAAGGCAAAAACGCATCAAATGCTCATTGACTCAATATGACAGTTAAAAAATTATATATGACTAGAAAACGAGTGTAATGCAATGTTTACACATCGTAATACATGAAAAGGCACAAAACTTACTTCATAGGTGGCTTTAAAGACGAAAAAATAAGCTTGGTTCTGGAACCCACGAGGTTGGCACTGATGCCTTAGATCGCATCCGGAATACAGTCAATAAATGTAAGGTGAAAACAAACAAATCCGGAATTAATAATTCCGAGACACTACATGACTATAATAAATTAACCTGTTGGACACGCTGAACTCCTATAGTTATGAAAAGAATAATATATAATTAAAAGTTTTAAGTCAAAGGTAATTTGTTCTTGGGATTAGAAGTTATGAAATACAACTACATTATGCTATGCAGTCGGTCGCCATAGAAATCATCAAAGTAATGCAAGTGCCGACAGATTTGTAATTTCTTTGAAAGACCATGATAGTTCACTTGACTTACAGACTATAATATAACGACAAATCTGCCTCCAAAAAAGTATGCCCTTCTCAAGGTTACACTTCAGTGAGATGGACATGTGATCTTGGGGATTTTCGTTATTGCTAATTATATGAAAATTTCTATAAAAAGAAGTTTTATTGAAGTTGTGTGTTATGAGGTTGTAATGCAACTTAATTTACTTACAAGGTTAGCTACAGCCAGTGGAATACTAATTTTAGGTCAACAATGAATACTCAATCTATTAAAATACAAGATAAATAGAAGTGACAAAAGATTGTTAATGAAATAAAACAGTAGAAATTGTGAAGTCTTGGTTTGCTTGGTGTACTGGCACTAATCTTTAAAAACAATAATAAATACAAATTTAATTCTAATTTGATCACTGTACAGTATTTTTATGCCTATTGTTCATTTACATGTAGGATGTCCACAAAGACCGATTGATTCCATCATATTAGGACTTGGTATTTCTGGGGTCGTTGTAATAGTCGGATTAATCCTCATCTTTTTTTTGGAAAACACTCTCTTTTATTTATGACACTATTGAGTACTCAAGATATAAGGCGGTTATAAGAGATCCAATTTGGTAAAAAGGTGAAGGGGGGGGGGGGATTGGGTTAAACTCAGATTTTGTAAGAAACTAAACACTATCATCATAACATTTATACTATAGTATAAAAGTTGAATCGTGATTATCTAGAAAAATTACGAGTAATCATTCCGTAATTATAAAATGTTTTCTCGTAATGATGATAAAGAATAATTACGTTTAATAAGTAACTGAACAAAAAAAAATCCCGTTTATATTAGATGAAAAAAATTCGCTTTGTTGAAATGGATACGATCTGAAAAATAAACTTAGGCATAGTTTTACCTCTGTAAAGATAATTGTTACTTGCATTTCAACAAAGATACATGTATGATTAAATTGTATGCCTTAAAATTGCAATGAGCAATCTTTTATTGAGGTCTTCCGTTTCCAAGGGAAGACCTTATAGTTTTCGTACAGTTTCTTATTATTAAGGTCTTCCGTTTCCAACGGAAGACCTTATCGTTTTCGTACTGTTTCTTATTATTATTTTTTCCCCAAATTTTGTGCACGCGATTTCTCAAAAACTATTGGACTGATTCCAACCATTTTTTCACAGATGATGAGATGTAATCTGAATTTTATAAGTTTTTGAAATTTTTGTTGTCGTCACTTTCGGTAACGATTTATCGGCCATTTTGTTCATTTTTACGACGTATTTTGTGCAGAGCTGATCTCAGAAACTATTAGAGATATGACTTTGAAATTTTCAGGATAGGTAGACCATGGTTTGAACTTGTGCACTATATAGTTGTTTTGCACCAGTGGCGGTATTCCTTGGAGCTCGCTTAGACCATGGTTTGAAGTTGTGCACTATACAGTTGTTTTGCACCAGTGGTGCTATTCCTTGGAGCTCGCTTAGGCACGAAAATGGGGTACAGATTTTGAATAAAAATTTTCTTACGTTTTGATCAGTATCTTTTTATTGGTTGATTTTTTGTTAAGACATATAGAACACAAGTAGTAGCGAATCAAAAGTTCTATCCCACAAAATTAAGAAAAGGGGCTGGCACCTTTATTTAGTGATCAAGAGCCTCGTAAAGTCTATTACGAATAACTTAAAAACGAAAAATATTTTGTTCTGCATTTTAAAATCAAAGTTGTTGATCGCTACAATATCTGTTTGAAAAACTCATCGTCAAGCCCATGTTTGACGTAATTTGGAATTTTTATTCATTATCTTAACATTGGGGGGGGGGGTGTTAATTTTTAAATTGTATCGATATTTTATGGTATCATTAAAAAAAAATTGAAAAAACAAATCGGACGGAAGACCTACTCGTTACTCGTAACGAGTTCGTATCTATTTATTGTTTTTTTTCCCACAAATTTTGTGCACGCGATTTCTCGGAAACTATCCAACCGTTTTACACATTTTTTTTTTACAGGTGATAGAGAGTGATCTGAATTTATTGTGCTTTTAATATTTTTGCCGTCGTCACTTCCGGTGCCGATTTATTGGTGATTTTGTCATTTTTTCGATCCATTTCGTGCACGCTTCATCTCGAAAACTCTCAGAGATATGAATATGAAATTTGCAGGATAGGTAGACCAGAGTCTGAAGTTGTGCCTATTGTTTTTGTTTTACGCCGTTCTTAAGAGCTCACTATGGCTCAAAAATTGGGTACGAATTTTGTTCCCCTTCTTTGTAAACATTTCTCAGAGATGGCTCGATAGATTTTCTTGAAATTTTAAGGAGTGATAGAAATAAATTATATATCAAGTATCCAAATTTTAATTCTTTCAAAGTGCATTTCCCGTTGTCCGTTTCCTGTCCCGCGACAAAAAGCTTGTGACATTGACATCTCAAAAATGATAAGGACTTGAGCATTCAGACTTTGAAGGATTATAGAACTATAGTTGTAGATGCCTTTAAACTATTTTGGTTTGTTCGTCATAACTTCCGGTCGTCACCGGAAGCACTTTAATTTTTTTTTTAATTTTGCATTTAATTTGTTTCATATAGAATTGAAATATAAGTAATAATCCTTACATATGTGATGTATCCGATGTTAAATAAAAACAAAAAACTCGACTTCTGGTGAGATATCTCAAATATCTCAGAAAGCGTTTTTTAAATGAATGTTTCACCCACGAAATCTCAGAAAGTCAAGTGATCAGTACACGAAACTTATATAGATAATAGACATTCGATAGAAAATGCGTTTAATCGCTTTCATTTTGTCAACCGTCACTTCCGGTCCTCACCGGATAGTTAAAACAAATCAAGCTGTTTGAAAGTTTAACTGTTTTTCTTTGACAATTTTAGTTCAATTAATAAACAATAAAGTACAAGTGTCTAATGTAAAAAAAAATACTAAGTTTTATTTTCACTGAGCATTTCCGTTTGTCCGTTTCCTGTCAAGAGACCAAAAAGCAATGACTCCACGAGATCTCAAAAACAGTGATCACTTGAACAACCAAACTTTGTGGGATGATAGCCCTAAGTATGTATCCATGTTTACATTATTTTGTTTGAATCGTCGTCACTTCTGGCTGTCACCGGAAGCACTTAAAAATATTTTTTTCCTTATTTCTTTTTTTTTTTTACATGGAATGAATACCGGTATATCATTACACGATCTTATATATGTTAAATAAGCAAACATATTCTTGAAAATTTATATATGTTAAATAAGCAAACATATTCTACTCCCGGTGAGTTATATGAAATATCTCAGGTCCTATCCTTTTTACAAATTTGAAACCCACGAGATTTCAGTCACTGTACGTGATTGAGACACGAACATTTGTGAATGATAGACAATTGATTGAAGATGTGTTTAACGGGTTTCTTTTGTCAACCTTCACTTCCGGTACTCACGACAAGAGTTCATACAATTCATGTTTTTAACAAGTTTAACTGATTGTCTTTGGTGTTTCATCTAATAATAAACAGTGTTAATAAACAGTGATGAACACTAGGCAAAAATATAAAAAAAAACTAGCTTTTATTTTCATTAATCACTTCCATTCGTCCGTTTCCGGTCTCGAGACAAAAAACCTAGTTTCACCAGTATCTCAGATTTGGCAGAGAGTATCGATATTTCATTATATCACATATAACAAAATCGGACGGAAGACCTACTCGTTACTCGTAACGAGATCTAGTTTGATCTTATTTTTCAATTTCATAAATTGTTTGAGATTATGAAGTTCCTATTCTCTGTTTACATATAAAATGTAAAGCTCTGTATTTGTTATACCTAGAATGAGAAGAAAAGCAATTTATTTAGTGGAATATAACGTACATTTTTTTTTAACAGAACATTAATGTGTTGAATATCATTAAGGGCTTGGCTTCCATTAAAATAAATTACCCATTATTAGTTTAGATTAGAAGCTCAGATTCAATCAACAAAACTCAAACCAATTGTTATTCCTGGGAGTTTGTTTGATAACTGAAATATGATATACGTAGAATTTAGATGCCATACTTTGCGACTATCTCCATGTTATTTCTCCACAAACAAAGTTAATATAAACAATAATTTATTTATTAGATATGATAGCGAAACAAATGCCATTTTGTGCTTGATTGTTTTTTTTAACAAACTGGGTTTGGGCAAAAATTACTTATGTGTGTAGTTGTGATTCGTTTATAACATCCAATCTGAAAGTTGAATATGAATAAATAAGTTGAGTGACAGGAGGTTGTTAAGACATCTGATGCAAAATGCGTGATTGATATCTTCTATTAAGGAAATATGTCTGGCACTTCAGTCTTCGATAAAAAATTACCAGAAAAAAAGCCAAGATATTCAAAAGTGATTTTTTCCGGGAAATCCATCTCTTCTATAGGGAAATTCTTTAGTTATTTGCAATAGATCCTTTGAGTCCACACACATTTTGTTCGAGTCAGAGTTTTTCTTTGAAGGATTTTAAACATCAAATTGCATTTTAAACGATGACTACTTTATCTTTAAACATTGGCAGAAGCAGATTTTTGGTTCTTGGTTTTGATTACTTTTTGATTACAAAAAAAAAAAAAAATCAAAAATTAACAAAATTTCAGTATCGTGTTTCAATTACTTGTATAAATCAAAAAATGACAATAACGAACCATGAACCATTTCAAAAATCCATAAAACGAAATACAAATTCAAAGCAGAGCTATACAGACCTCCAAATAGATAGAGTAAGGAGGTGGGGGGGGGGGTAGAAGAATACGAGACAAACTTCAAATTACATGTGTAAACTTAAAGAAAAAACATATACATAGTAATTGATATTTGATAAGGAACTAAAAATGAAATAAAACTGTCCATATAATTATAATAAATGCAAGAAAACAAAACAGTTTTCGTACAATTGTCTTGATTCTTTTTCAGCGGCGTTGACCCCGTGACGTCAACTTTCATCTCACGACATATCGGCTTCATTCAAAAATCTGTATTTGCTGTACATTTTCAAAATAACGTTTTTCCAAATAGATTTCCATTATATCAAAAATTTTAATAAAATATAATAGCATAATAACAAATTATAACCGGTGTTAAATTTCAATAAAGGCTTCGCTTTCAGTCGAATGATTTACTTCTGCTTAGTTTGGATTACTAGCTAAATTGACATAATTAAGAAACTCTGTAATTGTTGGAAGTGATATTCAAAAGAAGTGTATACAACAGAAAATTTAGATTCCATTTAGGGTCACCATTTCCATTTAAAAGAAAAACAACAAAGTTTAACTAAGCAATCTTTTTTTCAGGTAGACCTGGTAAATTATAGAGACGTACATAAGTTGCTAGATCGCCTTATCAACAGATATTTACGTACACTATTGACTGATTATGAATCAGTCTCTTCAGTCCAATTTGGAATGTCAATTGCTCGAGTGACAGAAAAGTAAGACATCTGATGCGGAAGGTGGTGTTGATTTTCTTGTTGTAAGGAAATACGTCTGGCAAATTAACGTAGATATTGACTCAGTACTTGTAACACCCGATCATTTAAACACCGACACCTTCCCGAAAACAATATGTTTGATATATGGATTTTCATAGCAACGTTGTGTAAGTACATTTTATATCAAAATTTTTACATTGTTTTTATATGTCTGTTGTGGGTTTTTTTATGAAGGAAATGGGGTTTGTAGTGGTTATGAAAAAAGCTATATAATTCTTTAGTAAACGTTCATATGTTAAATATAAAGTATCTTTCAAAGCAGCTTGTTACAATGTACATGTGTATCTAACAGGTATTTACATGTTTTGATAAAAGTTTCTTTTGAGATATATTCAGTAATGAAAAAACTTGATTAAAGAATCAGTATAAATAAGCCTTCAATACTTCTGATGACGGCTCAGAACTGTATTTTAATAGTCTGACAAAGGAAGACATATATTTCATTTGAATTGTGGTTTTCTTGCTATAATTAAGATATTTAATTACTTCAAGACAGGTTTTATTACATAAATGTGAAGAAACATTTCGACGGAAAACTATAAATCTGAAATAAAATATCGATATTGATATGTTGAGTCATGTACCTGTTGCAATATTACCTCATTAAAAAATATGATTTGTGTATGTAATTAGATATGAAAGGGAAATAATGATAAACTGTGTGTTTCATTACGGATGTTTACCGGGCACTTACTATACATACACGGTATTACGTATTCTGACTTGATATTTCTTTCCCGCAATTTTCTAAAGCTGTATTGTAATTTAAAAGGGTAGTATTCAGCCTTCATCATATCAAAAAGAGACAGGAAGATTTAAGGACGCAGTGCTATTAGATTGCAAAAAAAGTTTTGTACATATTTTATAAATACCCGCACACTGCCTACAGTTAAAAATCCATTGTATCAAATGTAATTGACGTTTTAATGCTTGTTTAATCATTACATTTCTTTGCTACGAAATTCCATACAATTATGTTACCCTTTTGAGATTCAACACGGGAAAGCTTAAAGATAATATTTTTTTGACAAAAAATATTAAGACATGTATTATCTTTGAGTGTTAAGGAAGCATGTGGACAATTAATCCTCTTATTTTGACTGTTATATTCAAAATCGTGAAATTAAATAACCATTTAAAAAAAAATCAAAAACTTAGTACATGTGTATTATCCTTTAAAATAGACGGCAGTGCAATAAAATCGGGTAGTACATAACAGCCACATTGGTGCATTATCACGTGACAACTATAAATAGCTTACGTATATTCCTTTACAAAAAATGATATGGAACAAACACTACCCCGCAGTTTTTTAAAATAAAATAAACATACCCCAAATGACGGCAAACCATCTCAGTTTAATCAAAACCGCTGCTAGAATTCTATGTTCTTCTTAATTAAATAGTTTTTCATTCAGCGCTCGTAAAACCTTCACAACTTTTATAAAGTTTGTACGGAAAACGGTATGTTGCAACAAAACAACACACAACATGAGATTCTAGCAGCACTTTCCAATTTAAGCATTAATCAAACTAACGAAACGTAAATTTTTTTTAGTTCAATATAAACGGGGTAGTGTTGTTCTGGTCTGATTTCTATATCGTAAACAACGACAGAGGAAAGCCTGGCCGAGAAATAAAAACAAGTTTACATACCTTTTAGCGAATGATTGATAAAACTAACATCTCTCCCAGTATTCCTATGTTCAATTTTCAATAAATCACATCACAATTCTTTATTAGATTAGTTATATTTTGAATAAGTTTACAAAGCTTTCCGATCAAATTCACACGACATTCGACTTTTAGTCATTACGTCATCAATGTGTAAATCTACGTAATACAAACTAATTTATGAAAAGAAAATTGTCTTCAGTATTTTTTATTTGTTTTAGTCTACGTTTCGTTGCTTAGATATTTAAAAATGTACATAATAACTCAGATTTGTGATTTCACGGAATTACATGTAACTCAGATTCTATTTGCTTCCTTACGACCCCCGCGATGACTTTTACAAATTTCTGTGTTACTTCTAGTTGTAGCAGATGAAGTTATTGAAGGTCAGCGATGTTTTGGATCGAGGTGTGGTGATTGCTTGATGAATGAACACTGTTTGTGGTGCAAGGACCAGGTAGGGATGTGTAAAAATGCAATAGCGTCAATAATTAAGATGAAAAATTTAAGATATACGCTCCTTAAGTACGCATATGTATTATGCTTTTCAATCGAGTTTAAATCCGAAGACAGTGTTAAAAATGTAATACGTTGGTATAATGAAATAATATCATATTTTAAATATTTCATTTGTAGGATTATGCACGATATTTAATACTTATTGTAGTATTGCTGTAGAAAAATAACGACTACAGGAATTTAATATGTTTATTTGAAAGTGATTGTCATTTGATACACAATATATGATAAGCTAATATTAATTATGAGCCGCAGCACATGTTTTTCTTTAGATTTCTTGCTTTGTTTGCTTATAAATTGAAACAACCTAAGAGTTTAATGACTCATATATCGTCACATTTACAAAAGTTAATATTTTCCTCATTTACACTTGACAGTGGTCTAGTTATTATTATTTTTTTTCGCAACAAGGTTTTTTATGCTCAACGTTGTGGAAGTTATTTGGAGTTAAATGTTTCCGGTTGTAAAGAAGTTGTACAAAGAAAATCCCACACAGTTGAGATACTTGAGGTAAAAATATGTATGCATGTATATATCGAAAAAGTAGCATATATATGATACAAGACAATAAAAATAAATCTTCTCTCTGATTATTGTGTAACACAGTGATGTCTTTGTGGTAGTTTATTTATCAATCCAGTTGTTAGTTGACAAGTTTACAAATTGATAAGTTGGCATATTGACAGTGGTCCTAGGTGAAGAATACAATATACGTAGATATTTAACCAAGTGAGAGCCTTGATTGTGCACAATAAAAATAAATATGTTGTTACTCTTCAAACTATACACACGTGAAAATATCAAGCAATCCTAAAATCAATCATAGCAGGGCGTCTGTCATATTCATAAATATATGACCAGCTGATAACATCAGAAAACCCACTAGAAATAAAAAAAACTTTAGCGGTGATTTACTTTTTTGAATGTTTCTATGTGTATCAAAATAAACATTTACTTGTGTTATAAATGCCTAACTCAATATGTATGCAAGACAGAAAAAATATCCTTACTTACAATTATCAGACAAAGCTGCAACTGACAATACGTCTTTTCTTTTCAACATACAGCCGAAAACGCAGTAATCCCTTCTGTCCATTTCCGTAAAACAATCATCAATCAGAGTCACAAGTGTGTAAAATTATCAAAATTACTTCTTGCCAAAATCTAACATTGATGTAATTATTAAATAAAGATACATGTATATAAATAAATTTATTTTACAAATTTAAAAAAAAAATTAAATAATTTCTAGAATCTCGAGCCCGATCATATTAATCTAACGTCTATCCTCTTACAATTGAAATACTTATAACAAATCACAAGCTGTATCGCATAGCGTATATTTGTAATAAGCAAAACATTTGACAGAAAATATTGATGTTATATTACAAAAACGATGTAAAATGCACCTAGAACAATATTATGCCAGCAATAATGAATTTGTATATAAAATGACAACCTAGGATAATACGATATCAATGAACATAATCTTATTTGTTTCATTTTTATTTGAAATACATTGCTCTTTTAAAACTGTGTTTAAGTTGACTTGTTCATTCATATTGAGTCGCTTTGTCTTTTTTAAATAAACTATATTTAGGTTCAGTTGTATACTTGCGATTTGTTTGCATGCTGACAATATTAAAATGAATTATGTTTGTTAATAGAACAAAGAATTTTCTGATGGGGGTCCAGGACTTGATCCAATTCAAATAAAACCACAAAGAATAAAAATCAGACTGGTACCAAGTAAGTCAGCATTCATAAATTCTACATTTGGTATTTATATCAGCTTTGTAATTTTACGATAAAGGAATAACAACTCATTTGAACATAAAAAGGTGATCAAAAACTAATGAGAGTGATCAAATTTAACATACATTTGATAGACTTAAAAAACCCTAAAAGTTTCAGAAATAGATTCATTCATACATTACTGTTTTAGAAAGGACTATGTGCGGCATAGCCAAATATCTCTCCTCCACCCCCCCCCCCCCCGATTTCAACTAATTTTAAGATAGTATTGTATAAAACTCAAATCTTCATAAATCATTGTACAGGGGATGCCTATCACTTCAATCTTGATTTTAGTCATCATTATTCATTCGCTGTTTATTTATGGCATCACCTAAATGACTTAATTCCCACAAATTTGCAAACAAATGAGAATATTATCATGTTTGCTTTATATTTTGCATTCGGAAGTGTAAAGTGCAGAGCTGCGTTTTATAAAAGAACTTACGACCAAATTAATGAATGCTAATTAATCATAAACTAATCAATGTTTTATTCTTATGGCTGTATATTATTATTATGGACATTAGAGTAGTTGTATAAATAAAGCTCTGTCTTAGTTTTGTTCTTTAATTATATATCATTCCATGAGACTGAAAATATTTATGACTTTGTCCTAAGTTCTTTTGTAAAACGCACCCCAGGTCTGCTTAAGTAAGATATTTACATATGTATTTCCTCAGATAGTTATACATATTATACTAAAAAATGGTACTGAGCAAGTCTGCGCTCGTGGTGTCCCAGTGGAAAAACCATCCGAAAACACCCATATTTTGCTACAAAACATCAATATATCAAAATAAGGCATTCCTACTGACGTCATTTCTACATTATGAGGTCACTGTGGTGATAAACTTTTACATCCTTATTTTCAATATGATTTTAAATATCTTTCACTTTATTTTTAAAGGTCTTTAAGAATTTCAATTTTGGGAGCAAAATATGCATAATACTGCACATTGCCCTTTCACCTGCAGAATAAACAATTACACGACTTCGGGAATGAGTAATATTGCTATGAAATATCTTTATTCTTTTAAAGATTTAGGGCACAAGTTGATTTTTTTCATTTCAGAAATGATTTTTTATTCATTTAAAGGCAGACTTATTATGCGTTGATAATTATGGGGCTTGGGTTAACCAAGGGTAAAAGATTATCCCTCAAAATAATGCCAATCACCATAATGCCTTTTGGAAAACCATGAACATTATAACTTCAATATAAAGTTTGATTAAAGTTTTCCTTTATATGCTTTAGGTTTTTTTTCATTGCAGACAGTGTACGCCATTATGTGATGTTACACTACAAGGTTGCACGGAACTTTCCACTTGATCTTTACTTTCTTCACGATCCTTCTAAATCAATGGAGGATCTAATAACAAGTCTCACTCAATTAACAAATGATATAGGTATCTATAGATTTTTAATTTAAACCAATTAATTTGATGATATACAGATATATTTTTAAAAATATTTTATGTTAACTTTGTTATAATTTATCGTTCCTGGGAATATTTAAAAGCATGACCTTTTACATTTTTTTTTTCAGATAAACCAAAGCAATTATTAACTATAGCTATAGACTCCTATGTCATTGTTTTTTATTGTTACAAATTCCTAAAGTAAATTTGTATTGAAATATTAGACAAGTTAAAAAACAAAGATAGATGGCAGGGTTTAAAATTAAGTAAATGGTGTATCATCTAAATTCTGAAGTTTCTTATTAATGGCTTACAACTTCAGAACATGTTGTAGGACATGGAGATTTAAACTTATTGTCCGTTTATTCATGCGAGAAATTTTAAAGAAAACATTTTCTTTTTTTCAGCGAATGAAATATCAAATATCACAACAGATTTTAGGTTTGGACTCGGAACTGCCATGGACAAAGTTATTAGTCCTTTTGTTCGCAGAGACCCTAAGTAGTAAGTATCAAAATATTTAAAATTGATTTATGAATTTGATTTTTTTTAACTACACAAAGTAGATTATTTCACAGTTTGCTATCATATATACACTGTGAAATGATCTACTTTGTGTAGTTAAAAAAAATTAAATTCATAAATCAATTTTAAATATTTTGATATTACTTTATAATGCTTTTTTTTATTCTAAATGGTCAAACCATGACTCCTGGAATATTATGTAAGCCCCAAAAGTCGTTTCATAGTTCGACATAGGAATTAAGAGGAATGGAGAAAAATATCAGTCTGAAGAAATAATATGCTTCAATTTGTAAGATTACAATGAAAGCAATTTTTAAATTGTGTAAATTCTATATTGGTAAATCAAGATTTCAAGGAAAATACTGAGCCCAAAAAGAGGATCAAAGTTTAACAAAAAACAATTTAGGGAATACATTAAAAATCACCTTCTCGAGAACTAAACTGTTATAATATGCAACACTACTACGCTTAATAATTATAAAATATGGATCAGCATTTGCAAATCTTCATATATTTACATGTATATCAAGGTCACTTTGTTTCACCTTTTATAACTATTTTTTTTTAATATATGTGTTTAATCTATCTTATAATCTTGTTATCTTAAATACGTCGAGTCCAAAAAATGATCAGATTGGCCATTTAATGCATTTTAGATCATAAGATACTTTAGATATGTTGTCCGATAAAAGTAGGCCTCTTTCTATAGGGTGTGTGATATATTGTCAAATCTTGGGGAAAAAAAGTTTAAATAATCTTAAAAGGTTTCAGATTTTAACATTCCTTATTTTATGAATTTTCTAGTTTTGTATATATCCGATTAGTTAATATGACTGAACATTCTGGGTTTCTGTTCTCAAATGTATTTGTAGTTTAATCTATCCCTGCGGTACACCACACATTTATTGCGACCATCCGTATTCCTTTTTACATCGACAGTCTCTCACAGCTGATACAGATGCGTTTAAGGTAATAACTTATTTTATACAAATTTGCCAGTTTTCAGTGGCTTTCTAACACTCATCGAAAATATTAAATAAGTCGCTAACTTCATGAAAAAGACCACATTTATTTTGAATTTCTTGTATATGTATTTATGCAGCCCAAAAGTATTATACGAGTATGCTGTCAAAAGTAGTCAAAAGAAAATTATTAATTTAATGGCTGAGATGAAGATTATAACATTTAAGCCTACGGTCTTGAAGAAACAAATTTATTCATTATAATTTTTGTGTTTATGCTTTTCTCCTTTTGTTCAAATTACAGGCTGCATTAGGTAAAGTAAATCGCACTGGCAATCAAGATATAGTAGAGGGTCTTTTTGACGGGCTGATGCAGGTCATGGTATGTGGGGTAAGTATTATGTACTAGATACACTTCCATATAGTACAACTACATGTATTAACGATATAGGTAATTTGAAAAGAATATTGTCATGTATAAAAGCATTTTAAACGACTGGCCTAAATATTTTCTCAAATTGTTTAGGATAAGATAGGCTGGAGAAGAAAAGCTAGACGGATGGTTGTGTACGCGACAGATGTTAACTTCCACCAGGCGGGGGACGGTCGGGTATGGTGATCTACATTAGTTATAATCTAATTATGATAGAAAAGGACTGAAGGGTTCTCTCAAAATAGAATTTCAATAGCTTGTGCATTATGTAGGTTCCATGTATAACTGTGCATTGTTTATCACAGATATATCTTATTTAAGAAATCTAAAAATACATGAAGTATATTCATTATTTCATAGAATAACATATTATGTAAGACGATTCATTTTGTAGACAGCAGGGATATTGGAACCAAACGATGGTTTATGTCATCTTGACGATAAAGGATACTATACAAAGGCAGAAATACAGGTACTTCAAGATTTTTTACATAATTATATTATTTACAGTACAATTAATCTATGGAACATAAAACGGTCTCTTATTTTCTGATCGTAAATATTAAAGCTATCATTTTCTCCATGGTAAAAACAGTGATATGCAACATAGAATAGTTATAGTTTAAGGCAGCAATACATACTTTGATTGGGTAAATTAATAGAACTATTATAGTGTTGGTTTGATATAGTGGGTTCCGGTTATCAAGAACAAACTTCCCCAGTATAACGTAGAATAAAGCAATTTTTAGTATAACATGTATATCCAGACACACTCTAAAACCTAGCCTGGCCTGTCCCCGTTGGCCTGGCCTGGTCTCAAAGTTGGCGAGATGCCTTTCCTTTCATTTTATATTTCACACGGTCTAATTTAATAAATTACATTTGTAGATGACTGCAACATTGCATCCTTCGATAATTCGACTCAGCGATTGATTTTAATCATCACCTCCTTGTATATATATGAAACAATTATTTTCCTACGGAGAATTTTCATCAAAATTTGAACAAAGCAAAACATTTTGTGACCTTTAGTGTTGGTTAAAACAAATATAGGCTTATTTCATTTTTTTTTTCTGAAACAATTCGTTGGTAAAAGAAGTTTTACATAGATTTTGTCCGATCCTGAGAACAGTTTGATCTAAATACATTGCAAAAACATGACTAAGTTACACAATGGCAGAGCGAAAATCACATTCTAATGAATTTAAAACAGATTGTATAAAAATCTATTATAATGGACTACTTGACATACCTGTAGTCATAAATATACATTGTGAGTACTATATTTTCAATTGTAACTATTATTTTTAAAAGACTATCACTATAAGATACTAAAGCCACCAAGAAGGATGTTTAATGTGCATTGGAAATAAATTAATAAAAAAAAATCAATAAAATCATCAAATATGTAAAAGAATATATACATAAATTTGAGGGCAAACATTTTTGTAAAGGCCAAATTTAAGGCAAGGCCAATTTTTGAGGCCAGGCCAAACATCGGGGCCAAGCCAAATCTGAGGCCAAAAGTGAGGCCAGGCCAACTTTGAGGCCAGGCCAGGCTAATGGGGTCTTGCCAGGTTTTAGAGTATGCCGTACATTCACTTCACCATAAATCTATAAATCTATAAAAACAGGATTATCCCTCTGTCGGCCAAATCATTCAGAAGGCCCGGGATAACAACGTCAACGTTATATTTGTGATTGGAGGAAAGGAAAGTGGTATAATGAGGTCTTACTATTACGATGAACTGACCAGACATTTACCAGGCAACATCCACAATGCCTCGGCTTTGTCTAACGACTCAAACAACATACTTGATATCATTCGTGAGAATTATCGGGTATTTTAGTAAATCCATAATTATTTCTATCCTAATGATGTAATGCAATTTCATGTAAAAACTCTTCTAGTATATGTACCATTCTTGAACTATGTTTGTAAAGATTACATTGCACCATAACCATTACATTACCAGAGAACTTTGATTGTAGATTCTATGATGCACTATATATATTATGTTAATAATGTTAGGGCATTCTTGAACTATGAAACAGAAATTCTGCTGCATATGTATGTTGTTTTTTCTGTCTCTTTTCTTTTAGAAATTGCGTGAAACCGTGAAACTATCGGCCGACGGTGTTCCTGAAGAACTTGTTCTAGGTTTTTACAGTAATTGTGGAACTGGGTAAGCATCGTATTGCTGTCTGGCCCAAGAGCAAGTATTAAAAGGTTGTCATTAGGTTACAGAAACAGTTTTCGGGCGTTTTTTTTATTCTTTCTTTGTTATGGTTAAATCATTCAATTTCATTTTAGTGATTACTTTTACTCTGCACAGGAAAGAAAAACGGCTGATAATTGTTGAGTTTAATTACATGTATAATCATTTTTTGAGCGTTTTAAGTTAGAAATCCATCAGTCACACCGTTAAAAATTATAGTTACTATGTGACTTTTGTGTCATATTCCAGAATCACAAAAACAAGTATATCGGTATTTTGATGTTCATTGAAATTTACTTTAAACTTAATACTCAAATCTTTACAGGAGAAACATTGATAAGACTAACGTGTGTGAGGGGCTTAACTTTGAAAAATGGGTAAGCAGTAAAATACCTTTTCAACGTAATTTGTTTAACAATATTCTGATCTCCGTATGTTTTTCTTTTGTCCCACAATTATATATTTTATAATCCGTGAGTGCTAAAACACTAAAACGTTACAATACTCTTTGTCATTTTTCATAACATGCTCTCCAACAGACAGTGGAACTGAATGACCATCCATAAATATATCCTCTTTATTTATTATGTTATTTTTTTAAATATATAAAACACTTTCTTCTAAGCTATAGAAATATATATGATCTGAGTAACATTTCCAATGGAATCATCATATAAAAAGGTAGTACAATTGTTGCATATCGAAGCCTTTTAAAGATTATTCCAGTTATTGTAAAGGCATGTGCAAAGTCTGCTGTAAATAGATGACACTTTTTTCGTTGTTCGTTTATAGGTTAATTTTACAATAGCTTTTCAATCGAATATGACCACCTGTCCATCACAGAAATCCTTTAACATGACAATATTCCCCGAGGGCCTGGAGGATCGAGTACGGATGGAAGTTGAACATGAGTGTGAATGTGACTGTCAGCGGGAGCAAGAGGCGGTATCTATCTATCTATCTATCTATCTATCTATCTATCTATCTATCTATCTATCTATCTATCCGTCTTCCTGTGGGTCAATCTTTTTGTTGGTTTTCTCTGATTTAAATATACAATTTTATAATGAAATCGTATTAAGGTGGCTCTATACACCATTTTCTGATGACGCAGTACGCAAAAAAGTAAATCTGGAAACATGCATTTCCGGTACTGGCTGATTTAAACTGAGGTGAATTGTATGGGAACCGCTATTTTGAAAAATTTGTTAAATGGCTCACTCGGAACTACTCGGATGTCTCGTGCACTCGACAATAACATTTGTATGGAGCGTAGCGGAATCAGCCAAGGATTGCCGATTGTAAATGGATAAATTTGATTTGATAATTGGAAAATTCATTACTACAAGTAATGTGGTACGTGACACCTTCACGTTGTGTGGTATTATTTATCGAAATAAGCAATGAAATCAAGTTTAAATTTTTAAAGAGTTTCTTTAGCATCATGGATATGTTACACCGTAGCGCAGTGGGTTAGTGGGTTCACTACAAACCAGTAGGTCATGAGTTCGATTCCCGTTGAGAACAATAAAATTTTGTAACTTTCCAAAAATTTCTAAAATGTATTTTTTGGTTGAATACCGTGAAAGAAAATTCTAAACAGGTGAAAATATTTTAATTATAATATACTTTAATGCACATTAATATCGACACCTAACGGGGATGAGAGGGTTGCTTTGAATTTCTCTCAGGTTAGGATACATAAATCCTATTAGCCTAGTCAATGTTCCCCTTTATTTATTTGACTTAGTTTTGCATTAAAGCGAATGTATTCACTTATACCGGGCAAAGTCTATAATGGAATATGTATGTATTCATCATTCCAACATTATATTTAGGAGATTTTCTTCAACTCAGAAATGAAAAGTCCCCAAGGTGTTTGGGTCTTGGGACTTAGGAACGATAACCCTTACATGAGGAACTTTCATATCAAATAAAATTTAAAATATTTTTTGTGTTTATTTGCAATGGTTTTCATTCAATTTTTTATGTCACATTTATTAAAATACATTTTCTTATAACATCAAGCAACTTTTTCAGATGATTTGTCAACAGAGTAAGAACATATGAAAAATTATGTTTTGGGGAAATACTAAAAAAATTGCAATAATAGCATTTTTGAATGTTAAGAAGTGTTATATTTTTTTTTTATGTGTCCGAAGGAAATATCCATCATATGACAAAGTAATTTCTCTCAATTTGTCGATAGCTGTCTTTTTAAATAATATTTTGCAAAAACACGAAAAAAAAAATAAAAAATTCTTTAAAAATACCTATAGTATCCCTATCGTCACTTTAATATTTCATAAGAATATGTTTTGTGGTCTTCTATTTAAAATTGGAATAAACTGTGGGTGTATAGAGCCACCTTAAAGAGCAAATCGTATTTTTGCTAGGTTCGATAAAATAAGCAATCTATATATATATATATCTATATATGTGTTTTTCATCTACATAGGAACCTAATAGTACGAACTGTAACCAGAGAGGGACATATGAGTGTGGAGTGTGTCACTGTAATGAGGGGTGGTCAGGTGACAGCTGTGAGTGTGACGAGAGATTGCCAGAGGCGGAGGTCTGTGGAACAGAGGCGGGGTAAATCAGAAAAAATGCATAGACAAAAATTGTAAAAATCAATGGGAATTAATTATAAGCAAATGTATAAAAATACAAACATATGTATATAGTTAAAAACTATTAGAGATAAAAAAAGATTCTCAAAAGTGTGCGTGTGTTATTCCATCTACAAAATTTTGGAAATTAATTGTTTGAATATACAAAAAAAAAAAAAAAAAATTACATTCTTTTGACGATATGTGTCCATAAAAAAAGTCTCCGATCATAACATTGACAGGTTTTAAGATAATGTTTAGTTAATCTGATCAACAGAAATTACTAAACTTTATTCGTGTTGTTCATTGATGAAAATACTAACAAACATTTACTGGTTATACATTAAATGAACTAACCGTTTTACAAGTTATTTGTATGTAATTCGTCGAAATTTTAAGTGTTCTTTCAACTGTTTATTTTATAGAATATGTAACAATGTGGGAAATTGTACGTGCAGTAAATGTCATTGTTATGAGGGATACAGTGGTGAAATGTGTGAATGCAACGATAGGAACTGCCCTTACCACAACGGAAGCCTATGTGGCGGTTAGTCATTTAAATTATAAGCATATGTATAAGTGGTAGTCAATGTATCGTAGCTCACTCAGCTTTATCAGCTGATGTCTTATAAATACATGTTGAGAATGTAAATATGATAACGGACAGTGTTCAAAATTACAGCGAAAATACGGTAACGAACAGTGTTCAAAATTTAAGGAAAAACACAAAAGAGTTGCAGAGCCAACACGCACCTCTACAAAAATCAGTGGTAGGATCAGTTGCAAAAGAGGAGTAAGAATCTTCTGCTGAACATTCACATCCGCCGTACGCCCATTTTCACATCCAGAAAAACAGAAAAATTCAAAGTTGCTTGTCAGTATCTTGTCTCGTTTTAGAAATTGTTCGTTTGTAGAGCATAACCTTGAATATCGAATTAACTGAAAATCGAAAATATCATTTGCTGGTTTATGGAGGTTAATTGCTACATAAGTAAGAACAGTTGACAATAGAAACATGAAAGTCAACACGTTTATCATAAAGTTTTGGTGTTAGGTTACCAATAATGTATTTTGCTAGTAAACTATCTAAATATAAAATAAATAACTCACACCCTGTTGTATCTTTTATTTCAAGTTCACTGGGATATATCCAGTTGATGAATAATAGAAAGATACATACGGACCGATATATAAATGCAACCGTTATTGATAGATCTTTTTCCTTTATGTAATGTGGCTTTAAGTAATATACACAGTAGTTAATATAACGGCAAAAGATTAACCGGACGTCGACAAAGAGATGATTACAATTTGGTAGATATAAACAGCGTGTATGTTATCTGTGAGCTGATACCGAAGTATTCGATGATTTACCAAACAAGTTACAACAAGGCATAACAAGCATAGTTATATGTGGTCAAATGTCTTTTGCAAAAAAACAAGTGATATTCAGTAGTGCAGCTACAGACCCTGAAACGTACTACTGCACCAAAAAAGCGTGCGACTTTCGTGCGAGAAACGTTTCGTGTAAACCGTTTAGCGTTTCGTTTAAACCGTTTAGCATTTCGGGAAAAGCGTGCAGCGTTTCGGGCAAAGCGTGTAAATCGTTTCGGGCAAAGCGTGCGAGAACCGTGTGAAACGTTCATCAGATTTCATTCGGAACTCTCTGACAATTTAATTGTTTCAAAATAGCGCTCGTGTTAACCATTACTTTAAACTGTTTGTGATTGGCAAAACTCCTTTGAGATATTCTCGTTAAAAAATCTATAAATGATATACTTAATTATCTTTTTACAAAATTGAATTAATTTTTAACAAACAAAAGAAAAGTATGCGTATTGAAAGAAGACTAGTTCATGAGACTATTTGGCTGTGTACAACCAGTACACATAACCTCCGACATCGGGTAAGACCTGCACCTGGCTGAACCTGTCAATCAAACTCTGTGTATTCTTTTTCATTGGATAGTCACGCGTCTCTTTTTTTGTCAATAGCCAATAGAAATTTAATGACTTCAAGGTAGTCGTAATCAGTATTTGATGATGCACACAATTTCAATAATAGATTATTTAACATTAATTTGAACAAAATTAAATGTAAACATAGAAAAAAAAATATACTGTTCATTTCTATGAAATGGGGGGAGTAGATTCTTCTGAATCCCGATTAAAAATATTTCTACAAGTTATTATAATTTTAATTATTTAAACACTGATTACGGAAAACAACAAGTTATTAACACACTGAAATTTTCCTAAAATGTAAACATGCAATTAATTATTATGGGAATCTATTTGGCTTGCATGGTACTTAATTCAAATAGATTATAATAGAAATATTTTACGCCGTTATCCGGGGCGCCGGTTATGTATACGAATATTGAGACAAAAATTTAAATCATTTTTATTATTTTTTGTTCTTTCCGAAATCCGAAATAGTAATGACATCTTTCTTTATTGTTTAATCGATTGATTTTTTTCTGTGATATTATGTACGGAACATTTATTTACGCGAATGATTCGACATAAGAAAAAAATTAATCGGTTGTTTTATAGCATTTTCTAACTTATGTGACTAATTTTATTTTACATAACTTTCAAAATTATCAATGTAAATAATTACGGGTTTATTTACTGTTAGTATTCTTACATCGTATTCTCTGAAACCAATAAAAATATTAATGTGAGAAGAAAAAATAAATCCCGCCGAATAATAAAAAAACGATTTCACTTTGAATCAAGCGGATTTTATTTTTGGTATTGAATATTGTGTTACTTTTTTTCTTTGGAATTTTTATTATTTACGGCACTAATAAGAATCATGGATATTTCTTTTTAGCAATAAATATATTTTAATTATTGAAGTAATATTTTTGGCTAATTCTGTGAAAAAATAATTTTTTGATTTTAATATAAGTACCAAATTAATTGAATTAATCGATTCAATACTTATGTACATATATGTTTTTATTATCAGTATTTCTATTAATTCGTGTTTTCTTAGAATTATTTCTTACTAACAGGGTAAAAATCCGAGAGGACCCGAATCGATCAGAATAAAAGCGTGTCCAAAGCGTGTGATAAGCGAGCAAATCGTTTCGTGCGAGAATCGTTTCGTGTAAACCGTTCAGCGTTTCGTGTAAATCGTTTAGCGTTTCGGGCAAAGCGTGCAGCGTTTCGTTAAAACCGTTCAGCGTTTCGTGTGAACCGTTTAGCGAGCATGTAGCGAGCGTGCAGCGAGCGTGTGGTGTAGTAGTACGTTTCAGGGTCTGTATAAATGAACATTTCATTTGTTTTTATATATATATATATAGATTTAACTTCACTTGACGTGTATTCAAAATATATCAAGTAGCTCGTGTTAATGCTGTATTATTTGAAAAACAAAAGTTTCAAATAGAAGTATTGTCAGGTATTTCACTAGTTTTCTCAGTGTAACTTAAGTTATTTATATGTGTGTTATATATCAAATGAAAGGCCCGGATCATGGGATCTGCTCTTGTGGAAAATGTTTGTGTACTTCTGAGTTCTCCGGAGCTTCTTGTGACTGCCAAACGTCTAAAGAAAGTTGCAGGGATCATAACGGGGTAGGTAGATGAGTTAATGAATACCTAATATGTTTACATAAAAAACCCAACAGAACTGTCTAACTAACTAGTATTTGATTTTGGTGTTTTGTTTTTACAAACATAGTGTTTATAACGGAGTGCTTTGTAGATGTTTCGTAGGGCTGATATATGCAGAGTGTTAGAAGATTTATTTGGATATAAGAATATTAGAGTTACACAGTTTAAAGATTTCTTTTTATTCTAAAAGTTTTTTTTGTAGACGATGTGCTCAAACCATGGGGTGTGTGAGTGTGGGAGGTGCCGCTGTGACGTAGGTTTCCGTGGAACACTGTGTGACACATGTCTTGTAAGAATATTTTTAGAATACTGTCTAAATGAGACCTAATTGTTCCTGACAATAATAACACAGTTTGAAAGATGAAGCAGAAATGCATACTAATAATCGGGGTTTTGAAAAACAATTTTAATCAGCAGCGGGCATTATCAATTATTAGTAGATGATTTACATAGATATTACTATTAACATACTCTATAATAATTGGGATGTATATTCAGTCCTTGTTTAGAGTTTTTAGTTTGAAAAACGTAACATATACACTCGAATTAGAAATGAGATCAATTTCTGCATATCCCACTATTTCTCTAAAATAATACTTCTAGTGGCGTAAACAAGTAAATTGGTGCGGGATTTTTTGGGGGTGGGGTTGGGATGGGATAGGATGTGGGTGACACATGAAACGACTATTAACAATAGGGAAATGCACATGTTTTTTTTTTTTTTGAAAGCTTATTTTGAAGGGTGACAAAAAAGACTTAAAAAAAGGAAAAAATATCCCACATTTTCACCAAAATCTACTAACTTAAATCATATTAAAAGTAATATCCATAGGGATAAAGACTATTCAACTTAGAGAAGGTGGCAATTTATTCATTCATTATTGCCTATATTTTTTTTTAATTATTTGATTTTCAAGATCAATTTTAGGCTTGCCCAATCTCTTGTGAGAAAAACTTCAACTGTGCACAGTGTGTTGGATTCAACCAGGGACCATTCAACAGTACGATGTGCAGCAAGAGATGCAAAAATGTTGCTATAGTCCCTTTATTAAACAGTGAAGGTAAACGATTAATTCAAAATATAAAATTGAATTTTGACAATTATCTGTCTTATTAAAAGAGGACTTGATGAATCATTTACGCTGTTTAAGTAGTGTCTACTTGTAATAATTGTCTAAAGACAAAGCAATTGAAATGAAACGCTTTGTTACACATAGTCAAGGCAACGTTTACATGGTAATTCACTTTTTTCAGATTTGGATTCAAATTTCACAAGAAACCATATATCTTGCTTTCGCAAGGATATGTACGGATGTCTTTTATTCTTTGACGTGTGTGAGTAGTCTTGGACATACACCTATGAGACCAGTCAATGATACGCGGATAGATTTACATTATTGAGTTGACTTTTTTTCTGTGATTAGACTATTAAACAAATAATTCAATAATATCATCAACGACACAACTGACGTATTAGCGCATGCGGGTTCTACATAATCATAAAAAAGGGATATTGCCTTAAAGTGTCAATAATATGATACTGTAAATTTCTAATTAAACGCGAGAAATTGATATCCGCGCAAAATCGCGAGAAGCCCGTCTCGCGAATTTCAAAATCTCGCTTTTAATTTTCGGAGATATGTAAACAACATGAAACTATGAAAAAAATCGGCATTCGCAATTTTATGTTCCCGCGATCTGAATCAGGGAATTAAGTACTCGCGTGAAATAAGAAATCTACAGTATTCAATCAAACAAGTAATGAATATTATTTAAATCTAAGGAAAAAAAGGAATCATTTTCTGAATATCATGAGGTGTCCATTTCGGTCGGGGCGTGATCGAATCTAACATTAGGCTCATCATACTTAATTTGATTCAATTCTGCTCCGATCAAAATTATCACTTCGTTATACTCAAATAATGATTTATTCCTTATTCCTTAAATCAATTGTGTTCTGTATTATTTATTGCTGGCAAAACTTGCAGAGTGAACTGTATTACTGATATATATATACTTTATATTAAAATTTAGATGATTCAGATGAAGTAACAACAGTTCATGTAAAGTCCACAAAACGTAAGAAACAATGGATTATTGACACAATGTAGCTGTGTACAGTCTACTAATTTAAAAAACAAATTCACAGAATTAACTCGCTATAATATATCTTTTACGTTAACAACGACAATGTAGAAGAGTCACAATAAATGATTTTATTTTTAAAAATATAACAATAAAATTCTAAAGAAATATTCAAAATGAGAAGAGCTAATTGGAAGCTTAAAGTATGATTCCAAAAATGTTGACGTTGACTTTGCTATATTTAAAGTTTTATTAACAGAGTAACAAACAAGAATCCGAAAAAGGATTTTTCATTTTTAAGTCTCTCAATTTTCATTATCATATTATATGTAATAATACATGAGGATATTTAACTCCCGTTTAAGGATGTTCACCAAAACCAATGGACCCCCTTACAATAGGAATAGGGATTTCCGGGGCAGTCTTCCTTGCTGGATTAATTATTATTGTGATATGGAAGATACTAATCTTAATTTACGACAGAGCTGAATATTCAAAGTTTGAGGCTGAAATAAAAGATCCAGTTTGGGAAAAGGTAAAAACTTTCCACCAAAAAGGTTTAAATGTTTATAGAAATTGGCAATTTGAAGAAAAAAGAACAATTAGATAGAATTGGACTTTTATTAAACTATTGATATCATTAAAACACAGTTCAACCTATGCTTAAAATTAAATTGTGTTTAAGCCTATCGATGAACAAACAAACAAATGAAAAGCAGGTTGACACAACTGCAGAGAACAAATACATGTATTAATTCAGTCGATATCATTTACTATAAAAGACAGCAGTATATTTCAATGTGCCTTTTTTAAATATCATATTTACATCAGATGTGCATCTCGTCTCTCGCATGTATATGCTATAGAGAATTCACATTGTGATGTTTAATAATATGTGATGTGTATTCTGCAAGGGTTTGCAATACATTTCAATAACCGTTTTAACTTCTATGTTAATAATTGGTTAACTGTACATGTTCAAAATTATGAATATAACAGTAATGGTAAAGTAAGACTCTTTAATCAAGTTTAGTTTCACTCATTATCTATAACTGGAGGAGCAGCTGTATATTTGTGTTTCAGATATAACCAGTGCTTGTCTTTATCTTTCAGTCTGATAGTCCTATCTACCACGGGTGTATCACAACGGTACACAACCCGATGAGTGACCTGAGCAACAACATTTACCCAGATATTCAAAAATATCAAAACAAAATCGATAACACGCCGTTAGACTTTATCGCGGACACAAACCCCCAGGGACTCGAGGATATCGGAATAAATGATATTTTTTCAGACGATCTGGGTCAGCTTTTGGACAGAAAAGCTAAATCGGTTCACTTTGCTGATGATCAAAAATAACAATTTACGATATCACAAGGGACAGTGAAATGAATAACAATTTCGCTTTTTTACATAAGAATATGATATATATTTATAGCAAACAATGGTTTGAAAAGTCGCTGCGCTACGTCGAAAAAGAAACCCAAAACAAAATATATTGTATCATTATTTGATTTTTTTGTGTGTACAAATATGACTGATGATACTGACATAGCATGCTGTTATGTAAGCATGATGTTTATAACTGAATGGCATTTTCGACCGAGTTATATGTCTTTAGCTTTTTAACATGAACTAGAATACTGTTTAAAAGTTACAAACACGCTTACTTAAGTATGAATATACCACAATATAACCATGTATGATTGATAAATTCGTTAATTCCTAATCCTCCAAAAATGTTTTTGAATATATATATATATATATATATATATATATATATATAAATATATATATATATATATATATATATATATATATATATATATATCAAACATATGATAAGTCCTACATTATTTGGATTGGTTTCCACAAATATGCATGTAAAATATACTATCACTGACATGATATACCTTCTAGTTCTATTTTGAACCAAACTTATTAATATTTTATAGACAAAGACTTTTACTTACATTGCATTGACAAAAAATGTTTGTTTTTCTTAATTCTTCACGTTATGCTGTAAATTTTATATATATTAACTGACAATCCATGGATTCATCACTAAATTGTATTTTAATGTTTGATCTTAACATAAATGATAATAACATTTCAATTATAATTGTTGATTTATTTCAAATTCTTATAAACGAAAATATTTCAAGTTTTGGATTTTAATCGGTTTTGCGATGATCTTTAAAATAGCATTTTTAGCTTGCATGAGCTGATAGCTCAACTGAACTTTCTGATCATATTCTGTCGTCTTTCTGTGTCCGTCTATCCGTCTGTTCGTTTGTCCGTAAACTTTTTACATTCTCAACATCCTTTCTAGACCAACAGTGCAAATTTCAACCAAACTTGACACAATACATTCTTAGGTATAGGGATTCAGTGTTGTGAATAATAACGACCATGCCCATTTTTGAAGGGAGATGATAAGGAATTATCAAAAATGCTTGGGAACTTTTCAAAAATCATCTTCGCAAAAACCTTTTGGCTAGGAAATCTGAAACTTATCTCCAGGCATCCTCAGGAAGTATAGAATCCAAATTTAAAAACCATGATCCCTGGGATTAGGGTGGAGCCACAATAAGGGGTCAACATTTTACTAATTGTTGAGTAGGGATCACAATGGTATGGATTAATAAAAAAAAATGTTTAAACAATCTTATTTTAAAAAACTGACCTAATCAACAAAATGTTTTCAGTGTTAAACTTAAAAATGTTGAAAGAGCTATGATATGTAAACTTCTAAATTAAAAAAAAAGTTTTCCTGGGTTTATTAACAAAAAAGCCAGTTCTTTGCTAAAGCTTTTTTAACATTTTGAAAGATCCTTTCTATTATTTTTGAATTGCCTTAAAGAAAATTTATGATATGTAAACTAATTTTTTTTTTAGAAAATCGCTTTTGAGAACAAAGAGGTTTCTTTTTTACTAATCTATTAAACCTATCTAAAAAGATACCTTGGGTAAAATAAGTAAATAGAGACAAAGGAAACATGCATATAAATAAAAAAAATTAAGGAAGCAATAATAAATGAGTATTTGCTTTACTAGCCAAAACATGAGAGATCTAGGTAAGATCCATTAATGCAAATATGAATTTAATTCATGGACGTCAGTTGACAAGACTGTATATTATATTTTTCAATCTTATAGATGGATTTCAATGCATATACATTTTCGGTGACTTTATACATAATGTAAAGATTCCCATCGTAAACCTTTTTTGCGGTAAATATACCGATTGCAGTGCGATAAAATATACGGCTCGATATATATGCTTTTTTCTATTCGATGTCTTATGATATTTACTGCGACACTTTGTTTACCTCTTTATCATTCGTTTAGACTCAGTTTTGGTACTGTGTAAATTTCGTTAAAACACAATGGTACATTTAACTACAATGCTGTACGCATTTACTTATATGCGATTGCTATAAGTGAAAACTGCACACATGCATTTTATATTTGAAAGTAAGTGTTCTGTAAATATTGAGATCGTTTAGCATATACTTACACACATGTACAAGTAAGAATATATAAAGGGCTGGCTAATTCTACTGGATAATCGATTATTAAAGACAGCACTGGCGTTTTTGGTCGTGGGTTATTTATTGAAATTGAGCATGCATTTTAACAATCGAACTGCCAGGTGAACCAAATTGGTTTGCAGATATATTGCTGCACATTAAATCAAACAATCAATCACCACATACACAATCAATTGTTCAATCAATAAATATAAATCAATTACTTCAGCAAAAGGATTGTTCAAGCAATCAATCTATAAAAAATCAATCAATGAAATTGTTTAATCAATCAAAATAAATCAATGACATTAGCAATAGGATTTTTAATTATCAATTAATCGATAATCAAACAAACTATCTATTAATACCAATTATCATTATTGTTAATTGTTAAACTGAGTCAAAAAATAATCAATGGAACAAATACTGAATAAAGTGTTTTGCTTAAAGCGGGTTAATGGCTAGGTAGACCTTGGGAGCAGTGATTCACCTATTCACAAGCTTTAAGCAGGCCCTGGAAACAGTTGCCTTCATCAAAGATCTAAGAATCCCTATCATGTTCCATATTGCGAAAAAAAATTTGTTTGGTAGCCAAAATTGGAGCCCAGGAAAAAAAGATGTTAAATAAGCCCTGGTGATAATAGGCATCATGGTAGATTTGTGTATGCGGTGTGCACAAAATGAATTCCACGATGGGGATTACTCTCCTGGTAGTTGGCGACAGTAAATAATTGCAATTTTTCTATAGTGCTTTTATAATGCCGGAGCATTCTCAAAGCGCTTATACAATTATCACCCCGGCAGACTTTATAGCATTCCAGAGCCTTCTCGGTGCGACAGCCGTTAAAGCGCTCAAACACTCACGATCTGGCAATATCTTTCACTGTCTATAGCCAGGTACCCGTTTTACACTTGGGTGGAGTGAGGAAAATCGTGTAAAGTGTCTTTCTTAAGGACTCAACGTGGACCTGCCGCGGCCAGGATTCGAACCCACAACCTTTCGGTCATGAGTCATGCACTTTAACCACTCGCCTACCGACGCCACATGTTGACACTGTTCCAGTGAAAATTGTATTCCATGATGAGAATGGTTATTGGTAGATGGTAATAGCAAGTCTTGTGTTGATACCGAACACAAGGTGGATCACAAACAAAATCCTGAACGTTGATAAAAACAATTCAACCATGAATTTTTGACTGGAACATGAAAGAGAGAGACCAGCAATATCTGATATGCTAAAAAATATTCAAGTAACGAACAGGTTGGTTTACGTTTAACATTTTTTTTTGAAAAGGCGTCAACCAGGACGCACACCAAAAAATTGTGAGAAAAATATTTTCACCTATCCCTTATATGTTGGTGTAATTTGTGCAGCTATTATTTATATGTCGGTGTCTTTCATGAAGCTATTTCTTATGTAAGCATATTGCCATTTTGTGTTCTTTAAAGTACATGTATAATAAATAGAAAGACATAAACATAAACAGACAGACGAACAAATGATGAATAGATGGTCAAATATTTAAAAAAAATTCTATAATTTTTTTTATTAAAAATGTCTTTTTATTGAATTTACCGTTTTGTCTATCAAAAAGAAATCTCAAAAACCATTAACAATTAACGCAAACTTTAAATGCATATGTCTCACGTGATGAGTTCGATTGCGTAGGTTTTTAATATCCGACCAAAGTTGAAACACCATTTTTAAGTTGTTGCATATTAAGAAATGAAGACACAATTAACATTAGTTTAGTTTTTTATCATATTTTTCAAATACCAACGTTTTTGATTTTTCCTACTTTTCATCAATATGTTTTGTTTACATATAATGAAACTCTGTTTTCTATTATTCACCGTTTAATATATGCAGTAGAAGTAATATTATTTTTTTTATTGAAGCTTCCTACAAGAAAATTTTACTTCATTGTATTGTTAAATTTTTTATTGAAGTTTCACCCTGAAAAATCAAGAGATAGAATATCATAATGATAATTGTTTTTAGTTACTAGAAGAGGTAGTCATGCTGCATACACTCATAAAACAAATGTGTAAACGTTAAAAAGAATAATGAAGACAAATTCTTCTGATTTGCTTTTTTTCATTTCTCGATTCTGCAATAAATATGAATGCTTAAACATTTCTATACTATGTAATCATGTCTATTTTAAAACAGGAAAACCAAGAGAAACGAACAAATAAGCGAATACAAGACTTAGCGGCAACGTGTCTCTCGTTTTTCTCCTTAAATAAATACTTGGAATTTTACTATATTGAAAGAAACGTTTAAACCAGTATGAGTCATTAAAACTGGCTTGAGCGAAAAAAAACTTTAAAATGATTAGATTGCAAAGATAGTGTCTGGTTTCTTTCAAAAAGTTAACTTTAAACATTTCATAAAGTATTTTTTCCATGCGTCTGTCAACATGCGACCCAGTTAAAGATCAGTCCAAATACAGTGCAGATTTTTGGGCGCAATAATTATGCATTTTTTCACTGTAGCTCCTTGGTCGTCCATCCGATTTTTTTTTCAGACCGGGAGCCACAGACTACAGTGATATTGTTATCTCTCGCAAAGGATATGAAACGTTGAACAGACAAGGCAGTGATATATTGTTTTAATAGTCAATATAACTTACCCGTACTGACCTTTTGCGTTCAAGAAATCAGTCCTGGGGTTTGAACCGTCTCAAGATTAACTTGATTAAATAATAGACTCTAAGGACAATAGAATGAAATTTCCTTAGAAATTAAATAAAATATTCTCCTTAATATTTTATAGGACAAACCTGATTTTGTGATCCGTTACAATCGTTCGAACCGATAAATCGGTTAACTAATAATATATTGCCATCGCTAATTAAAAGTAATTATAGCATCATAGAGATTCTATTCATGAATTTACAATTATCACAAAATGATATTCAAATTAATGTCAGATACGTTAATAACGTATCTGATATTGAATTGTAAAAGCAAGTCCCGAACACATCCCTTTTTGACATTGTATTGTTGTTGATTTTTTTTTATTGTTTGCATTTGAATTAATTTACTTCCGTACTTTTTTTTTATTTTAGTTTTATTTGAAGTTAAGGAAATGACAATGGTAAAACTAATAACCATTTAATTTAAATATTAAGTTTATTAACCATTTATAAGCAGGCTAAGCATACGAACTAAAACGAAAATAACTTTCACTAACACCTGTTAAAAGAAAAATGCAATGGGCTTTTTTCACGATGAAATAAACATTTTATATATAGCACTGTAACCTCCGCAATCCTTGCATCAATAACAAGAACCTTTTTTTCTAAATAGAAACTATATATTCCGGTATTCCCGTTTTACTAAGCACTTTAAATAGCAGAGCATTAAATGTCTTCCTTTCCAACTAAACCGAAACGACAACATTGTTATAATTGTATTACATTCACATGTCCCATATTCATTTCATTCATTCACGGTATTTAAATAAACCCAAAAAAATCCACCTCACCAGGGTTTACCAAAAAAAGCGAAACAAAAAAGTCGTGCACATCACCCTTTGCTGAGAGAAAAACAGTACTGTACACTGACCACATGTGGCAATTTTGTAGTCAGGTAGACTTTAAAAAATAAAGTTCACCTATGACAAATTACAGATATCCGTTTGAAATGAGTATCCTTCCGGAAAGTAGTAACTCTATTGTATGTACCCGCTTTAGACAAATATAATGCCTAGTATGTAATAAACTGATGTCACATGAAAGTAAAAAAAAAACACTGAACGTAGGTACAGTAATTATAAGTGTAAGGGTATCCCACAGTGGTATTGGTATCTTTCATTATTGATCTATGAAAAGTTGAACAGACAAGGAAGTGATACGTTGTTCGAGCAGTCAATATAATTCACAACTCATGCCCTATTGTCACAAAAGAGCTCATTCCTGGCGTTTTCTCCAAATCTCAATCCAAATTATAAAAAAAATTCAGAGTTTACTTTGATTCTTTCCGCAAAGGAGGAAGTCAAGATTTGTAAATTGAATATCTGAAATAGGATATTTCTTTTCATTTGTATTATGAAAAGGTCCCTCTCACCAATTCTTTTCGGTATTCAAATGAAAAAAAAAACCACTTGGATTTTCCGAAAAAAACTGCAGTACTGAGAATAAAACATACTTGGTAAAATTATGTCATTTTTTAGCTGTATCTTTTTATAGCGAAGGTATAAAGGTGTACGCATACCCTGTGACAAAGCGATAGATTGTACAAGACTTCACAAGCATGGGTAAATATGAATTGTGCATTTTCATATCATGTTCCTCGATACAAATAATCAAAATTTCCTAAATATTTTTTATAAAATATGTGTGAGCAACATATTCTAAATGACTTTTTGTAAAAATCAAACGATGGTTAATAAAATCAATTTCTTAATACTTTAATTCAAATAAAGTATTTTTTTTATTCTCTAAATAAAATTTTGATAATAAAACTTAATTTGCGTGACATTTCTATCAAAAATATTAAAATAAAATTATGCAAGAATGCGAATTAATTATCAGTTGTTTAAACATTCTTTGAAAGTAGCAATGCAACTTAGATTAAAGAGGTGCACAATTATTGTTGTATAAAATATCCTAAAAATATATAAGTTGGTCAAGGAAAAAACTTTTTCAACAAAATTAGCATAATTGTTTTGCTTTGTTTTTTTTTTTTTTTACAATCTACGTTGCATTATTGTACCTTTTCATGAGAATATAGATATAGAAGGGTAAAGGCGAGGAAAAAACAGTTGTAACAAAGTTAGCATAATTGTTTTGGGTTTTTTAGCTCACCTGAGCTGAAAGCTCAAGTGAGCTATTCTGATCACTTTTTGTCCGTCGTCCGTCCGTCCGTCCGTCTGTCCGTCCGTCTGTCCGTCTGTCTGTCCGTCTGTAAACTTTTTACATTTTGAACTTCTTCTCTAAAACCGCTTATCCAATTTCAACCAAATTTGGCACAAAGCATCCTTATGGGAGGGCGAATATAAATTGCAGAAATAAAAGTCAGATCTGTATTCAAAGCGGAGAAAACCTTGAAACTGTAAAAGAAGGGGGGTGCATTTTAAAAAATCTTCTTCTCAAGAACTATTGATTCCAATTCAACGTTGTTTAGCATAAATTATCCTTATGGGAAGGAAAATATAAATTGCAAAAATTAAGGTCTAATTATGTTTCAAATCTGAGTTATTACGAAAATAATAATAAAGGAAAGGCGTGTTTCAATCAGTTTAATAGCTTCGGATTCGGCATTCGGTAAAATGGGTAGGCAAGACTTGGCCTGGGCAAAACAAAAGATTGGCAGTTATTAATCTGCCAATCTCATTAAAATTTCAGGATATTTGATGGACCAGTATATTTGTATTTGCTGTAAATATTGCTGCAAAATAATGCGTATTTGGAATTGACGATTGCCGATCTGCCCCGGCTTTTATTTTGCCACGGCCCAGGTTTGCGTACCCATTTTACCAAGACTCGTATTCCATACATCTAAAACGAGGTTCTTTGTTTAAAGCAGCCATGACATTATACGAAAAAGGGTCGATCTGACTATGATGAATTTGCTTGTTGTGCAACAGTTCGCGAATGAAGGGAGAGTTTTGAAACATGCAAAATGTATTTGTGCCGATTTTGTGAAGTAAATTGAGGCTAAATATTTCAATGCGTTGACAGTTTTCACACATGACGTTGGTGTTAGCTTGTTCTGATTTTCGTTTCGTTTTCATTATTTATGCTTTGTAACCTGGGAACTATCGTCTGTATTTCGTGATTTTTACGTATCAAATCAAACAGAGACTTCGGTAAATCAAACAGTAAACTGTTTACCTGCGCAAATTAAGCAAAATCTGATGTATCAAAAAAGTACTGAAATACAATTCATTCTATCGGTAATTCGGCATTATATTTTGCGTAATGGTATATTAATGCAATAGGTTTTGTTGAGATGCTCGGCATTTTCTCGAGTTTATTCAGTTTAAATAGAGTTTGATATCGCTGTCGGAAATATGTAGGTATATACATGTACATGTATATATATGATTCATTTCGAAAAAATAAATTGTGTTCTTTATTTGTTATAGTGCATGTTTCTTGTGTTTTATATAATTGTTTACAATTTCTATTTACTAACCATATTTGAGTGTTAAGCTTCGAATTATAAGCAAGATACAGAGATTTGCTCACAATTCTGTGTTTGTACACAGATCTTAAAAACTAAAGATTAAAAAACTAAAAAAAATTTCAATATTTATTAAGAAAATTTTCAAAGTCTCTTCTTCCAGAAACCAACTTTAACAACTTATTGCATTGTAAACTTAACCTTTTTTAGCTCACCTGAGACAAAGACTTCTCAAAAACTATTAGGCCAGGAAAGCTCAAATTTGAGTGGAAGCATCCTCAGATAGTGTAGATTCAAGTTTGTTCAAATCATGGTTCCCGGGGGTAGGGTGGGGCCACAATAGGGGGATCATGTTTTACATAAGAATATATAGAGAAAATCTTTAGAAATCTTCTCAAAAACTATTAGGCCAGAAAAGTTCAAATTGAAATGGAAGCATCCTCAGGTAGTGTAGATTCAAGTTTGTTCAAATCATGATCCCCGGGGGTAGGGTGGGGCCACAATTGGGAGATCAAGTTTTACATAGGAATATATTGAGAAAATCTTTTAAAAATCTTCTTCTCAAAAATATTTGGCCAAGAAATCTCAAATTGGCATGTAACCACCCTTAGGAAGTGTAGATTCAAGTTTGTTCAAATCATGGTCCCTGGGGGGAGGGCGAGGTCACAATGGGGGATGAATTTTTATAGATAGAGAAAATCTTTAAAAGTCTTCTTCTCAAAATTATTAGGCCAGGAAAGCCCAAATTTGAGTGGAAGCATCCCCAGATCGTATAGATTCAAGTTTGTTTAAATAATAGTCCAGGGGTAGGGTGAGGCCTCAATGGGGGATGAATTTTTACTTAGGAATATATAGAGAAAATC